>NC_058372.1:130978000-131299000 GCF_018350175.1 Felis catus
CCAATCTAGAATATTTTGCAATAGCAGCATGAGCAGACTAATGCATTCATACCCAAGAAATATCCTAGAGTTTAATACATATCCAAGTATTACTGAGAGCTTATGTATCCAGCTCTGTGGTAAACTGAGGTTGAAAAATGAAATTTAAAACATGATTCCCGATGAATGGACCCTTGTTAGTTACACAAAAGTTACACAAAGCAATTAGTGAATGAAACAAAGCTACCTTAAATTATGAAAATAATTGTAAAACCATATGACAAAATACTAACACATAAACGAAATATTCAAGAATGGCAAACAGGCTTCCTTTCCAATGCGATTTTCAATGTATGGTGACTGAAATGTTATGTTAAGATATATTTTAATGGGCAACTGGCCCACTGGGAAAGAAAACTATGATGGATTTATGATGTGTACATGGATGTGGAAGACTGAAAAGTGGAGACGGCTGTATCCGTGTGGGCCAGAATTACCAAGAAAGGATTTGCAATGGAGGGGATGGCTCTCAAGTTGTGACTGACAACAGGGTATGTTCTGGATACATAACAGAGAGGACAGCAATGTATGAATGAGTATGATTCAAAGCAGGAAGTAGATAACAGCAACAAATCTGTTTATTCCAGTGGGTAGAGTGACAACACAATATAGACTCAGGGGGTTGATCCTACTTACCAAATTCTAAAGTAAGTACAGTAAAACAACTGACTTGAAAAAGCAGAGAACAGAACTACCACTTCTCTAGCCATTAGTTAAGAACTCAGATTTTTTTCTAATGCAGAAGATTTACACTAATTAGGGATTCATGATGATACACACATCTCAAAATGGGAAGCATCTCAAGGATTCAAGCCTCTCTTGAAAAGTATCCCAAACAATGGCATAACCAGGCAATTATACTTCCATTTAAATTTAAATATAATAACAGAGCTCTCCTTCTTATAAAATTTTTAGGGAAAATCTAAAACTAAGATTGTTATTAATAGGCTTGACTCAAAGCACCAAGACTGAATTATTAATAATTCATTCAATGTGATGATAGTCTAGAGCAAAGCCAAAAGATGTGACCATCTGATTTGAAGTGATCAAATCTTTTGGTAGCTAATTATGCCTTGACTCAAGGGATTAAACAAGCAGATCAGCATATTAAAATGCTCCATCTCTGCATAATTGGATATATTTTCTGGATATTGCATTTACTTTCTGTGTCACATGCAGAGATGCTTATTCATGTGTTTAATAAATTTTTTCTTAATTGCTCTAATAATTTTTAATGTTGATTTTCCCACTGTCATTTAAACAATTTTTATGGTAGTGTCTAGACTTTTGCTGTTTGTAAATTGGCAGGTCAATTTTTCTCACCATAGCACTCCCAGAATTGAGTAGAAATTTTATCGTGTTTCATCATCTGAACACAAATCCAAGTCACTCTAAAAATAGAGGAAGCATCTATATTAGTATTAGACTCCCTATATAGAAGAATATGCTTCCGACCAGATTTCACCCCTTTGTTTTTCATAGCTCCATGCCCACTACAAAAGCTCCTGGGCCACCTCGTGTACTTTAAGACAAATAATGTTGAGGCAGACGGTGATAACCTTCCCTAGAAGGCACATCTCAAGAGTGTGAACATTTAGATGCAAAGAACACAAAATAATCATATTCACCCCAGGACTCTGAAGAACATTGAGGATTATTTTACATTTAACCTCCTCCTAACCAAGCAGACATGCATTTTAGCGGTTCCATAGTAAGTAAATGTTTGGCATAAAAATCTCTCTTCAATTAAGATTTTCTAGAGTGTCAATCAAATGGTTTAATAAAGTATTCCCTGATCTAGTTCTGAAGTGAGAACCATCTCTAGTGGCTTTGTGTTTTGCTTTCCTCCACAGAAAAAGTATTTTTTGATATTACGGAGTTGATGCAAACATCATGCAGCCATGACTCTAGTTACTGGAAAGAAACTAGACGTACAGCTAACTGAAATAGCAAATAGAGTGGTCAAATATAATTTTTAAAGACAAAATTGTTTCTGAAATTGATAAACCACAGTGTTTTCAATGTGATATTAGTGAGATATTACAGGCTGTAAAAAATAAAAGAGGGCCAATCAGAGACATTATCTTAGAAGTTACCATAGCTATAAACATAAACTACGTCTGTATTAAGAAATAGTTGAAGAAGGGTTTTGCTGGTCTCCGGACTTTGTCTGATTCCAAGCAACAGAAAATCTGACCAACAGGGACTTCAACAAATACAGGTCTATCTCTCTCATACTAAGAGGCATAAAGCCAGGCAGCCCAGAACTGATGTAATACCAATGCTTTTTGACTGTCCGCTTTGCCACCCTTCACACATTGATCTTGTTGTCATACTTGTCACCTCATGTTCAAAGGCTGACCCCTAGGCATCACGTCCGGATGGACACTCCACTTCCCAGTCATAAAAAGGGGGAGGGACCTAGGTTCCTTTTCATGGGAAAAGTGAGAGCTCTCCTGGGAGCCACACCTAAAAAACTTCTTGCATCTCATTCACCAGAACTAGATGACACAGCTCTCCTGAGACCAACTGCTAGCCCTGGGGGGATAAGAGAACCACACAGATTAAAGCACTAATGATTCATCCCAGTGCGCTCAAGACAAATCAGACAAAGCATGGGGGACAAATGCTAATTAGGCCACTGATAGTGGCTGTGATGGGCTTGAGCATGTATGTCATCTTTTCCCAGCAAACCATTTTGGAAAAGGAACCACGTTGGTTTAGGTATCACGTGTCTCTACTTGATTTTATTCAAAAGTACCCAATGCATTACATTTGAATTGTAAAGTATTTTTAAATAAGTCAACAGTAAAATTGAAAGCATTTTAATGCACTTTACAAACTTGAAAATTGCCCAAAAGACAGAGAGAGAGAGGAACAGTCTGTTTGTCTAGTTCTTGATATGTTTGGTTCGTAGAACCTCTTTGCTATAACACAAAATCTCCTCCTGCTTCTAGCCATACACCTTCTCCATCCCTCCTATTCCAGCTTTCCTGTGGGCTGCCCTGCCATCATCTCTTATAACCTTCTCTTTCCCCTAACTAGCCCTGTCCTCACCAAATATACCCTTCTTCAATATTCAATCTTCAGGGCACTACAATTTGACATCTGCCCTCAACACTCCACTAAAAAGACTTGAAATGAAGTCATCTCCTGTCAGATTCATTTTTTATCTTTCTTTACCTGCCTATAGCATTTAAAGATAGTGACCACTCTCTGTTTAATCTTTCCCCTGTTGGCTCCATAATACTCCTCTTCTGAAAGGCAGTATATTAGAACAGTTAAATGCATGGGCTCATGATCCAGACGGGGACTCCATTCCAAGTTATATGAATTCACCATCTGTAAACAGGAATGAGAAATCCCTTTAAGCAATCTGTGCCTCCATTGTCTCATTTGTGAAAAAGGAATCCTGGTACCAGCTCCCTCACAGGGTTGTTATGAGAGAATTCCATTAGATAACCCATTCAAAGGATTTAACATAGGACCTACCACAGCTGGTGTTCAGTAAGAATTCTTAACTACTATTCCTCTCATATCCCTTCCAGTCCTTCTTGTCAGTTTGCAAACTGTAGGCTGACTTACAAAACAGATGTACTCCGAAAAGAAGTTCGTATCGTTTTAACAACAGCTTTGTCCAGACCTATATGTTTCAAGACAAAACTATAGTAACAGTGACTCCACATGGGCTCATGTGTTCCAAAGACAGGACCACTGAGTTTTTCAACAACCCACTTAGTTTATAAATGCTGACCAATTTCTGCCCAAATCATGCCAGCTTCTCCCTAAAACTAAAATTGAAACATCCAAATCTTTTCACTTTGAATTGTTCCCAAGGCAAATTTCTCTTAGTTCTCTCTGTTTAAAAATAGCTCATTGGTGCAAATATAAGACTTGACTTTTATTTTCTTCTTGTTGGTTTATTCCTACTTTGGTGACTTCAAATTTTGAATACTGCTTCTCTCAAACAAAATAGCTACTATCTCGCCCAGTTCATCTCTTACCAGGAAACTCAATAAGCATGAGTCCTAAATTACTGATATAAAGATTTAGCAGGAAAGGATCTAGAATAAAGTGACTTGTAAAAAGCCACTTGCACTCACCCTCATGTTCTACTGGTTCATCAGTCAGCTGTTCAACTAGCGTGAATCCACCTAACTTGTCTATTAGCCAGCCAGTCATTTTCCAATTTGCAGGCAAAAAAATTGGGAAATTTTTCTAAAATTCTTTACTGAAACTAAGATGCAAAATTCCTCCATTTTTCCCCTTGTACAAATGAGGATTATTATTTGATGAGGTAAGACTTCTAAAGCAATTTTAAAGCTCCTTAAAAATATGTAACGATGGCGAAATATCAAGGTGGGTTTTTTTTTTTATCTTTTTGTGAGTCATAAGTCCCTTTGAGAATCAGTGAAAAGCTATGAATAATCTTCCTCAAAATTAAAAAAAAAATTAATGTTTATTTATTTTTGAGAGAGAGACAGAGAGACAGAGAGAGAGAGACAGAGCATGAGCAGGGGAGAGGCACAGAATCGGAAGCAGGCTCCAGGCTCTGAGTTGTCAGCACAGATCCTGACGCGGGGCTCGAACTCATGAGCTGTGAGATCTGAACTGAGCCAAAGTCAGACGCCTGACTGAGCTACCAGGTGCCCTTCAAAAAATGTTTTTAAATGCTCATGCACACAGTGCATACAGCTTATCATTATTATGTATAGTGGAAAAAGGAATTGTGCTTTATAATTATGGCCATCAGAGAAAGAGATGAAATTTTCATTAACATATCAATTCAACTTTAGACATAAATTTTTTTTAACTTATTCTTTTTTTTTTCCTCCCTGAAAACAGCAAAGATCTATTTGGCACAAAATTTAAATTAAACATCAAGAATCACCATTTAAAAATGAAGATTTCTCTATCGACATCAAGTTTTATAAACAGTTTTTCAACAGCCTAATTTTTCCAAAGCACCTAGCTGCTTTCTCTTGTACATACAGAATGTAGTCTTTGCGGACGTATACAAATCATGTTGACGGTCTCTTTACAAGTGAAAACTAGCATTCCACCATGTTGCTAAAGAATTTTTACTTTTTCCATGCTACAGAACAAGACTACTCCAGGAGACCTAGCCTGCCACTTACATTGAAGCCTCAATATTAACGGAAGTCAGCAAGGAATCACTTACCAAGATTTATAAGGGTACTTGTCTTATTTAACTTATCTTGTAGAATTGATTCTCTAAGAAATTCTGACACAAAGTTAACTGGTATGGAACCATGATAAAGTGTTTCTCAAACACGTCATAGACATCAAAGGAATCTGCACAACAACTTTATGATCTTATGATACACAGGATAAAATAAGCAAGCATCCATGATAATATCAGTCAAAAATGTCCAAATGAGTTCATTTAAAAAAAAAAAAAATCATTGTTAAAGCATTCACAAAAAAAGCCAGTGGCAAGATTTTTATAGGTGATTTTCAACTGGTTTTAATTACCTACATCAAAGTAATTTGCTTACATCTGAACAAAATTAAGCTATCTAACACTTCCTCCCAAATGAAGCAGAAGTTCTGGACAAACCTCTCTCTTACGGTGACTGTCCTCACATTTATGTCATTAAATCTTTTTTAAATGAATGGTGACTGTTTCTCAGAATTCTTTTGGGAGATAGGGAGTACACAGGAGGAGAAAGTGGAAAGATAAATTGGGGAGATAATGAGATTGTGAATAAATTCTTTTTTTTTTTTCCTGAGATTATATACAAACTATAGAATTATAGTAGAGTACAAGTGAAATACTGCCACCCAGTGGAATTATAACATAAATAAAATCTTGAAATTTGAAAAGACTGCAAAAATTCCCTATCAATTTTTAATTGGAATGATAAAGCTTAGTGATTTTCAAAGTACTTTCAAATATATTATTCCTCAAAAATAAAAGTCCAGGGGCGCCTGGGTGGCGCAGTCGGTTAAGCGTCCGACTTCAGCCAGGTCACGATCTCGTGGTCCGTGAGTTCGAGCCCCGCGTCAGGCTCTGGGCTGATGGCTCGGAGCCTGGAGCCTGTTTCCGATTCTGTGTCTCCCTCTCTCTCTGCCCCTCCCCCGTTCATGCTCTGTCTCTCTCTGTCCCAAAAATAAACATTGAAAAAAAAATTTTTTTAATAAATAAAAAAAATAAAAGTCCAGTGGGACAGACAGCAACTGTGTAAGCACATCTTTTCCTAAGTCTGAGGTTCTAGTGGATTAAGTGACTTGACAGAGCCCTATGTTCACTAGAGCCCAAGGATGCGCTCCCAGGTCAAGGCTGCTTACACCACGGAGCCCCCCTGAAAGACCCTCTGCCTACTCTTGTCCAAACAAGAGTTTTGTCTTCTTTTGTTTTGTTTTTTCTCTGTGTCCCAGTTTTTATGGTTTTGCAGGAGAATGCTGGACATGAAACATAATTGCAAACATTCAGCTGTGCAAAAGAGAACAGTGCTTAAGTACAAACGGAGACATGATTCTTAAATTAAATGCTTAAACACAACTAAGGTCCCACAAGCACCTGGACTCTAGGGTCAGTGTGGCGGAACTGCCTGTGGACTCACGAAGAGGTCCTAAATCCCCTTCCCACCCCCAGCCTCCACAAACAATACATGGAATCTGGTGCCAATCGTCCATCGCAAAGAGCTCCTTTTAGAACCTTCCCCAGTCCTCTATACGTGATCTGGCCGGGCAAGGACACTGGAATTTCTCGAATATCAGTGGTCCCTAACATAAGTATTCTACGTGATGGCCTTGGTCCCCGTGTCTGGGAAGCACACCGCTATGACTTTCTTCAGCTCGCGTACAGAACCAGCACAAAGGCGCACCCTGGCCCCCAGGACATTGGACCATGTGCCCTTGAATAAGGTTTTGCCCCCTTCGTCATGGAAGGTTTCCACCAGCAGTCGAAGGTCCCCTGGTATGTAACGTCAGCTCCTTTGTGCCCCCACCGCATCATCACCCGCAGCTGCACGGTGTCGAAGGGGCAGGAGAGCCCACCTGCCGCGGCTGTCACGGTCTGGGGGTGTTCCTGGGGCCTGGGAGCATGCCTTTGGCTGGGTCGTACACGCCTAAGTAGGCCGCCGGGTGGACGATGGTGATGCCCCTGCCCCGAGACACTGAAGCCGTGGTCCAGGCCCCGGTGCCTGGTCATCTTTACCAGACAGTCCCCTAGGCCTTTGAACTCCTGCTCAGATTTCCCCATGTCGGCTGCCACTTGGGTTCTGGCAAAATCCAGCGCGGGGGGGGGGGGGGGGGGGGGCGGGGAATGAAGCAGAGGGAGGTGGCTCCAGGTGTCCCACCTGAGGCCAGATCACCGGCAAAATAACTCCAGAAGTGCGTGCGCTTGTCCACCCCCCTCCCCCCTCCAGGAAGATCTGGTTGTACGTATCCCGGAAGGCCAGGTTGAGGGCGTGTGTGGGGAAGTAGCGGATGACGTTGGCCAGGTCAGGGCAGCACGCCCTGCTCCTTGGGGATGCGCACGATGCAGTCTGCGATGCCCTTGCACCGCTGGTTGGGGGCAATCTGCTCTCACCTGCAGCAGCCACTGAGCCCGCTGATCAGGGTCACGGCCGTCTTAGAGATGGTGGCAGTGAGGTCTCCGGCCAGGAAGTATTTCAGAGAAGAGAAAACAGAGACTCGGCGATTATCAAAGCTTCTCAAACATCTCCAAGGGGTCTTGGGAACATAGCTTGAAGAAGTACTCCATACTGTCATGAAAATTCTTGGAAGACTTGTATTTTTCCCTTAAAAATTCCTGTGAGATTTGTGCTCTATTCTGTATCATATGCATGTCTCCTTCAACTTGAAATAATGTTTTTGTCCCCCTGAAATGTCTTTTAGACACTGTTGCTTTAAGACAATAGTGTATTTCTATTATTCACTAGTCCAGGACCACACTGAAGATGAGAAGACAGTTTTAGTATACCAGTTTGAGACACCTGGAAAGTACCTTGCTCAAGTTCATTCATTCATCAAGTATTTAATGAACACCCGCCAAATGCTAGGCATTGTTTTAGATCATAGGGCATGCTATGATAATAAACACCTAAGTTATCCGGTCTCCTAGAAGAGCAAAGGTTTATTTCTTGCCTGGGCTGGAGTTCACTGTGGATTGGCTAAGCAAGGGCCATTCTTCACATTTCATCATCTTCAGGCTGGGATCATCAGACAGAGTAGTCACTATTTGGAACATCAATAGTAATCTCTTGGCAGAGAGAAAGGAGTGTGGCAAAGCAATAGGAAGTGACACACATCATTTCCTCTTATATTTTATTAACCAAAGCAAGCCATATGACAAAGATATTCTTCTTCAACAGAGCAAAGAAGAATAATTCACCCAGAGGGAGAGGATGTGAACACTGGCAAACAATTAACAGTATGCCTCACCCCACCTTTTCCAAATATGCTGAGGAAAGGTGGTTCTGGGTAACATAAAGGACAGAGGTCAGATCTCTCAGTCTGCCAGATGGGAATTCAAGCAGTTTTACTTAAATGTTAAAAGAAAGGGTTATCATAGAAGGCCAAAGGACTTGGAGTATGTAGATGTCAGACACATGAGATCTACACGAGTATGTATTAGACAAGTAGAAACGTATTTTGAACGTTTATAACTCTGATTTATGGTCCCAAGTCCCAGTACTGATATAGTACTTTATCAGCACAAAGTCCTGAAAGCTGCCTGTTTCTACTGCAGGATACCACATCTGATCAGAAGCAGTATGGCAGGGTTGCTCAATGTACCTATACATAAAACCATAGCCATGGAGGTGGGAGTGGTACACAAATTATATCCAGGATCAACATGTCAGGGTTGCCTAACTCAAATGTATGTCAAACCCACAACCAGTTGAGTGGGGCAACAGAGCCAGTACAGGCACTAATCGTATACAGTAAAACCTTGGTTTTCGAGCATAATTCATTCCAGAAACATGCTTGTAATCCAAAACACTTCTATATCAAGGCAAATTTCCCCATAAGAAATAATGGAAACTCAGATGATTCGTTCCACAACCCAAAAATATTCATATAAAAATGGTTACAATAGGGATACCTGGGTGGCTCAGTCAGTTGATCGTCCAATTTTGACTCAGGTCATGATCTCATAGTTCATGAGTTCAAGCCCCACATTGGGCTTGCTGCTGTCAGCTTGTCAGCACCAGGTCTGCTTTGGATCTTCCGTCCCCCTCTCTCCCTGACACTCCCCACTCATGCTCTCTCAAAAAAGTAAGAAAAAAACACTTAAAAATGACTACAATACTGTAATATAATACAAAATAATAAAAAATACAAAATATAAAGGAAAATAAACAAATTAACCTTCACTTAACTTTGAAAACCTTCGTGGCTGCTGTGAGGGAGACGAGAGAGGAGGGTTACTGTGTAGGACAACTTTCTCTATCACTCACAGAAATCACTGCTGTCTATCGGCCCAATGGACTCTTTTTCTTTTCTCGCAACGTTAACAAGGAATCTATCCAACGACATTTGTTTTTGCCTCCTTTTGAGGATTTTGTGAAAATGTGACATTGCATTGTTGTTGAACAGATTCATTGCTCACACTACTACGGCCTTATTCAGGTGGTGCTTTTCTACAAAATTTGGCACTGTTTCCCACATTTTACATATCTCCCTAATCTCATTTGAAGTAAGGGATTCGTCCGCTTTTTTCTCCTCCTCCTCTGCAGACAAGATGCAGATGTGGATTTCTTATAATATCTTGCAATTTCAGCCACTCGCATACCTCATTCGTACTTCTTGATGATTTCTTTCTTAACTTCCACTGTAATCATCTCCTTCTTCTTACTGCCTTTCTTTTCAACCTTTTTCTGCATGAGGGCCATTGTACACACTCTCATGGATGTTGACTACAGTACAGTATTAATAAACTCTTGCCATATACTGTATTTAATGTAACTGGCAATAAGGCAGCAAAGGGTCTGTATCTGCAGGCAGCCTGACATAGAAGGAAGCAAAGCACTCCTAGCTTACTCTTGTCTGGAAAAGCAAAGGACGGTCCATGGGTGCTTTTAAGTGACAGAAAATACACTAGTGCCAGTTGTGGGCACCTTCCAATGTTCTGAAAAATCACTCATTTCTGCCTAACACTGCGGCCTGAGACCAAACATCTGAGCATGGGAGATGATCACTCACAATCCCACAGAGAGAGAGAGAGAGAGAGAGAGAGAGAGAGAGAGAGAGGCACCTTCCAATGTTCTGAAAAATCACTCATTTCTGCCTAACACTGCGGCCTGAGACCAAACATCTGAGCATGGGAGATGATCACTCACAATCCCACAGAGAGAGAGAGAGAGAGAGAGAGAGAAAGAGAGAGAAGGAGAGAGGGAGAGAGAGAGAATGAGAACCAGTGGCTCAGTTGTGATCATGTGACATTCAGCATCACATACTACTCATATTGCAAGACATCGCTCATTTATCAAGTTAAAATTTATTAGAAATGTTTGCTCGTCTTGCAGAACACTCACAGGACAAATTACTTGCAGTCCAAAGTTTTACTGTATATGACTAAAACTATGTGAGTTCACTAAACTGTGTGCTACTATTTTCATAGCTCCATAAGATCTCCAGTTGGAAGACTGCATAGTATTCCTTCCTGTTGCTAATGCTGGAAGGTTGAGCCTCTGACCAGAAGCTCTAATGAAAGCCTTCATACTGAGTCCAACCAACACGGATGGCCTCAGCAGCTGCCAGAGAAAAAGAAAGCAATCTGGCCTACAATGCCACCAATGGACCATGGCAGACACCCCATAGAGATTAAGATACTAATCCCCTGTATCCCTAATCCAAGGAAATAAGTATATGCCTGTATGGGTGTTGTACCTTAACCAGAAGGTTTGGTTTAGATAGATTCAATAATTTTACATCATATAATCATTTGTATTTAAGAACTGTATCATAAGTATAAATTATTTGAAGAAGCCGCCTCTGATTTTCATATTATTCCACTAAAGCCAATGGAATAACGTAGCATGGTTCATTGCAGATCTAAGACTGCCACAACTGTGACAGAAATCCAAGAAAAGCGATAGCATTATCAAAGAGTTACATGAAATGTTGGGGGGAAATAAAGAGTCTGGGTGGCTGGAACTCTTGATTGTTTTCAGCAAGTGGCAGGAGTGCAGACAAAAGTAGATAATTGACAGATTGTGAGGAGCCTCAAAGGTCATAGTAAGAAGTTTGGATTCATTTTGTAGGAAATAAGAAATCATCAAAGAATTTTTAATCATAGATGTGACACTATCCAATTTGTATTTTAGGAAGATAATCCTGGTAGCAGTGTGGAGGAAGGACTGAATAGAGAAGGGACACAAAGGAGTTAGATCTTGTAAAAGGCCACTGAAATGCCAAGAAACCAAACCATAACAGAAGCAGTAGGATGAAAATAAAAAGAGGTGGCTGGGGGTGGGGTATGCGTTGAATGGAACTATTGCAACTTGAAGAATCCCTTACAGTGGTCTCCCAAACCACCTGGTTTTCAAAAGTACCTTGGGAAACTGTAAAATTCTTATTCCCTGGCCAGTCTCAGAACTATTAAATCAAAATCTCTTAAGGATGTAGACTAGGAAATGCTGGTCACACCCCAGGGGTTCATGATGTAATCAGCCCAGCCTAAGAAGTTATGCTTGTACAAACTTACTTAAGTGACTGAGCTAGTGTCTTTAAATCATGAAAGTACGAATGAAGAATGTATAATCAGTTACAAAGAGCCCCATATTGTATGGTTCCATTTATATGAAATGTTCAGAATAGGCAAATGAACAGAGACAGAAAATATATTACTGCATTTGCCAGAGGATGGAGGAAGGAGAAATGGGGATTGATTTGTTGTGAAAATGTTGGAGAATTAATGTTAATTACACAACGTTGTAAATATACTAAAAACCACTGAATTTTACGCTTAAAGGGGTGAATTTTATGACATGTAACTTAGATCTCAATAAAACTCCTTTTAAATAAATGAATTTCTAGATTCCACCTTTGGAGATTCCATAAATCTGCAATTGACCCAAGAATCTGTATGTTTAAAAAGCTCACCAGGTTGGGGCACGTCATGGTTCATGGGTTCGAGCCCTGCATTGGGCTTGCTGCTATCAGCACAAAGCCCACTTCAGATCCTCTGTTCCCCTCTCTGTCTGCCCCTCCCCTGCTCACTCTCTTGCTCTCTCGCTCTCTCTCGCTCTCTCTCTCAAAAATAAATAAATAAATAAACAAATAAAAACATCTTTTAAATGTTTTTAACATTTTAAAAGCTCACTGGGTCAATGAAAACAATCAACAAAACTAAAAGGCAACCAACAAAATGGGAAAAGAAATTTGCATTAACATATATGATTTTAGTATCCAAAATCTATAATGAACTTATCAAACTCAACACCCAAAAAATGAACAACCCAGTTAAGAAATGGGCAGAAGATGTGAAAGACATTTTTCCAAAGAAGACATCCAGATGGCTAACAGACACACGAAAAGATGCTCAACACTACTCATCATCAGGGAAATACAAATCAAAACCATGATGAGATACCGCTTCACACCTGTCAGAATGGCTGAAATTAACAACACAAGAAAAATAGGTGTTGGCAAGGATGCGAAGAAAGGGAAACCCTCTTGCACTGTTGGTGGGAATGCAAACTGGTACAGCCACTCTGGAAAACAGAATGGAGTTTCCTCAAAAAACTAAAAGTAGGGGTGCCTGGGTGGCTCAGTTGGTTAAGCATCTGTCTTCAGCTCAAGTCATGATCTCCTGGTTCATGGGTTCGAGCCCTGTGTTGGGCCCTGTGCTGACAGCTCAAAGCCTGGAGCCTGCTTCGGATTCTGTGTGTCTCTCACTCTCTGCTCCTCTCCTGCTCATGCTCTGTCTCTGTGTCTCAAAAATAAATAAATGTAAAAAAAAAAAAAATAGAACAACACTATGATCCAGCAGTTGCACTATTAGGTATTCACCCAAAGGATACAAAAATACAGATTTGAAGGCATACATGCAGCCCAATGTTTATAGCAGCATTATCAACAATAGCCATACTATGGAGAGAGTACAGATGTCCATCGACTGCTGAATGGATAAAGAAGATGCGTGTGTGTGTGTGTGTGTGTGTGTGTGTGTGTGTGTATACACACACACACACATATACATACTGGAAATTAGCCATCAAAAGGAATGAAATCTTGCCATTTGCAATGACATGGATGGAGCTAGAATGTATTAAGCTAAGTGAAATAAGTCAATCAGATAAAGACAAATATCATATGATTTCACTCATATGTGGAATTTATTTTTTAATGTTTATATTTGAGAGAGAGAGAGAGAGAAAATGTGAGCGGGGAGGGGTAAAGAGAGAGGGGAGCAGAAGATCTGAAGTGGACTTTGTGCTGACAGCAGAGAGCCCAATGCAGGCCTCAAACTCAGGAACCATGAGATCATGACCTGAGCTGAAGTCAGACACTTAACTGACTGAGCCACCCAGGTATCCCTCCTCATATGTGGAATTTAAAAAACAAAACAGATGAACAGATGGGAAGCGTGGGGGCGGGGAAGGGGGGGGAGAAGAGAAGGAAACAAACCACAAGAGACTCAATGACAGAAAACAAACTGAGGGTTGATGGAGGGAAGTAGGTGAGGAATGGGTTAGACGGGTGATGGGTATTAAAAAGGGCACCTGTTGTGATGAGCACTGGGTGTTGTATATAAATGAGGAATCACTGAATTCTACTTCTGAAATCAATATTGCACTGTATATTAACTAATTAATGCACCAGGTGATCCTAATGCTCAGTCAGGTTAGGGAATCACTGATGCATCTAGAAAATTCACTACAGAGTTCCCTGAATTACACTTGCAGAAAAAGAAAAGATGCCAACAGCAGTGGCTCAAAATGAACAAAGCAGAGAGAAAGGCTGTCCCTGCCTCAGTCCTCCAGGCCTCAGGAAAGAAGGCCCTACTCACCCCCCCACAGAGGATGCCCCCCTCCCTCCTGCAGTCCCCATTCCCACCTCCCTCACCAGCTGCCCCCAAAGCACTCTCCCCTGTACAGCTCAGCCACCCATCACAGGCCTTCCAGGGAGTCCTATCACAAAAGGCCTAACCACTTAAATGCCTTTGAACCCCAGACTTCGGCTTTTCCCTTGTCACTCTAATAAAACCATGATTCTCACATCTGGCTGATTTCTAAAAATAATTCTGATGCTTTTACTTTCACAATTACAGAAAAAAATAATGAGGGAAGATCCTCTTTCTTTAAATACCAGGTTTGTTTAAAACACTATCCCTTCTATAAAGACTTCCCTAACCCCTCTCCCATTCCTGAATTCTTACTGGGATGAACTTCCTCCGCATCACTGCATATAGATTTTCAGATTTCTGTCACGGTCCCTCCTTGATTATAAATCTTTGCCTTCTCAGCTAGAATATAAATCTCTTAAGTTCAAGAGCTGTGAATTTTTCACTGTTGTTTCCAAGCACCTATTACAATTCCAGGTGGGTAACTGAGCCTCAAAATTGTGTTGAGTTGAATATGTGAATCAAACACCTATTCTGATTTGTCAGGATTTTTTTCTAATTGAGGAAGGGAAAGTTATATACATCCTTTCTCAATGGCTAATACCAAAATAAGGTTTTAAACAAGACTAAAATGTGAAGTTTAGTGAAATTAATACATTTTTATTTTCATAGTATTTTTTTTCATCTTTGTAATAGCAGAGTACCTAAAAGAGTTCCATGTTTTTTTGTTTGTTTGTTTGTTTTTTCCAACGTTTTTTTATTTATTTTTGGGACAGAGAGAGACAGAGCATGAACGGGGGAGGGGCAGAGAGAGAGGTAGACACAGAATCGGAAACAGGCTCCAGGCTCTGAGCCATCAGCCCAGAGCCTGACGCGGGGCTCGAACTCACGGACCGCGAGATCGTGACCTGGCTGAAGTCGGACGCTCAACCGACTGCGCCACCCAGGCGCCCCAAGAGTTCCATGTTTTAAGTCTGATTTGGATTATGTCTCTCTACATTCCTCACACCTAATTAGATCGATTCACTAATGAATTCTAAGTGCATCTCTCTGAAAAATAATAAAACCTCTTCAACTACAATCAAAAGACATCATCAAGTAAAAATTGCAGATTCAAATTTCCAAACAGAATAAGTAAAGACTGAAGCTTTTGCAAAAATGTATACACAGTTTGGGGGTAAAGTGCTTTTCTAAGAAAATTTTTATAGGATACTCCCTCATTGCAAATAAATGTGAAATATCACTAAAAAACGATAAATATAAATAAGCCAGTGATAAAATCCTGTCAATATTTTAATATAAAATAATTATTACTTCCATTTACAAAGCATATTCATATGTATTAGCTCAATACTTCTTCATAATTATTCTGAACTGGTGTTAAAGCGATGCTTTAAGCCAATATGTTTCTGTATTCAACATTCAGAATCCGCACAACCTCAGAACTTAATAGACTATACTGAGATTAGCTCTGAATATAAGATCATGGAAATAACAGTGTAACCTCCAAATACAATCTTCGGTGAATGGGAGTCCAAAATTTCTCCAGCTCTGGAATTGTTCTGGGTAACGGTCGTCACGCTCCTCAAATAGATTTTTTAGTGATTTCAGTCAATGATGAAGGTAATAAATTGGTACTTTATAGCAAAAGACATGAATCTAAATGCTATAGTAACTTTTTCCAAAGGCACAAATAGTTCATAAAATCTACAAATATAGCATCCAGAAATTTTGGCAATCATAAGTGAAATGTTGATAAAAATCTTCTTTGCTCATGGACATAATATAGAATTATGACAACATAATATATTACATCATTATAATTATAATATAATATAATACAATATAATATAATAACTATAATATAAAATTATAGTTTAACTAAACTGAAAAGAAAATGATTTCACAGTAACCGTTTATCTAATTCTCTATGGTTTAATTAGCTAAAATTCAGGATAAAGCTCTATGTTATGTTAATGTGACATTATGATTTAACAGTTAAAAACATGAAGGTCATAGAACTGAAAATGTTAAGCTTCTCACTCGGTGCATACTGGCTGTACTACAGACCTACGCTGGCTGGACGCAGCCCAGGATCCCACCATCGGAGCAAAAAACAGAGAACTGTCCAGATAACAATATTCAAGTTGAGGATCTCGGAATAACAGAACATTTTAATGAGCCTTCCTGTGCAGAAGCCGATAGCAAGACCTAAGCGACGCCCAGCGAGGGGGACCTGACCTGCCAGCAGAGCCTGAGTCTTTTGCAGAAAGTTGAAATCTCCTCTGACGTTTCTCATCTCATTAAGTCCAACTGTAAATCTTTTCCTCACTCCTTCTCGCATCCCAAATACTCATGAGCATTATTTTTACACAAAGAAACACAGTGAAATATAAAATCTCCACTATATGCATTTTATTTTCCCAAATTAAACAACATAAAGTATGTTATACTTGTTTAAAATTTTTAAGTTATTTTCTTATTATTTTTTATTTTGAGAGAGAGAGCAAGCAAGGGAAGGGCAGAGAGATAGGGAGAGAGAGAAAATCCCAAGCAGGCTCCACACTGCCCATGCAGATCCCAACACGGGGCTCAAACTCACAAACCATGAGATCATGACCTGAGCCAAAATCGAGTCGGATGCTTAACCCTATACTTGTGACCCTACGCTTGTTTAAATTAATGCTTTATCCAACTGATTATTTTGTTTCTTTAGGAGCAGCAAAGAACATTTTTAAGATTGTAGTCAATGTACCACCTTTAAAAAGAAAAAGTTCATAACTTTTCTCCCTCCACACTGTGTGAGCATGCGACATATTTTTTCTTTAACCTACCCTAAAACTAGAACCTCATTCTGCTTCTAGGGGACGTGAACAAATCATATAAAAGCAGCAAGAATTTTCATTTCAGCTCTCATTAACTCTCTGGCAAATGATAAAGGATCAGGTACTGGGGGAGATTGAATAAGAAACTGCAATAATATCTACTCCTGGATTATTTTCCTCCTGTCTAGTACAACTGGTTTGGATCCACAAGGCAAAGAAATGCTTGCCATTTTGGTTTGAAGATCCTTCTTGATGTTGTTAAAAATTCGGGTCATTTTGGCTGATACAACACAAAAAAAGAATGCTCTCAAGAAAAAGGAGTTGGGGAGCCACCGAGACAATGTCAAGAGAAGGATCATTTGGAGTAAGTAGAGTATCAACTCACTTCCCCATTCTTTCTCATTCTCTGTCAAGTCCCTTCTCGCGGATAATACAGAGATATCCCAGATCTTACACAGCCAGCACAAACTCTTTCTCACCTGTGAAGTCCCACAGTTAAGAGTTTGTAGATGGGATATTAAAATTCATTCACCAAATTCCCATGCCCTGCTTAGTGCTGAATCATGCCTAAAAGAAGCTGTTTCCCACAGCCAGCGTTTCCCATAGGTTAGCACCGTGTGAGCTTAGATTATCCACTAAACCTCTTTTCACCCCACTTTCTCCATCATAAAATGAAATCATCATACAGTAATTTCAGGTGACCAAGAAACAGTAAAGTTTCATTATAATTTTTAGGTGGAATTTTTCATTCAACAGTAATAAACTATTACCAAAATAAATCTTTCTTGACCATGTCATATGTCACTCTTCAAAGGTTTCCTTATCCTTGTCATTCATATCTCATTACACTATTCTCCTGTAATGCTCTACCACGCCCCTCTGTGTGTACTGCCTTTTTAATGATTCCTTAACTTTGATTCCTTCCTTTTTGATGGTTCCTTTGAGTGTAGTAAGCAAAACTGTGTTCTTGAAAGACTCTCACCTCATAATGGATAAAACAAAGGACCAAGGTCATACTTAGGAGATTGTTCTTCTACTCAAAGTTTATCCAATTAAAATTGAGTGCACTGTATCCACAGAACTCAGCTGCAACGTGGAAGATATCCCTTATTCAGTACATGTCCATCTATCCTCCACTCAAACCAAGTCTTCCCCAAGGTATAGCATAGCTGGAGTAGAAGCAGAAGTAGAAATGGGAAAGGCAAGTAATATTGGGAAGATGTAGCATAATCTAGAATATAATCCATTGTATGGATTAGTCAAATATTACACAAAACTGCTGCTTCTATGAACATAAACTTTCTTCAAGATCAATGAATTTTTTATTGAAAATGGAAACACCAAGGTAATTCAGCTGCTATAAATTGTTGGCTATCTTAAAGTGATAGCTACTACTTTCTTCTAGGCACTTTATGAACTAGTCCTCGTAACAACCCTAGTACAGTTTTTAATCATCCCTTTTTAGAAAGGAAGCAAACAAACCTATGGGGTTAAGTGATTTATATAAGGTTATACAGTCTGTGGCAGAATCTGATGTCTGATCAGAGTTTATCCTATTCCAAACACTTGTTCTTTCCACTGTGATATGGTATCCCTTCATATTACCTTCTAAATACATGTCTTTTATCTAGAATATAGAAAACAGTGAAGTAGGCATAGGGCAAGTTTTCCCACCCAAAGACAACTGATACCTTCTTTAATAATTTAGAATGTCAATATTAATGAATTAGATATTAGAAAAAATTTACTACACGTTGTGGGTTGAATTGTGTCCCCAAAAATTCATATGTTGAGATCCTACCCTTCAGTTCTTCTGAATATTATCGTATTTTGAAACAGTACCTTTATAATAGTAGTCAACTTTATTTTTTTTCTTTTTTTTTTTCAACATTTTTGTTTTTTTATTTTATTTTTGGGACAGAGAGAGACAGAGCATGAACGGGGGAGGGGCAGAGAGAGAGGGAGACACAGAATGGGAAACAGGCTCCAGGCTCCGAGCCATCAGCCCAGAGCCCGACGCGGGGCTCGAACTCCCGGACCGCGAGATCGTGACCTGGCTGAAGTCGTACGCTTAACCGACTGCGCCACCCAGGCTCCCCAGTAGTAGTCAACTTTAAAATGAAGTCACTGGGATAGGCGTTAATGCAATGTGACTGGTGTCCTCATAAAGAGCGAAAATTTGGACAGAGAGATGCATAGAGAGAAGATCAAGTAAGGATTAGGGAAAAGATGACCATCTACAAGCCACGGAGAAAGGCCTTGGACAGATCTTTCCCTCACACACCTCAGAAGAAACCAATCCTGCTGAAACTCTGATTTGGGACTTCTAGCCTCCAGAACTATGAGAAAATAAATCTGTTGTTTAAGTCATCCAGTCTGTGGTAATTTGTTATGGTACCCCTAGAAAACTAATACGTTATCTTAAAATATAAAGTTATGATGGGGCGCCTGGGTGGCGCAGTCGGTTAAGCGTCCGACTTCAGCCAGGTCACGATCTCGCCGTCCGTGGGTTCAAGCCCCGCATCAGGCTCTGGGCTGATGGCTCAGAGCCTGGAGCCTGTTTCCGATTCTGTGTCTCCCTCTCTCTCTGCCCCTCCCCCGTTCATGCTCTGTCTCTCTCTGTCCCAAAAATAAATAAACGTTGAAAAAAAAAATTTTTTTAAGTTATGCATGTTGATTTGTTTAAGCTCCTTAAATTATAATAGATTATTTAAAAATTAGAAATGTTCATGTCATTTCTACTTTAACATAATCATTGTTGTGGCACAAAAAGTAATATGAAATGAAGATAAATTAATTTTTGAAGAGAAAAAAAGAGTGGAGTAAAAATAGTGATAATTTGAATGTTGAACTTATGGCCATTAACATCTAAAACTATAAACCGAGACAGAGTGTTACTGAGTAGGGACACAATTTAATGCCAGGTTCTAAGTAAAGAGTTAAGGATCTTCAGCATTAAAGAAAACAAGGAGGGGTGCCTGGGTGGCTCAGTCGGTTGGGCGGCCGACTTCAGCTCAGGTCATGATCCTGCGGTCTGTGAGTTCGAGCCCCGCATTGGGCTCCATGCTGACAGCTTGCAGCCCAGAGCCTGCTTCGGATTCTGTGTCTCCCTCTCTCTCCGCCCCTTCCCCATTCGCACTCTGTGTCTCTCTTTCAAAGGTGAAGAAATGTTAAAAAAAAATTTTTTTTTATTAAAAAAAAAAAGAAAACCAGGAAAACAACCTAATTTTAACAAGAAAAATACATATATTAGACTCTGTATGTGTGTGAATCCATGTACATATAAATACACACACACATAAATATATTAGAAATAAACAACAAAATCAAGAATTATTTTGTGGGGCATCTGGGTGGCTCAGTTGGTTAAGCATCTAATTCTTGATTTCAGCTCAGGTCATGATCTCACAGTACGTGAGTTTGGGCCCCAAGTCGGGCTCTGTGCTGGCTCTTTCTCTCTCTTTCTCAAAAATAAATAAACATATTTTAAAAAAGAATTGTTCTGCAAAGTTTTTAAAAATATGCTAGAAAAATATCTACCTGCAAACTTTTAAAAATCAGTCCAAGACTTCTTCTCTTTCCTGTTAAAGTAACAACTAAAACAATGGTACAATATATGAAACAACTGCTTTCAAATGCTGAACAAAAGGCAGCACAGGACTATAATTTCTGAGAGAAGAGAAAGAAACAAGGCGAACAATATGAATGCCATGGATTTCTACTTATAGAGAATTTCTGAACCATGACACAGGGATAGGATTCCAAATAGAACTTAATGGTACCTGTAATTGAGAAAACAGAAATACAAATATGGGGAGAACAGGGTGTGTAGAATTTGTAAGAACAAATTCCAGAAATGAGAAAGCAATGAAGAGAAAGAGTTCGATAAATCTTCACTAAAGTCTCCTAGATTCTTCGGCTTCGTGCCAATCTGTGGATGCATAAAATGAAATTTGATAGAGCCATACAAAGGACAAATGGCAAGCCATACAAAAAACAGAGTAAATTTCTGAATATTGTATGCTAAAGACTTGGCAGAGCTAATACAGAACCGAGAAACATGTGCATTTCCATCAGGGTGAGGAGATCTTATTTAATACATGGGGCATTCAAAAGAGAACATAGAAGGGTCATTGTTTAGTAGTGGGGCTAAATTAGCCCTACACTAAAAACTACTATATACCTATATAAACCTTATAAACCTTCAAGATAAACTTCAAAGGTAACAAACTAATTCACAAATAACTGCCAGAAAAAAAATTTGAAATTCTAAAACAATGTAAAACCACAATGTCCAGCATCCAAACAAATATCAATAGATATGGAAGTCAATTTCCTTCTATGTATCAGCAATGAACAATTGAAATTTAAAATTGAAAAGTGTTTTGGGGCACCTGGGTGGCTCGGTTGGTTGAGCAACCAACTTCACCTCAGGTCATGATCTCATGGTTCATGGGTTCGAGCCCCACTTTGGGCTCTGCGCTGACAGCTCAGAGCCTGGAGCTTGCTTCTCATTCTGTGTCTCCCTCTCTCTCTGCCCCTCCTCCACTCATGCTCTGTCTCTCTCTGTCTCAGAAATAAACATTAAAAAAAAATTTTTTTAATAAAACAAATAAAATAAAATGGAAAAGTTTTTAAATATACCCTTTAAAATAACAGCCCTCCCAAAAACAATGTATAAATCTAACAAAACATGTACGGGATCTGTATGTGAACAACTACAAAACACTAATGAAAGAAATCAAAGAAGACCTAATTAAATGGAGACGTATTCCAGATTCATAGATTAAAAGACTCAGTACTGTTAAGATGTCAGTTTTTCTGAACTTGATATATAGTCAATGCAATCCCAACCAAATCACAGCAAGCTATTTTGTAATAACAACAAATTGATTCTAAAATGTAAGTGAAAAGGCAAAACATCAAAAAGACTCAACACAATACTGAAGAAAACAAAGATGGAGGGCCCATACTATTAATATTTCAAGATTAGCCTAAAACTACCGTAACCAACCCAGTGTGATGTGGGTGAAAAAATGGGCACATAGAGCAGTGCAAATACAGTCGACTGAGTTTTAAAAGGCACATCAAAAAAGGAAAGACAAAGTTTTCAACAAATAGGGCTGGAACAATTGGATGCCCACATGAAAACCAAAAAAGAACCTAGACACAGGCTTTGTATCATAAATAAAAATTAACACAAAATGGATTATACACCTACATGTAACATGCCAAACTATAGAAAGCTTCTAGAAGATAACACTGAAGGAAATCTAGATAACCTGGACTTAGAAATGAGTTTTTTATTCAAAACCAAAAGCACAATCCATAAAAGAAAAAAAAAAAGATAAGTTGGACTGCATTAAAGTTTAAAGGTTTACATTGTATATAATACTGTTAAGAAAATGAAAAGACAGGTGACAGGGAGGAAATATTTGCAAATCACCTATCACTTTAGAATTGTATCCAAATATTCAAAGAACTGTTAAAAGTCAGCAATAAGAAAACAAACAACCTACCTAAAAAAGTGGAGAAGAGATCTGAGCAGACACCCAATTAAAGACATTACAGATGACAAATAAGCATATAAAAAGATGCTTCACATCATTTATTATTAGGGAATTGCTAATTTAAAAACTCAGAGGGGTGCCTGGGTGGCTCAATTGGTTAAGCGTCTGACTTCAGCTCAGGTCATGATCTCATGGTTCGTGAGTTTGAGCCCTGTATCGGACAGCACAGAGCCTGGAGCCTGCTTCAGATTCTATGTCTCCCTCTCTCATTTTGCCCCTCCCCTGCTCATGCTCTGTCTCAAAAATAATAAACATTTTTAAAAAATTCAAAAATCAGGGGAGCCTGGGTGGCTCAGTCGGTTAAGCCTCTGACTTCAGCTCAGGTCATGTTCTCGCAGTTTGTGAGTTCGAGCCCCGCATGGGGCTCTGTGCCGACGGCTCAGAGCCTGGAGCCTGCTTCAGACTGTGTCTCCCTCTTTCTCTCTACGCCCCTCCCCCACTCACGCTCTCTCCCTTTCAAAAATAAACGTTAAAAATTTAAAACTCAGAGACTACTGCACACCTGCAAGAATAGTTAAAATCCAAAAAATTAACAAAATCAATTGCCAATGAGGATGTGTAGCAATAGGAAGTCTCATTCATTGCTGGTAGAAATGAAAAATGCTAGAATCACTCTGGAAGATGGTTTGGCAGTTTCTCCTAAAGCTCATTCTAGCTTTATATGATTGGCAAACCCATTCTTAAATATTTTTCAAAATCTTTATTATGTGTATGTAAAAACTTGCAAATCACTGTTTACGGCGGCTTTACTCACAATCACCAAGTGAAAAGAAGTGTGTGTTTTGGACAGGAGAGGACTGAGCTGAAGTTACAGCTTTCTAGATAAAAGGGATACTCATGGCTGACACTTCCACTCTTCTCTCTCCTCCCATATTCCACTGGATGCAGAGGTGGTGATAAGAGCGGCAGCTGGTGTCTTGAGGAAAAAGCCAAGGAAATATGATGACCCCTCTCCTGACATCCATGAGCTGTGGACCATCACCACCTCCATCTATCTATGTACTTTCTGTAGCAGAAAATTTAACTCATTTATGTGTTTAAGCAACTGTTGTGTTTTCCTTATAACCTCCCGTTAACCACCGTATTCTAAACTGTCCCTGAAACACTACACACTTTTAGGGGGACGTGTTCCTCCTCAACTCCAAGAAGGGTTTGCTGTTGACAGTGCTCATTGTACTCCCACCTCCTTGGCAAGAAGGATTGGTTCAAGAAAGGTGAATTCCAGTTTTCTCCCCACACAGTTTTCTTTTTTTTCTTTTTAACATTTATTCGTTTCTTGAGAGAGAGAGCTTGAGCCGGGGAGGGGCAGAGAAAGAAGGAGACCCAGAATCCAAAGCAGCTTCAGGCTCTGAGCTGTCAGCACAGAGCCCGACACCAGGCTCCAACTCACGAACTGTGAGATCTTGACCTGAGCCGAAGTCCGACATTTAACCCACTGAGCCACCCAGGCGCCCCTCCCACACATTTTACTAACTAGAGCTGTCAGGGAAGAACATTTTTTCTTCTCTGGCTTTGAGTATGTAAGCCTGGAGCTCCCTGTGGGGAAGTCTAGCTTGGTAGAGTTTGCTTGAGAGAATGAAGTCCAAACCAGAGTAAAGCAAACCCAAGGGGGAAGAGAGAGAGCTGGAGAGCAAGTGAGGAGACCTCTGTCTGGTTAAATTCCATGCGTCTTTTACTTTGGTTATATGAGTTAATAATGATTTCTTTTTTTTTTTTTTAGGCTCATTTACACTCAGTTTTCTATTACTTGCAATCAAAGAGTCTAGGCCAATATAACTAATGTGATTTTAAATTATAAGATGAAGTATGCAGAAAGGAAGAGGTACTATGAGAAAGATTAAGAGAGGAGTTAGGGAAGATTTCTAAAATAAAGCAACAGATAAGAAGAGATCTAACAAATAAACAGATGCAAACCTGGAGAAGACTGGAAGGAAAGAAGGTTTCCCACATGGCTCCTCCCGGCCCACCCTATCAGCAACATCAATTCAGTATGCCCTAAACATAGAAAGGAGAGGTTTTTCTGGAAAGATCTTGAGACATCTATGGATCCACCCAGTAGAGGTAAAGGTAAAAACAAAACAAAAACAAAAAAAACAAAAACAAAAACAAAAAAAAGCAATTCCATTTAGGAATAAATAAGCTAAAATATCTTTCCACATAGTAAAGTTTGGTTTGCTTGTCTGTCTGTTTTTACTTGCTAAATGTAAGGACCTGGAGCTGGCTGGCTCCCCAGCCTCACACCCTAAGGAAGGAAACCTCTCTGTGCAAAATCTGTCAAATTACACAGTATCCCATGCATGACCTCCCATGTAGAGGGGATCTGGGATAAGCATAAGCAACTTCAAAACAAAACCAGCCCACCTACCTATACTAATCCACATAGCCTTTATTCATAAAAATGAATGGTCATCCAAGGATTACCAGATATTTGAGGAAAATCTGTAGTATAAAAAAAATTGCCTATAGAGAAAAATAAATAAATGCAAGACAGAAACAACTTTCAATCAATTCTATCTAATGTCATCATCGGAAAGATTCGGTTATTAATTGTATCCATATAGGAAGAAAAGCAGTTCCTAAAAAAGAAATCAGAGAATAACAGAAAAAATGTGGAAGATTAAAAATATGATTACCAAAAAAAAAAAAAAAAATTCCAGTGTAAGGACTAAATCATGGAATGGCTACTATTAAAAACCAAACACTGAGGGGCGCCTGGGTGGCTCAGTGGGTTAAGCGTCTGACTTCAGCTCAGGTCATGATCTTGCAGTTCTTGAGTTCAAACCCCATGTAGGGCTCTATGCTGTTTTGAATTCTGGAGCCTGTTTTGAATTCTGTGTCCCTCTCTCTGCCCCTCCCTCCCCTTTCAAAAATAAATAAACATTAAAAAAAATTGAAAACCAGGGGCGCCTGGGTGGCTCAGTCAGTTAAGCATCCAACTTTGGCTCAGGTCATGATCTCACGGTCCGTGAGTTCAAGCCCCACGTCGGGCTCTGTGCTGACTGCTCAGAGCCTGGAGCCTGTTTCAGATTCTGTGTCTCCCTCTCTCTCTGACCCTCCCCTGTTCATGCTCTGTCTCTCTCTGTCTCAAAAATAAATAAACGTTAAAAAAAATTTTTTTTTTAATTAAAAACCAGTGATCTGAGAAACACTGTCAGGAAAATCCATCCAAACACAAAACATAGAAAATACAAGACAAAATTTAAGAGATACTTACATATATGCAGAAGGTACAATATATGGGTAACAGATATTTCAGAGGGAAGAACAAAGAAAACAGGGGAGGAAATGAAAAAATAAAAAATTTCCCTGAGTTCAAAGAAAGAATTCCTGAAACTGAAACAGCCAACCAATTAACTGTCAAGGAATACAAACAAAAGAGACTCAGATAAATCCTGGTAAAATAACTTAAGGAAAGCTTGTAAAGCTTCAAAAGGGGAGGAAAAAAATAAACAGACTGCCTACAAAGGAATGGGCTTAGTTTGGCATCACAATTGTCAATTACAATGGGTGCTAGAAGGCGCTGAGGCAACGGCTTCTAAGGGAAAATTAATTTGAGACTAGAAAACTCTACCAAATGATCAAGTGTGAGGGCAAAATAAAGATATCCTCAGGCATTTAAGTATTCAGGTATATAACCTCTCAGATAGGTTATCTCTCATTTACTGTTTCTTCAAAATTATTTTAGAATACAATCCAACAAAATGAGTAAGATATTTAAGAAAGAGGAAGACACCAAATCCCAAACAATGTAACTAACACAGGGGTTCAACTAAGAAAAAAAAAAGAAAAAAGTCCCAGATAGCTGTGCTCAGAAAGCTATGTATCAGTGAAAATTAGAATAACCCCAATTTTTCAAGGAAAAATATTTTCAAAGAGTGAGAAATCTGTATCCATCAAATACTTAATCAAGCTGGGAAATTCTGATGATCAGTGTGGGTCTTCTGCTAAAACAATTTAACTAGAAATTTTAAAACAAGTTGTAGAAGAACATTACCACCCAAATACAAAGTTTAAGTAAACTCTAATCGTAATTTACAGCAGAAGAGCAGAGAATTTTTCCTTCCGGTGGCACAGGTTCCGTGTCACAAAATTATATTTCCTTTTTAATGAGACTAATTGCACTACTTGGTTCTGCAGTAATTATTTCCCAATCATAACAGTAAAGGTAATAATCACTAACACTTACTTAACACTTAATGTAAGTCCTATTCTAATTCCTTTAGATTTTAGTCAGCTTGGTTCTTTCAACAACAGAACAGTAAGGTTTAGTAACTTGCCCAAGGTCACACACAGGTCAGTGAACCCAGGCATTCTGGCTCCAGAATCCTACAACACCTCTCATAATGCTGTTTGTTAATTTACCATTCTTAGAATCAAGTTACCGATCTAAAACAAGAAGGAATAGTAACAATTATAAAACAAAATATAAATTATACAAAACTTACCAATGTAGAGAAAATAATTAACCAAAGTAAGGAGAGAGGGAAGCATGTGTAAGTCAGTTATTTTTCTTATCCTCTTACACAGGAGTAACTTTCCATATAACAGAATTCTAACACAGAAATTTCTATATAATAGAAAGACAACAATGATATAAATATATAATTTTTATATCAAAGAATAATATAAAAATCAGCAAAGATGAGAAAGATAATGAACTTAAATTCTTCATATTTCACAGTATGATGGCTAAATTTATGGGTATACAGTGGCTGTCGATTTCTAATTTTAAAATATTACATATGATTTACCTAGTAACTCAGAAAATCTAAGCTCGGAAAAGTTAATACATTAAGAAATAGCAATAATAAGCAAATTATTTCGAACTCTGAAAGGAATATCAGAAAAGCTAAAAACAGAAAAGGAGAGGGACTAGGGAAGGGTAAGTCTTTAATTTTTAATAAAATGACCAGGTGTTTTACTGGGAAAAAATTATTATATAATGTCATTAATAAAAGTAGTATCTTACTAAAGTAGTATCCTACTGAAGTATCCTATAAAGAAGGGCATATAAACCGGTGAGGCTACCTTTCAATTCTGGCATGGTAATACAAAGTAACAATAAATGCCACCGGGCCATAAAACCCAGTGGGACAAGGATAATATATAAACGTATTACAGAATACTCAAGCTCTTTACTGATTCTTTGTTTCCACACCATTATGACTAAATGGCCCATTTTTGTCATATAAACCTCTACAGAGACATTCATTTCATCATCGTTAGACAACTCCTGAATCGCACCTACTCCAATCCTGTACTTTGCACACCACACTTAAGAGAAATTGCCATCTGAATTCACACATCGCCGGCGGGAGTCTACATTGGTAGAACCTTTTCAGGCTATAATTTGGCAGTCCTTTTTGAAACGTAAAATATGGCCACACTGTGACCCAACAATTTCCCTTGGCAGAATCCACCCCACCGCAACACTCCCAAACACTCAAAGACAGCTGCACACATTAAGCTATTACTGTTTATAGCAAAGGTGAAAGAGACAACGTAAATGCACCCAAGTTAGATGCAGACTATCTTGTTGCCGTTTAAAAAACCAAATACATCACTATGGAGTGACACTAAAAAGCATCCGCAACATATCGTTAGGCGAGAAAAGGCAAGGCGGAGAATCCTCTATTACACGATCTGCGCGTGAGATAGATACATGATAGGTTGACAGACACATATACTGGGCAGTTGGCAGTGGGCTTAAGGTGTGCGGAGGAAACAGTAAGTTTTTACCTTGAAAGTTGGCTGTTTTTACAACTACGTATACTGTGTGTATAGCCTAAGAAACCAGAGTCTGGCCGAAAAGAGAAACCCTCAACGTGTTTGCAACTCGCTCACTCTCAGATCTAAGAGGGAAAGGAAGCGCGAGGATGAGCGAGCAGGCCAGCTCCTCCGGTTGGGGGATGTCTCGGCGAACGAGGCGGGAAAGCGAGGACACAGAAACCACTAAGGCGGAGCTGACGAGCGAACCCGGGAGCGGCCGGGGCGCGGGGGACACACACTGGGCACTGGGTGCTGGGTGTGAGGGGAAGAGGGCGGAGGGTCGGGGAGCAAAGGCGAAAGGGGCGCGCCGGGCCCCGCTCCGCCGGGCGGCCGCGAAGGGTCAGCCCGGGGCACCCGGGGAGTTCGGGGCGGCTTTCGAAGGCCGGGAGGGGGCGCGCAGCGGGCCCCGGCCGAACGCCCCAGGCCGAGGCGGAGCCCCGAGCCCCCGGTCCGCGCTCGGGGACGGCCGCCGGGTTCCAGTACCTTCCCAGGAGAGCTCGCCTCCCGGCTCGCGCTTCAGGAACTTGTACCAGAACGTGTCCACGCGGCCCGGCTCCGCCCCGTCCTGCGCCGCCTCCTCGGGCGCCAGCTCCACCTCCCCGAGCCACAGGCCCGGCTCCTGCAGCGCCAGCGCCCCGGCGCCCGCAGCCGTGCCCGCCGGCCTCAGGCGCACGGCCCCGCGCGGCTCCCAGCCCCCCAGCTCGGGCCGCGAGCCCACGACCAGCAGCTCCGGCCCCCGCCCGGCCACCGCGGGCGGCACCACCACCCCGAACCGGAACCGCATGGCGGCGGGCGGCGCGGCTGCGGTCCCCGTGTCCCCGCGGCCGGCGGACGTGGCCCGAGCGCGAGGCGGCCGCGGCGATTGGGCGGCGGCGCGGGGGGCCTGGTCGCCAGGGGCCGGGGCGCCGGCGGGGACACGTGCGAGGATGCACCTTTTTTGGGCTGCATCACGCGGCCCAGGAGCCGGGGCCTGCTCCAGCCCGGCCTGTGACGGCGGGAGAAGTGGGCTCCGCCGGGGAAGGACGCTTGCCCTGGCCGGCCGCCTGGTCCTGCAGCGCGGCTCCGCCGGGCGGCTGGGGACGCGGCGGAAGGAAGGCAGGGGAGGCCAACCCGGGTTAGGAAACCTATCAGAAGCCCCGCGAGTTTCCAGTCGTCTTTCCCCAGGCCCCAAAATTATCTTTGTGCCGGTCGTAACGAACAAAGGAGTGGCCGGTAGTGAAGTTAGGGGAAGATCCCGGACCAGGTATCTGGAGAGCTCCGGCCCTTAAACTTGCCCTGCGCCTCTGGTTACTTGTAAATCGAAGGTATAAAATAACTGATGTTGAAAGACGCTGCTAGCTCTTGAAGGTCGATCTGATTGCTGGAAGAGGCGCCATTCGACCCATATAATACCCTCTAGTTCACTTTTTTACCAGCTTTTTATTTGAAAGCTTGTGAATAAGGGGGGGGGGGGGGAGCCAAAATTTCACGTGTTCATAATATCCTTAGTAAAACAAAAAAAGTGCAAAAAATGTTAATCATACAAACTCGGTGTCTTAGTGGAACATCTAGTAAACTAATATGCTTGACTCTTCAATACTGATGTATTCCACTGAGTGGTTGGTTGCTAAGCTTAACGGTAAACACAAAGAAAAACGTGAAGACAGCCAGGCTGGCCAAACATGGCTGACTCGGTAGCAAAACAGACACTAAATCACAGTGGCATGTGAGTCAGTTTATTCAAATTGCTGTTGCAAAATATTCTTACGCTCATTTTAGGAAATTGAGAGTCATTGGGCCATGCAAGGACCCTGGGAGCTGACAGTTGAGGACTTTCTTGTGTTCTCCTGGGCAGCTTGTGTTGTACACTGTCCAAATGGCATTATTCCTACCAGCTCTTCCAAAGTACTGCCCATTCTGGTATATAAAACAAGGAGAGGAAGAAAAGGAAGGGAGGAAAGAAGGAGAAAGAAAGGAACGAAGGAAGGAAGACGAAACAACATATTTAAGAAGCATTATTTCCTTTTCTCTTATCGTAAAGGAGTAATTTTAACAGTTGAAAGTACTCCTTTAATCCCCTGAACAAAATCTGTTCTAGCTTATTTTATGGCATGGATTGAAATACAATACAAATATTATGGCTACACCGTGCACTGAGTAAAATGCAGTCGGAAATAACAAGATCAAAAGGACATACACCAAAGCCTCAGTCATACTTTGTCAATCATTTGAATGTATTAACCATAAAAATTATAACGGCCATTGCACCATTATTATGAACCAGGCACGTGGTTTTCAAACTCTTACTATCTCATTTAATTCTCTCACCAATCCTATGAGGTAACTAACCTTGTTATCTCCATTTTTATGTGTGAGTAAAAAGGCACAGAAAGTTTCAGTAAGCAGCCCACAGCAAGGAAGGGACAGAGACATTGCTAAAATTCATCCATTTACAGTTAAAGATGTGTATACACACACACACACACATACACACACACACACATATATAATTTGATTTCTAGGAGAATCATTTACAGAATGCCTTCAAATCCCAGCGTATTTAAAGGAGTTATTCACCACTAGCTCTGAATGAAAAATGAACTTCCTATAATTATTTCCAATAACCAGTTTCATCCTTAGGAATGATGAAACAGATGAAGCTAAACCAATCAATGAGTCTATAAAGGCATAAATGTCTTGGTACTTAGAGTGGATTTGACCTCAGGCCCCAGAAAATGGTCACTGTTACGCCTTTATACACCTATCTTGTTGACACTGAAATACAAATTTAAAAAGTCAAGGTGAAGAATTTTACCAGGCATTAAGCTGTGTTATTCCCAGCTTTTTTTTCCTGGTTGAGTTCTCCATGTGAGATTTCTTTTTACATTTCAAAGAACCATGGTATTTATTAGAAGGGATTATTTATGGGATCCATTTGAGGTCAGATTCTTGAAGCTATTAAGACCAGCTGAATTTAGAGCAAGAATCAGCTCAGTAAAGAAACATAATTCTGATAATAATTTTTGAAAGACCTAACTAATTTGTTGTCACTGAATTTCATTTGTATAGTGCTATCTCATATATAACCGCAATATTTCTTGAAGAATGGGTGATAAATTCACATTTAGAGTTTCAGGATCCAATTCAAATGTAAATTCTTTGAAAGCTCCCTCAGGGAAAGCTATTATTTGGAACTATGGTAATTTATGTTTTCTGAAACAATCTTTCACTAGTCAGTGAGTTATCATAAATCTTCCCTCATAATATTGTATATGTACAGACACACTCACTGCTGCAAATCATATTTCATTGAAATAGTTCAGGGACCGTTATGAGCATTAGTTTATTGCTTGTCAGAACAGAACACACTAAGAATTACACGTGCCACATATACTATTCCCAATTTTGTGGCTTCAAAAACAAAATAAAAACAAACCCTTCCAGAGAGAATTTGATGATCGCTTAGAAATTTTGCATATTGCAACTGACTTTTCTCTGGGTTGCAAAATTGTACATTAAGCTACTTGAAATCCCTTGGAGGCTCTGGAACAACAGACTGATTTGATCCACACCAGAGCTTCGTCCCAAAATTCCACATCTCTCAACTATTTAAAAAATGCATGTCCCTTTATGATACATGTAAAAATCTCCTATCTGCAGAAGATTCCAGTAATTCCTCTTCCCACCCCATCCCACCGCAGACAAGTACTGCACTTGTAGTGCGTCACCAACAGTCAGTTTAGTCAAGCATTTTTTCCTGTAATTTATGCCATAGAAAGATTGATTTTTTTAAATGGTCCGAGTATAATATTAAAAGGAAGCATACACCTTTTCAAAAGAAATTGCCCTACCCCTTCCCTGACACAGCCCATTCCCCACCTGCCGTCAGCATTACAAAACCCACACCCTCTCTCCACACCTCTCAAAGGAGAGACTCTTCCCGACAGGTCAGCCAAGCCTGGGTTCTGTCAGGCAATGACCTCAGCTCACTTTTCCTAGGGACAGTAGAGAGCCAAACCAGGTGACTGGACCTTGAGGGTAGAGACACCAGCTCAGAGCTTCCTTCAGATGTAAGAAGATCCTCCTAGGTCTGGGGGAATTCGAATGGCAGGCCAGTTGAACCCTTTCTCAAAAGGGGTAGAGGGCTTGATAACCCCTAGGAATAAAAGAGTGGTGGCTGGAAGGGATGATTTGAAACTCCAAAGGGAACTTGCAAAGCGTTTGAGAAAGGGGAAAGAGGTTAGCTGAAAGCCGAGCTGGTTCATTTAGACTTAAATGGGGAATGGAGACTGAGGTGGGGGAAAATGGGGACAGTGGGGGTGGGACAGGGGGCTGGCAAACGTCACAAGTACTTTTTAAGAATTTGAACAATCTTGGGGTGCCTGGGTGGCTCAGTCAGTTAAGCATCTGACTTCGGCTCAGGTCATGATCTTACCAGTTCATGGGTTCAAACCCCGCGTTGGGCTCTGTGCTGACAGCTCAGAGCCTGGATCCTGCTTGGGATTCTGTCTCCCTCTCTCTCTGCCCTTCCCCAGCTCGCTCACTGTCTCTCCCTCTCTCTCTCTCTCTCTCTCTCCCTTAAAAATAAACTTTAAATACTATGTGGCAATGAGAAAGAATGAAATATGGCCTTTTTGTAGCAACGTGGATGGAACTGGAGAGTGTTATGCCAAGTGAAATAAGTCATACACAGAAAGACAGATACCATATGTTTTCACTCTTATGTGGATCCTGAGAAACTTAACAGAAGACCATGGGGGACGGGAAGGGAAAAAAAAAAAAAGGTTAGAGAGGGAGGGAGCCAAAACATAAGAGACTCTTAAAAACTGAGAACAAACTGAGGGTTGATGGGCAGTAGGAGGGAGGAGAGGGTGGGTGATGGGTATTGAGGAGGCCACCTGTTGGGATGGGCACTGGGTGTTGTATGGAAACCAATTTGACAATAAATTTCATATTAAAAAAATAATAAAATAAACATTAAAAAAAAATTTTAAAGAATTTGAACAATCTGTAATTCACTCTTTGCTTATTTTTCCTAACCCTTGCATGTGTTTATATCAAGAATAAAAGTATTTTAGGGGTGCCTGGGTGGCTCAGTGGATTGAGCATCCGACTCTTGGGATCAGCTCAGGTCATGGGGTTTGTGGGTATCAGCTCACGGTTTGTAGGATCAGGCCCATGTCGGTCTCTGTGCTGACCCCGTGGAGCCTGCTTGGGATTCTCTCTCTCCCTCTCTTTCTCCCTCTCTGCCCCTCCTCTGCTCATGCGAGCTCTCCCTCTATCTCTCTCTTTCAAAATAAATAAACTTTTGGGGTGCCTTGGTGGCTCAGTTGGTTACGTGGCTGACTTCAGCTCAAGTCATGATCTCACAGTTGGTGGGTTCAGGCCTCGTGTCAGGCTCTGCGCTGACGGCTCGGGAGCCTGGAGCCTGCTTTGGATTCTGTGTCTCCCTCTCTCTCTGCCCCTCCCCCATTCAAGCTCTATCTCTGTCTCCCTCAAAAATAAACATTAAGGGGCGCCTGGGTGGCACAGTCGGTTAAGCGTCCGACTTCAGCCAGGTCACGATCTCGCCGTCCAGGAGTTCGAGCCCCGTCAGACTCTGGGCTGATGGCTCAGAGCCTGGAGCCTGTTTCCGATTCTGTGTCTCCCTCTCTCTCTGCCCCTCCCCCGTTCATGCTCTGTCTCTCTCTGTCCCAAAAATAAATAAACGTTGAAAAAAAATTAAAAAAAAAAATAAACATTAAAAAAATTTTTTTGATTAGTGGAACTAGCCACTTATACAAAAATATATACTTGTCCAAGCATGCACTATGGACATTGTCAAAGTCTAATTTTCCAAAATGACTGTCGTATAAATTAATGAGGGAACCAGCAGGATGGTAAAGATGGTTCAAAAAGAACTCAAGATCTAATGTGTACAGACTCTGAAAGACTCCTAGAAGATTACTAGGTTAGATACAAAATGGATTCATTTACTACTGGGCAATGAAAGATTTGGGTTTGTCTATCCCACCACACAGAAATCACTTGCATCCTAAATGGATAAAATCTACAATATTGAATTTATAACTTTAGTAGGAGGGTCTGAACCAATAGGAAATAGTAACATCAACTGGGCACGAATATCCTGTAGAGAATGAAATAACTCTGGAATGAACCTGGAGTGCACTGCTCCAGCCTGCGGGACAGGCGGTCATCCTTCCAACCTCAGTTCTAGGTTTTGGATACTTTTTCTTAACAGTGTATGACAATAATTAATAATAATAATATCCCCATTATTGAGCTCCTGTCTATCACAGGCTGGGCACTGTGCTGAGTGTCAAACACACCTTATTTAATCCTGTCCACATTTCCATGAGGTAGTCATGATCTCCATTATCCAGAAGAAGGACACAAATTGTCTGAACATTACCTGATTTGCCTAAAGCCATACAGAGCTAATAAATGACAGAGCCAAGAATTGCACCCGGAAATGCCAGACCTAGTAACGTCTCCAGGCAGGGATTCAGCACATGGTTGTGCAGCTCAATACTACACAGAAGCACCAGGCTGAAGGGATGAACGGAGGGGGCTGCTGAAACTCCATCCATGCTTCACTTGCAAAGCCTTTTGTTCTGGGTGCCTTTTTCCTCCCGTAAAATATCTGCTCCTTGGTAAGCTTCGTGCTGCATGGCAAACCTACATACAAAGCCATAAGGGCTGTGATTGCTCAAGGGTAACACATTTCACTATTTCCTCCTCCCAGCAGAAAATTTTGCCAATTTTCACAAAGGCATATATAAGCTAAGCCCTGACTCCAAGAGTGTAAGAAAAAAAAAAATGATAGCAGTTTAGATACAGTTGGAAAACTTCAATATTTTTACTCATTGGGACAGATCCTTAGTAAAATTACAGCTGTAAACAGATTATATGCATCAGCCTGTACAAATACAGATGCATCTGACTAGACTTAAAACAGTAACTTAGATTTTATATACAGTCACTGTGTGGAAATTGTCTGTCTTTGGCGTCTGCCATGTGGGAGATTCTGCACTAAGACTTAGTTCTGCAGGAACTTCACCAGAAACTCCACAGCCTTTCTTTAGCTCAAGGATCTCCAAGAGATGAATGAAACAGGAAACAAAAATATATACTTCCTTAGAAGGAGGCCAGAGACTGCTACTATGAAACAGTTTTTGTAACCTGACTTAGCACATTTCCTTTCCATTTCAGCCAGAAATGTGACCAAATGGATTGCAGTGTCCTTGTCTCTATGCCTCTACACAGAAAAGGGCTTGCAGAATTTCCAAAGTCACCCTGGGGTGGGGAGAAAGGGATGAGGGTGGGAGGAGCTCCTTCCGATAAAGAAATTGTAACAATAGCACCTGTTGCTCCCTCTGAGGGAAGTAACATGGTTGTTGCAATCTCATTGGTCTGTGACCTTAGAAGCCTCTGGTACTGTCTGTAGCAAAGGATGCAAAACAGCAGACCATACCTGACAGACAGACAGACAGACATGAACTTTTATTTAATTTGCCAAAATATAAATATTGGAAATTTCACAGGAATATCCAAATTTTTGTCTTCTCTTGGAAAAACAAGATTTGGCAAGAAGGTGCCCCAGGCTCCAAGGCATAAAGGGCTGGAACCGAGTAGGGACTGCCGCCCCTTTGATGGGCTTGAACTCCTGACTCTAGGTCTCCACCACACCCACAAAGTCTCCCTGAAACTGGGGCCAAGTTGCTGTTTACCCATGCACTCCAAGAGTTTCTGTTTGTTAGTCTTTATGATAGCATTAAAAACAAAGTAGCAAGTATGTGGAGATGCTGGAAACTTCATTTATTGTTGATGCAAAGGTAAAATAGTGCAGCCACTTTGGAGAACAATTTGGCAGCTCCTCCAAAGGTTAAACATCATGCTACCATATGACCTAGCAATGCCACTCCTTGAAACATATGAAAACATACGTCCATTTAAAAATCTGTAAACGAGGGGCGCCTGGGTGGCGCAGTCGGTTAAGCGTCCGACTTCAGCCAGGTCACGATCTCGCGGTCCGTGAGTTCGAGCCCCGCGTCGGGCTCTGGGCTGATGGCTCGGAGCCTGGAGCCTGTTTCCGATTCTGTGTCTCCCTCTCTCTCTGCCCCTCCCCTGTTCATGCTCTGTCTCTCTCTGTCCCCCCCAAAAATAAATAAACGTTGAAAAAAAATTAAAAAAAAAAATCTGTAAACGAATGTGCATGGCAACATTATTCCTAGTAGCCCAAAATTGAAAACAACCCAAATGTCTATTAAGTGATGGCCAGATCAACAAAATGCAATGGAATATAATTTGGCCATAAAAAGGAATGAAGTACTGAGGTATGTTATAACTTGGCCTGACTTTGAAAATATTATGCTAAGTCAAAGGGCTGGTCACAAAAGACCACCTATTGTATGATTCCATTTATCTGAAATGTCCAGAACACAGGCAAGTCTACAAGATGGAAAGGAGTGGTTGTCTCAGGTTGAAAGAAATCGGGAAAATGAGGACAAATGAAGAGTGATGGTAAAAGGTATGGAGTTTTGGAGAGGGAGTGTTAAAAATATTCTAAAACTGGGGTGGCTGGTTGACTCAGACTGTGGGCATGTGACTCTTGATCTTGGGGCTGTGAGTTCAAGCCCCATGTTAGCTGTAGAGATTGCTTAAAAAAACAATCTTTAAGAAATATATTCTACGGGTGCCTGGGTGGCTCAGTCAGTTGAGCGTCAGACTTTGGCTCAGGTCATGATCTCACGGTTCCCAAGTTCGAGCCCTATCTTGGGTTCTATGCTGACAGCTCAGAGCCTGAAACCTGTTTTGGATTCTGTGTCTCCCTCTCTCTCTGTGTCTCCCTCTCTCTGTGCCTCCCCCACTTGTGCTCTGTCTCTCAAAAATAAATAAACATTAAAAAAAATAATAAAGGGGCATCTGGGTGGCTCAGTCGGTTAAGCATCTGACTTCGGCTCAGGTCATGATGTTGCGGTCTGGGAGTTCGAGCCTCTCGTTGGGCTCTGTGCTGACAGCTCAGAGCCTGGAACCTATTTCGGATTCTGTGTCTGCCTCTCTCTCTGCCCCTCCCCTGCTCACACTCTGTCTCTGTCTCTCTTTCAAAATAATAAATAAACATAATTTTTTTTTCAAGTTAAAAATAAATAATATATTCTAAAAGTGATTGTGGGGGCGCCTGGGTGGCTCAGTCAGTTGGGCGGCTGACTCCGGCTCAGGTCATGATCTCGCAGTCCGTGAGTTCGAGCCCCGCGTCGGGCTCTGTGCTGACAGCTCGGAGCCTGGAGCCTGTTTCAGATTCTGTGTCTCCCTCTCTCTGACCCTCCCCGGTTTATGCTCTGTCTCTCTCTGTCTCAAAAATAAATAAACGTCAAAAAAAATTTTTTAATAAATAAATAAATAAAAATAAATAAAAGTGATTGTGGTCATGGTTGCCTGAATCTGTGAATATACTAAAAACCATTGAATTGTACACTTTAAATGATTACTTTTATGAATAATATCTCAATAAAACTGTTACCAAACAGAGCAAGTCAACTATTACACCAGCCGTGGGCCTCTTTAAGTCATTTGAATTTTCAGATTCACAGAGGATAAGGACCCCATAAATTGTGTTTCTAAGATAACTATATGACAAACATGTTATATATTAATAAATTACATGTTAGACTAGTAATATGCTCTCATGTATATGTTTCACAGTTTTTAATAAAAACAAATAAAGTAACAAGTGTATTATGGTAGTTCTATAATTAAAAAATGGAAAATAGAGAAAAGAAAATATCTTGGGTGTTTACTCTCCAAAGAGAGAATATCAAACTTATTTAAAATCAAAAGGTGAACTATTTCATACACTTTAGTTCAGTATGAAGGAATGAACGAGTGCAATTATGCCATTTCATAACAGCAAAACTTAGTATATTATAAATTGTTACAATCTGTTTGTTTTACCTTTGGCAGTGAGTATGTGAGTGCACCACCCACAAGCTTACCAGGCAAAGAGTATTAATCATGGCAAGGCTAATATATATTTAATAATCTCATTTAGTTATCAAACTCTTTGAAGTATTATGTTAGGTACATGAGATTGCTTTTTTTAAGTAAATATCTTTGGGATGCAGTAACATTCTTTTGAGAAAGTGTGATTTATTATCACTGGGAGGAAAGAATTGATTTTCCAGAATCTTTAATTTTCACTAAATGTCCAGGCCCAGCACAGTCACTGCAGGACCAGTAAATTCACCTGGAAAACATACTGTGGTTTCATTAAGTGTGTATGTCCCAGGTGGGGTAGCCATTGATTCAATGATCAATTTGGAAATTCCCCCATAGAATAAATGAAAACATAATTTATTTCGCCAGATTAAAGCCTTCAACAGTCTTTATTAATAGTTTAATATAGTCTGCTCACCATATTGCCCTGGGTTAGAAAATCCAAAGAAAGAACAATTGCATTTGAAACATCAGAGTTTCAACCGCCAGAAGGAACTCTCTATTTCAGCCTCTTTGTTTGATGTATGAGGAAGCTGAGACTCTTACAAAAACAGCTTTAAGTTTCTCGTTTATTTGTTTTCATCTACAAATCTAAATTTCTAAAACATAAAGGATTATGAAAGAGACACACTTCCCCTTGTTTCCATGCTCTTCCTCCTCCCTCCACGTGGTAACCTCTAGTGTCAATGATACATCCACCAGAACATACACAATCCAAGATTGGTAAAAGTGATTTTCTTTAAGAAAATAGCTATATTAGTGCTATTTTGGTTTTGTGGCCAATATAATTGTAGAACTTTTTAGGAGCATCTTCTACTACTCTTCCAAGAGAACAGTTCCCTATATCATCTGCATTTTAAACCCACGCCATGCCTTGAGATATTCCAAGAAGCTGTGCCATTCTGGGTTATGTTCAAGAGCCATCTTAAAATTTTTTAGAGTAGAGATATTTATTACACTGCTTTCTTTCCAAGTTAACCCATCTAAAAAAAGGAAAAGTATCTTTGACACTTTGCAATAAAATACAATGTTCTCTGTACTCAGGAGTTGAAGGTGTATCATTCTCAATATATGTTCCTTTACCTCCCAGGCGGACAACCCCCTCACCCCCAAGCACCTCATGGTACATGGAGATTGATCTTATCTCCTCAGCCAGGAGACAACTAACACACACCCTTAACTTGAGAGCAATTTATTGCTCTCCTAACTTCTAACCTATGAAATATTCCCTATTGTTTTCTCTTTGTCTACATTCCCTTCAAATGTCCTTCTGGGAAAGGCTGAGGCAGTAGGCGTTCAGTCAGGATTAGGTAACGCTTTGGTAACAAATGTCCTCAAAGTATCCATGACCAGAGTTTATGTGTCCATCTCACCTGTCCTTCTTGGGTTGGCTGTGTATCTGCCCTACATCATGTTCACTGCAAGACCTCCCACAAAAATTAACAGAAAATGATGTATAAATATCTTAACTTGTTTGCCCCCTCAAATAAGTTAATTCTGGTGTGTCCAGAATTCTGGCTCCTTTGAGTTTCCTTAATGGCAGCAAGCTCTAGTCATCCACACTGGTAATTGGCTGGAAAATATATCCTATTTTGTCTGCTTTTGTTCCTTGTCTATTTCCCCATCTCTACTGCTATTTTTCTTTCCTTCCCAGATAAACGATTCCACCGAACCATATTTGCCATTTGTGTAGGTCACAAACTATGGAGTATCAGTAGTTTCATATGTTTCAACTTAATACTTGAACTTGAATCCTTGATTTAGGGTTTGCTTCTGGGACACTTGTGCAAAGAAACTTAGTTTCACCTATTTTTTGAATTTTGTATAAATAAAACCACGCTGCATGTTTTCTTTTGTAACTTAAGTCTTTTGCTCAAGACTATGTTTTTGAAACACATACATGTAGCATGTAAGTATAGCTCAATTATTTTTGTTGATGTGCAGCATTTTGCATGGTTTGAATATCCCATACTTTATAAATCTTACTGTTAATAGTTGGATGAATTATTTTCAGTATGGCCCTATTACAAACATAAAGCTATGAAGAGCCTGGTTCGTACAACCTGAAGTACACTTGCACAAGTTTCTCTGGGATCTGTAACTAAAAGTAGAATTGCGAAACCATAGAGTATGTTCATATTCTATTTGGATCTTAAATAATATTCAAGATAGGAAACAATAACCTTTACTGGGTTGCAATCCAGTATGTACATCTTCCCAGTCTCTACTTGCTGCCCAGTATACCTTCAGTGTAAGAGTTTTAATTCTATGAAGACCTGAGTTGGAAAGAAGGCAGAGGCTTTTGATTCCTCCTAGAGTACCTCCTACATTTTCTTCTTGAAGACTGTAATCTCCCTAGTCTTTCCTTTTTCTTCAACAGATAAATAAATCCAATTCCTTTAGTCATTGCTTCATAGAAGCTTTCCCTATGCCTTCAATTATTTCCATTACCTTCAACTGAACTGCCTCCAAATATTTCAGATGCTGGATGACCATGTAATTTATTGTCCAAGGCAGATCAATTTTGAGAATGAAAAGGGGTGTTAAAATAATTAACAGTGTTAATTGATTTACAACAGACGTAAACTAGATTCATCCCAGGCAAGCCAGAATGTACTGTTACCTTACTCATATTAGACTTTATTAATGTGTTCTCAAAGCAAATAAGGAAGGCTTCTGGAGGACTGACACATAGTAAGTATTAAAGAGGCATGCTTGACTACATGACACATTCCCAATTACAGTCCCAGTCTCAGAGACTTTATTATTAATTTATTATGCGTAAGTAACAATACACATGATATTTCTAAACGGGAAGGGTAAAACATTGATCTCTTCGTGGCAGTAAGGTAATATTAGCTATGTTTTCAACCGTGTCCTTCAGGGAAATTGTGATTGCATATTTGATCTTCAGTCTGGCAATAGACACGAATCTCAATGGCAATTTAGTACAAAAAGGAAATTTTTCAAAAGCATTAACTGTTTGCTAAGCAGCATTGGAAAAAAGGTAAAATTGGGAAAATTTTACTAATTTCCCGTATATTTACTGGCTTCAGAAAACAGCTCTCTTTTAGATAGAAACTGTTTGACAATTTGTTCTTGGAAAATGTAGTGTGACATTTTTCTACAAGCAGAAATAGGCAAAACACAGCTATTTTAGCTATTCTTTATTGTGAAATAAAGAAATCTCACAGGGTTAGTATATTTGTTTATATAGAACAGTCTATAACGCACCTCATTGTTCAGATAAGCAAAACGTTTGAATAAAAATGCAAAATATTTAGGAAAAAGCTTAATTGCCTCAAAAACACTTGGATGTTCTCCAGTAGTTTGGTAATAATAATAGAAATGACTGTTTAATGGGAGCTATGTTGTGGCAGTCACTGAGCTTTAGGCTTTGGTCAGATTATCTAATAAAACACCCTGAACTAAAAATTATGATTCCATTTTGACGGTTAAAATACTGAAACTTAACTTGTTACTTAAATGTTTTCTCCATCGCAAGCTAGCAAGTGGCTGAGTTGACTTTTGAATCCAAAGCTTTTTGACTCCAAGTCCTTGTGCTTTTCGTAAAATATTTAGAGCCTTTGATTTTGTTACCACCTCATTAAAAAATGTTACAGTTCAAATTACATTAAATTAATTGAGACAGCAAATACAGTACTGAGACGTGAGGATATTAGGTTTTCAAAACAATTCAAAATGATATATGAGTAGAGATTTGGGGGCGCTATACCTTCCTTAAAAGTGTATTTCTTTTCTTTTAATTTTTAAAAATGTTTTATTTATTTTTGTAGAGAGAGACAGAGTACAAGTGGGGAAAGGGCAGAGGGAGAAGGAGACACAGAATCCAAAGCAGGTTCCAGAGCTGCTGTCAGCACAGAGCCCGATGTGGGGCTCCAACTGGTGAACCACGAGATCATGACCTGAGCCAAAGTTGGACACTTAACAACTGAGTCACTTAGGTGCTCCCAAAATGTATTTCTGAATAAAAACAAAGTAATTATTAATATTTAAACACTAAAAAAGAGTTTGACTTAATCTAAAAAAAATAGAAAAAAATAGATACTGTTTTTTAAAAACGTTGAATTTCACATTCTCGGAAAGCCAATTTAAACATTGTACATTTAGGAAAAAATATGTATTAATTAGTATGATAGTGTAGGTAATCTAGTAGGAGGAATTTAACCCCCAAATTCACAGAGGTAAGATATTTTCTGGTTGCCTCTCAACTCTATCCAACTTTTGCCATGATAAAAGTTCACTGTAGTGGAGAAATTTTTAACCCATTTTGTATGAGTATGATATTATTCTGAAGCAGAAAACTTGAAATCTTTGGAGTAGTGTTCCCGTGCAACCTAACCTTTCCAAGGTGCACAGAAAGTAGAAGCTTTAAGAGTATTCTTGCTGATTGTTTTCATTGCCCATCACACACAGGAATTCTTTTGTTTTCTATTTCACTCTTCCATCTAATTTCCATAAGGGAATCACTATTTTCCTCTACTCTTCTTGCCCTCTGGCCTACCTTCTTCTATTTATCTTAGTTTTTAACTTCTAGCAAATTCTTTTGAAATGCCTGAGCCATGTCAGCTATGTTTCTCCTTTCACAGTACATTAAAAGTGATCCTTTATTACAAAAAAAGTCATACTCTATGGGTCGCATGGGTGGCTCAGTCGGTTAGCGGCTGACTTTGGCTCAGGTCATGATCTCGCGGTTCATGAGTTCAAGCCCCTCATCGGGCTCTTGTGCTGACAGCTCAGAGCCTGAAACTTGCTTCTGATTCTGTGTCTCCCTCTCTCTCTTCCTCTCCCCCCACTCACATTTTGTGTCTCTTTCTCATAAATAAACTTAAAAAAAAAGTCATACTTTAAAGATCTCTATGTATTGTGAACTTTAGCCTTGCTGAGAATAAATATAAAATTAATAGTATGGTATGAGGAAAAAAGTTTTCATTTGTCAAATTACATATAAGTTCCTAAACAGGTATGAGCCACATCTTCAGTGGAAAATATTAAAAATTTCAAGATAACTTTTCTACTCACTATCTAGATATGGTTATTTTGTTGCTAGCTAAGCTAAAGATAACATATGAATAAAACTCTGGACAATATTACTAACTTAGTGTCTCAAAATCAAGAAAGGTATATTTCTAAGAAACTTAATGACTTTAAGAAGAGATGAATGGTAGCATTTTTCTTGATTTCTGAAAACTGTAAAGTAATAAAGTAAATTTAATTGTATAGTTCTGTAAGGAATATCATTCCAATGCCTGATCAGTGAACATTTGATTTTGAATGACTTAAAGATGTGGTTAAACTATAATATCATGAAGTTTGGGACTGACAAATCCTAAAGAGAATTAGTGAGTCTTTTTCAATAAAATGAAAAACTGTATCTATTTAGTATGTGTGAGTAGAAGAAAAAGAAACCATGAGATGAGTAATGAAGTCAGTAATAATTACCTTTCAATGTAGTTTGGCTGTGTGTGTGTGCGTGTGTGTGTGATCACGAGGAGTGGGTAGGAGCAGTGGCTACTAGATCATCTCAGGGAAATGATGATAGGAAGATATTTAAAGTCTGAAATAAAAAAAAATAGGTGACTCACTGACTTACAGTTATTTATCTGGATTTAAAATATTTGCTAAGCACCAACTAAGTACATAGCCAACGTATCAAAGCACCAATATTCATCAGGATTGCGGAGTCTTTAATCACGGTTGCCAACTATGATTAGTTCAAACTCTGCTTCTATGTTTTAGGTGTTTGCAGACAATGGAAAGGTTTCTGCTAGATCTTGGGTCAGGAAACTGGTCAATGGGCTGCTCACTTGTTGTTGTAAATGATGTTTATTGGAACGCGGGAAGGCTCACCCATTTGCATATTGTCTTTGGCTACTTTCATAAGCCAATGGCAGAGTTGAGTAGATGCAACAGAAAACAAAGTGTCTCTAAGCCTAAAATGTTTACTATCTTACCCTTGACAAAAAAGCTGGCTTACCAGGGCTCTCCACCAGGGTCTGTCAGCCAGGGCACTACTGACATTTGGGTCACATAATTCTTTATTTTGCGGGGCTTTTCTGTGCATTGGAGAATATGTAACAGCGTCTGTGCCCTCCACCCACCAGATGCCAGTAGCACTTCTGCAGTTATGCCAACCAAAACGTCTCCAGATGTCACCAAATATTCCCTAGGGGGTAATAGCGCCCCTGATTGAGAACCACTGCTCTAGACAAGGTTTTCCAAACTCCTACAGATTTCTGACACAAATTGCTCTTTCACGTTGACTTATATGGCAACATACGAAAGAGCCAATTTGAAGAATTTTTTCTTGAAAATACAGAAATAATCAAAAAGGAATTACAAGCTCTTGCCTCTACCTCTTCTACCCAATAAAACATACGTGGACCCATACACTCTGCCTTCCCTCTCTCAGAGGACATGCCAGTCATCCTGTCTAAGGCTAACTCCACCATTGCATGATCCCAGCCCCTCTCATCTACTCAAGGGCGTGAGACAACGGCCCCTCCCCATGGTGTCACCAGTTTTTTTCTTTCTTTACTAGATCAGTTACATCAGTTACATTTATGTTACTATTTCTCTCATCTTGAAACAAACCAGCTCAACCTCTCTCTTTCTCTCACCTCCTTCTGTTTACTGTTCACATGTCTTTGATAACCATTTACAGTACATCTTCTGGAGAGATACAAATCTTCGGATTCAAGAATTATGATGAAGCCCAAATAGGATACGTAAATAATCTGTACCCAGATCTATCATAATGAAAACAAAGGACACTGGGGATAAAGAGCTCATCTTAAAAGCAGGCAGGAAAATAAAAGGTAATGTACGGAGGAAAGATAACTAGACTGACAGCTGCTTTCCCATAGCCAAAATGAAAGCCAGAAGATGGTTGAATATCTTCAAAGTACTTTGTGGGGTACTGCCTACTCATGAGACTTCCTACTAAAGAATTCGCACCCTCTGTCACGTTGATTCAGTTGTATCATCTTTAAAACAAGGACAATGACAGTGTACCGTACCTCCCCTGCCTACCTCACAGCATAGTGAGTAGATACTGATTCCCAACACTCATCGTCATAAGACTAATTTTGTTCTTTGCCGATCTCGACTTCCTAATTACATAACCACTTTCTGCATCATTATAGATATATTTCACATTAAACACATGTGTTTGTATAATTACTAATCTTTTAATTTTTAACACTTTGATAGTTTAGTATCAAAGCAAAAAAACCACTGAATAAACAAAAATGTTGTAACTAGTAAAATATTCTAGAACAAATGATATATTAAACTGTTCCTTGTACAAATCTATAAACTGCAAACAAATTTACTTTTTACTTAAAGAAGTAAATGGTAAAACTTTGGATATATTAGTATTAAACCAGTGGTTATTTAGAATCAATGTTTAAGGTGGGGCACCTGGGTGGCTCAGTGGGTTAAGCATCCAACTTCAGCTCAGGTCTTGATCTCACGACTCGTGACTTCAAGCCCCACATCGGGCTTTGTGCTGACAGCTCATAACCTGGAGTCTGTTTCAGATTCTGTGTCTCCTTCTCTCTCTCTGCCCCTCCCCTGCTCACACTCTGTCTCTCTTTCTCTCAAAACTAGATAAACATTAAAAAAAATTATAATCAATATTTAAGGCGATTCTAGACAAGCAGATAGGTCAATGACATGAAGCTGAATATGTTGCAGAAAGTGAAATTATTAGCAACTGCCAATTATTAGGAGCTAGCAATGTGATTGTAACATAAACTTATTACATTTGTGCTTGATAAATTTAAACATTTTTTGATGCTCAATATCTGTGTCTCTCGATAAATAAAAAGATTTTTAAAATATTTATTTTATGTTATATTTGTGGCAAAATGGAATGCTTTCTCTCTTTCTTCTTATCAAATTTTTTCACGTAATGGGACTCATACACACACGTGCACACACATACACACACACACACACCTTTCCCACTGATTCCTTCAGGCTCTAGTTCATCCCAACTAGAATAATCAAAGAGAGAATCTCAGGCTTTGGCAAAGGAAAGATTCAGAGGCTCCATGTAGGTTATGCTATAAAAAAGGCAGTCTATTGGTAAGAAAAAGGTTTGTCTGTCTCCTGAATGTTTTTGTTTGAGAACTAAAGTAACTAAAGCACCCCCACCTAGAGAGCAAGTAAATGAAACAGAAATAGTCTGACTTCAGCATCTATGTTGCTAACAACTGATCAAAACTCATAGACATAAAGGAGTGCTTTGGGCAGAAGAAACGAAGAAGGCTTTGTGTTGAACTGTGTTGAACTGTGTTGAACTGGTACTGGCAGGCCACCCAGGAGACACTTGGGTCAATCACCGTGGAATTTAGTAGAAGAGGTTTAGATCTGGAGGTCACCAAATCTGGTGTGCCTGAAGGTGAGACGTAAATGGGATTATCTGGTTAAATGGTCAGAATGAGTGAAGAAGAGGAACAAGGATAAAGCTCTGGTGTCCTCTGGTATTAAGAGAAGAGCCCTGAGACTGAGAGAGAAGCATTTTTCATTCATTTGACAAATATCTGTGTGTCTGCTCTGTCTGATGCACGGAGCTTAGTAATGGGAAAACAAATAAGATGTGGTCCATGCCCTTAAGAAGTCCAGCTAAGAGCAGCTAAAATCAACACAAGGAAAAGTAGGAGGATGTAGTCTAAGGGAAGATACAGGAGCAAGAGTTTCAAGCGTCACAGAGAGTTTGAGTAAGATAAGAACAGAAAAATACCCTAATGGAACTGGAAATTCAAAAGGTCTTTGCTGAGAATGATTTCTTTGCCATTGTTGAAGGGAAATCAAATGGCTTAAGATGGCTAATGAACAGACATGAGCTAATACAGAGTGAGAGCAAACTCCTCTTTCAAGAGGCTTGACCTGAAGAGCAGAGAGATAGGATGAGCTGGAGGGAAGTGAGGACGGCAGTGAAGCACATATGGAAGTTTCTGCTTTCAAATAAAATGGAGGAGATGATCATATTTACGGGCTGAGGGGAAGTTAGGATGGAGAAAGAATTTGAATGTACAGAGTAACAAATGGATGGAGCACCTTTCCCCCAAGGGGTAGGAGAGAAAGACGGAATCCCAGTCACAAGCTACAGGGGATTAGCTCTGTGATCAAGTAGGAATAAGTGTTTTAAGGAGAAAATAAAAAGGGAGGAGGAGTAAAGATGAGTAGACACGCAGAAAAAGTTGCAGTAAATATGGGTAGGAAAACACTGGGTAGTCTTATCGAGTCTTCTGTTTTCTGTGACGTGAGAACCAAGTGTCCCCGCTGAGAAGGAAGAGCTGGAGAGACGCTCCAGACAGCTCAGGAATGCAGAGTGGCTGGGTGGCTCCACACCCCTACAGTGTTTTCTCTAGAAAATATGTTTTTGGCATTCAGTCTTATCAGCACCCTGGCAGTGTTCGCGGAGAACCGTGAGCTGCACGCTCAGACCTTCCTAGAGCCTGCCTTTACCTCCCCAAGGTGGTGACTGCAACTCCAAAACACTGATTAAAGGTAAAGCAGAGCTGAATAATGGTAGAGTGGCGATATGAATACAACAATCCAATAAAGAGATACTACTTGGGGGAGGTTATTTTAGGAGGTATATATTTCACTAACCTAAGACTTGCATTGTTCCCAAGTTCCCAGCTCCAGCATCTCTGACGACTAATTTGCTATTAGTGTCAAAGACCTGAATTTTGACAGGAACACACTGTTTAAAGTTCATCCCTGTACAAACATCATTTCCACTCACTGGCTTTCCAGAAATGTTTGCTTGAGTGGGCAAGAAAGGAGAGGAAGTTGCAGTCAACATGAAGAGAATGGTAAATAACCCGTCTATTTCTATGCTGTTCTCATTAATGAATGGCTATTTGCTGCTGAAACATTTACATCGCAGGATTAACGGATTATTGAAAGTGCTTATGAGTTGTGATGTTGTAATCAGTTTTGTTTTATTTTTAATTTTACACATGGATAAATTTTTAATGCAGACAAAAGTAAAGATAAATGAGGAAATTATGAGTGGTAGATCTACCCTACAGCACACAAATGAGCGAGATTAATGCTCCGAACATTTCTGTTTGTAACAGCAGTGTTGATGATCAAATTAAAAGCAGACAACAAGGCACAGGTGAAATTTTTGAAAATTCTCTTTAGGTTAATGATATTAAACTCTGTGAATTTTGCATATTGGATATTTTTTTTTAATTTTTTTTTCAACGTTTTTATTTATTTTTGGGACAGAGAGAGACAGAGCATGAACGGGGGAGGGGCAGAGAGAGAGGGAGACACAGAATCAGAAACAGGCTCCAGGCTCCGAGCCATCAGCCCAGAGCCCGACGTGGGGCTCGAACTCACGGACCGCGAGATCGTGACCTGGCCGAAGCCGGACGCTTAACCGACTGCGCCACCCAGGCGCCCCTGCATATTGGATATTTTAAATTGAGAGGTATATGTTAATGTATGCCATAGAGTTCATTCTTTTTAAATGTAAAATTCACTGCTTTATAGTAGATTCACAAAGGGGGCACCTGGGTGGCTTAGTCGGGCAAAATATTTTCGCCATCCCTAAAACCCTATGCCCACAAATAGTAATTCCCCACACCCATTTTTAACTTCAGCCCTTGGAAACCACTAACAAACTTTCCTTCTCTATGGATAGGCCTCTTCTGGATACTTCATATAAATGGAATAATGTAACACAGTAAAACCTTGGATTGCAAATAACTTGTTCTATGAGTGTTCCTCAAGACAAGCAAACATTTCTAATAAATTTTAACTTGATAACCAAGCGATGTCTTGCAATGCGAGTAGTACGTGACACTGAATGTCACATGATCACAACTGAGCCATTGGTTCTTCTCTCTCTCTCTCTCTCCCTGAGGATTGTGGGTGATCATCTCCCATGCTCAGAAGCTCGGTCTCAGGCTGCGGTGTTTGGCAGAAAGCAGTTATTTTTCAGAACTTTGGAAAGTGCCCACAACTGGAACTAGTATATTTTTTGTCACTTCGAAGCACCTGTGGACAGTCCTTTGCTTTCCCATACAAGAGTAAGCTTAGGAATGCTTTGCTTCATTCTAGGTCAGGCTGCCTGCAGACATAGACCCTCTCCTCTGCTACCTTACTGCCAGTTAAATTAAATACAGTATATGACAAGAGTTTATTAATACTGTACTGTAGTCAACATCCGTTAGTGATAGTGAAAGTCGTCCTACACAATAACCTTCTCTCTCGTCTCCTTCACACCAGCCACGAAGGTTTTCAAAGGTAAGTGTAGGTTAATTTTTCTTTCTATCTTGTATTTTTTATTACTTTGCATTATAATAATTTTGTGATAAGTTTTATATGCATATTTTTGGGTTGTGGAACAAATCATCAGAGTTTACATTATGTCTTATGGGGAAATTCACTTTGATATACAAGTGCTTTGGATTACAAGCATGTTTCCAGAACAAATTATGCTTGTAAACCAAGGTTTTACTGTATGTATATTTTTAAGACTTCTCTTTTACTGATGACATTGATGACACAGTATTCCCTCTGGGATTTGCTTCCAGATAATTTGCAATGAAGTTGGGGGTAGAGGTGAAACAGAATTGGCCATGATTTGATAATTATTGAAGTGGATAATGGATACATATTAGCTTACTCATGTTCTTACTACCATTGTATATGTTTGAAAATTCTTAATAAAATTTTTTTAAAAATAATAACAAAAATAAATGGAATAATGCAGTATGTGGCCTTTTGTGTGTGGCTTCTTTCACATAACACAATGTTTCAAGGTTCAGCCAAGTCATAGAATGTATTAGTAATTCATCCCTTTTTATTGCCAAATAACATTTCATTATATGGATATACCATATTTTTTTATATAATTTATTGTCAAATTGATTTCCATACAAGACCCAGTGCTCATCCCAACAGGTGCCCTCCTCAATGCCCACCACCCACTTTTCCCTCTCCCAAACCCCCCAATCAACCCTCAGTTTGTTCTCAGTATTTAAGAGTCTCTCATGGTTTGCCTCCTTCCCTCTCTGTAAGTTTTTTTCCACCCTTCCCCTCCCCCCTGGTCTTCTGTTAAATTTCTCAGGATCCACATATGAGTGAAAACATATGATATCTGTCTTTCTCTGCCTGACTTATTTCACTTAGCATAATACCCTCCAGTTCCAGCCACATTGCTACAAATGGCCAGATTTCATTCTTTCTCATTGCCAAGTAGTATTCCATTGTATATTTAAACCACATCTTCTTTTTTTAAATTATTTTTTAAGGTTTTATTATCCATATTTGAGACAGAGGGAGACAGAGTGTGGTCAGGGGAGGGGCAGAGAGACAGAGAGGGAGACACAGAATCTGAAGCAGGCTCCAGGCTCCAAGCTGTCAGCACAGACCCTGTCAGCACAACGCGGGGTTCAAACCCATGAACTGTGGGATCATGACCTGAGCCAAAGTTGGACACTTAACTGACTGAGCCACCCAGGCGCCCTAATAAACCACATCTTCTTTATCCATTCATCAGTTGATGGACATTTAAGGTCTTTCCATAATTTGGCTATTGTTGAAAATGCTGCTATAAACATTGGGGTACAAATGCCCCTGTGCATCAGCACTCCTGTATTCCTTGGGTAAATTCCTAGCAGTGCTATTGCTGTGTCATAGGGTAGATCTATTTTTAATTTTTTGAGGAACCTCCACACTGTTTTCCATAGTAGCTACACCAGTTTGCATTCCCACCAACAGTGCAAGAGGGCTCCTGTTTCTCCACATCCTCTCCAACATCTATAGTCTCCTGATTTGTTCGTTATAGCCATTCTGACCAGCGTGAGGTGTATCTCAGTGTGGTTTTGATTTGTATTTCCCTGATGAGGAGTGATGTTGAGCATCTTTTTTTTTTTTTTAATTTTTTTTTTCAACGTTTATTTATTTTTGGGACAGAGAGAGACAGAGCATGAACGGGGGAGGGGCAGAGAGAGAGGGAGACACAGAATCGGAAACAGGCTCCAGGCTCTGAGCCATCAGCCCAGAGCCTGACGCGGGGCTCGAACTCACAGACCGCGAGATCGTGACCTGGCTGAAGTCGGACGCTTAACCGACTGCGCCATCCAGGCGCCCCTGTTGAGCATCTTTTCATGTGCCTGTTGGCCATCTGGATGTCTTCTCTAGAGAAGTGTCTATTCATGTTTTCTGCCCATTTCTTCACTGGATTATTTGTTTTTCGGGTGTGGAGTTTGGTGAGTTCTTTTTTTTTTTTTTTTTAATCTTTTATTTATTTTTGAGAGACAGAGACAGAGCATGAGCAGGGGAGGGGCAGAGAGAGGGAGACACAGAATCTGAAGTGGGCTCCGGGCTCTGAGCTGTCAGCACAGAGCCCGACGCGGGGCTCGAACCCACAAGCCATGAGATCATGACCTGAGCTGAAGTCAGACGCTTAACCGACCGAGCCACCCAGGCACCCCTGGTGAGTTCTTTGTAGATTTTTGGACAAACCATATTTTGTCTATCCATCTATCACTGACAGACATTTGTGTTGATCCCTTTTTGGCAAATATAAATAAAGTTCCCACTAACATCTGTGTACAAGTTTTTGTGTAACCATAAGTCTCTCAAGTGTGTGCTAGGAGTGGAATTATTGGGCCATAGAGTGGTTCTATTTTTCAACCTTTTAAAATTAAAAACTTTAAAAAATTAAAATTAAAACAATTTTATTATTTGTGAGGTAGCTGCAGCATTTTCCATTCTCATCAGCAGTGTATGAGGCTTCCAATTTCTCCAAATCCTTGCCAACACTTTTTATTTTTCTACTTTTTTTTTTTTTTTAAATTTTAGAGGGAGAGAGAGTGTGAGCAGGAGACAGGGGCAGAGGGAGAGAGAGAGAGAGAGAGAGAGAGAGAGAGAGAATCATAAGCAGGCTCTGTGCTCAGCACAGAGCCCAACATAGGGCTTGATCCCATGACCCTGGGAATATGACCTGAGCTGAAATCAAGAGTTGTATGCTCAACCGACTCAGGCCCCCCCCCAGACCCCCGCTCTACTTTTTAATTATAGCCGGCACTTGTTATTTTTCTACTTTTAAGTATAATTTTTAATTAATTATATATTAACTTTTCATTAATTATAGGTGTGAAGTGCCATCTCATTGTAGTTTTGATTTGCATTTCCCTAATGGCTAATGACATTAAACAGCTTTTCGTATGCTACTGGCTATTTGTATATGATCTTTGCAGAAGTGTCTATTCAAACCCATTGCCCAGTTTTTCATTTGAGTTGTCTTTTTATAGTTGAGTTTTGAGTTTTTAATATATTCTTTTTAAAAATTTTTTAACGCTTATTTATTTTTGAGAGAGCACTAGTGGGGGAGGGACAGAGCAAGAGACACACAAAATCTGAGGCAGGCTCCAGGCCCTGAGCTGTCAGGACACAGCCTGATGCTGGGCTCAAACCCATGAACCATGAGATCATGACCCAAGCTGAAGTCAGAAGCTTAACTGACTGAGCCACCCAGGTGCTCCAAGTTTTTTAACATTCTTGATAGTGCAGATATCAGATATATAATATGCAAATATTTTCTCCCATTCTGTAGATTGTCTTTTCTCTCTCATGATAGTATACTTTCACATGACTCTTTAATTTTGGTGAAATTCAATTTTTCTGTTTCTAATGGTATTGCTTGAGTTTTTAATGTCATATGCAAGAAACATTGCCTAATCCAAAATCACCAATATTTGTGCCTGTGTTATTTTTTTCTTCTCAAAGCTTTATAGTTTAGCTCTTTCATTTAGATTGTTGGTCCATTTTGAGTGAATTTTTGGGTGTAGTAAGAGGAAAGTGTTTAACTTCCTTCTATACTATGTGAATATCCAGTTGTCCCAAAACCCTTTATTGAAATAAACTATCTTTATTCCCATTGAGTTGTCTTACCATGCTTGTTGAAAATGTATAAATGTAAGAGTTGGTTTCTGGACTCTCGGTTGTACTCTGTTGGTCTATATGTCTATCCTTATGACAGCACCATAGTGTCTTGGTTAATGTAGCTTTATAGTAAGCTTCAAAATTGGAAAAGGTGAGGAAAAAGCTGCTCACTTTCAAGATTGTCTTGGCTATTCTATTTTGGCATTTCCACGTGAATTTTAGGATCCTAGCTTGTCCATTTCTATACCAAAAAAGACATTTTGGAGATTTGATAAGATTGAATTGAATATATATTGAATACATAGATCAATTTGGGGACTACTGCCATCTGAACAATATTAAGTCTTTTGAGATATCTTCTCTTTATTTAGATCTTCTTTCATTTCTTTTTACAATATTTTGTAGCTTTTAGCATACAGGCCAAACTTCTTTGGTTAAATTTATTCTTAAGTATTTTATTGTTTTGATGCCACTATAAATTAAACTGATTTCATCTTTTATTTTCAGATTGGTCATTTTTACTTATAGAAATACAATTGATTTTTTTAAAATGCTTATTTATTTTGAGAGAGAGAGGGAGAGAGAGAGAGAGAGCACACACAAGTGAAGAAGGGGCAGAGACAGGGAGAGAATCCCAGGCATTGACATTGCGGAGCCCAATGTGGGCTCCAAACCATGAGATCATGACTTGAGCCAAAATGAAGAGTCTTGGATGCTTAATTGACTGAGCCACTCAGGCGCCCTTAGAAACACAATGGACTTTTTAAGTTTTTATTCAATTTATTTCAACTTGATCATGTATTCTGCACACTTGGTGAACACAGATCATTAGTCCTAATAGTTCTGCAGTGCACTTCTTAGATTTTTTTATATACTAGATCATATCAGCCTATAAATGGAGAGTTTCACTTTTTCCTTTCAAATTTGGATTTTTTTAATGTGTGTTGTTTTGTTTTGTTTGCCTAATTGCTCTGGTTAGAACCTTTGATATGATGTTGAAGAGAAATGGTGAGAAGAGTCATCCTCATCTTGTTGCTGAACTTAGGAGGAAAAGTTTCAGTCTTTGCCATTAAGTATAATTGTAGATGTGGATTTTCTGTATACACCCTTTGTCAGGTTGAGAGACCTCCCTTCAATTCTTTGTTTGATGAGTGGTTTTATCATGAAAGAGTGCTGGAGTTTGTCAAATGCTTTTTCTGTGGCTATTGAGTTAATCATGTGGGTTTTGTCCTTTATTCTACTAATATAGTGTATCACATAAAATAATTTTTTTATGTTGAAAGAACCTTGTATTCCTGGGATAAATTTCACATGATGTGGTGCGTGTTTTTTGTATATTGCTGGAGTTGATTTGCTGGTACTTTCCTGAGGATTTTTGCATTTATATTCATAAAGGATATTGGGCTATAGTTTTGTTATGATGTCTTTATTTGGTTTTGGTGTCAGAGTAATGGTAGCCTCATGATGTTCTCCCCTCTTCTAGTTTTTGGAAGAGTTTGTGAAGGATTATTGTCAGTTCTTCTCTATACACTTTATAGAATCCAACAGCATGGCCATATAGTACTGGGTTTTTCCTTGTGGCAAGTTTGAAAATGAGTCAATCCCTTATACTTGTTATAGGTCTGCTCAGATATCCAATTTGTTCTTAAGTCATTTTTAACTAGTGTCTCTCTAGGAGTTTATCCATATCATTTAGGCTATCTAACTTGTTGCCATAAAATTGTTCACAGTGTTCCCAATATAATTGTTTTTATTTCTGTAAGGTGGGTAGCAATGTCCTTTCTTCCACCCCTTGTTCTGGGAATTTGACTCATCTCTCTCTCTTTTTTTTTTTTTTTTTTTTTCACTTGGTCACTCTAGCTAAAGGTTTGTCAATTTTGTTGATCCTTTTAAAGAACTAACTTTTGGGTTGGTTGATATTTCCTACTTTCTTCTATTTGACATTTCACTTATTTCCCCTCTAGTCTTTATTATTTCCTCCTTTTGTTTGCTTTTAGTCTGCTCTTTTTTTGAGTGTGGTTCTTAAGGTAGATTACATTACTAATTTGAGATATTTCTTTTTTTTTAATGTAGACATTTACAGCTATGCATTTCTTTGTAGCACTGCTTTAGCTGCATCCCATATGGTTTAGTATTTTGTGTTTTCATTTTTATTCATCTCAAATATTTTCTAATTTCTTTGTGACTTCTTTCATCCATTGGTTATTTAGTAGTGTGATGTCTGGGGTACCTGGGTGGCTCAGTCAGTTGAGCGTCTGACTTCAGCTCAGGTCATGATCTCACCGTTTGTGAGTTCGAGCCCCACATCAGGCTTATGCTGTCAGCACAGAGCATGCTTTGAATCCTCTGTCCCCTTCTCTTTCTGCCCCTCCCCCACTCATGCTTTCTCTCACTCTCTCAAACATAGACATTAAAAAAAAAAAGGGTGATGTTTGATTTCCATATATTTGTGAATTTTCCAAATCTCCTTCTATTATTGATTTCTAAGTCTATTCCATTGTGGTTAGAGAATATATTATGTATGCTCAGTGACTTAAAATGTATTGCTTGATGTCTAAGATATCATCTATATTGGAGGATGCTCCTGTGCACTTGAGAAAAGGGGGTATTCTGCTATTGCCAGGGGGAATAGTTTATAAATATCTGTTAGGTCTAATTGATTAATAGCGTTAATCAAGTTTTCTATATCCTTGATTTTCTGATACTTGTTCTGTCCATTATTGTAAAAAGATTATTGAAGGTTTAACTATTATTGTTGAATTGTAAATTTCTCCCTTCAATTCTTACAGTTTTTGCTTCATGTATTTTTTCCATCCCTTGTTAAATGCATATATATTTATAGCTGTTACATCTTATTGATGCACTGCCAATTTTATCATTACAAAATTTCCCTCTTTGTATCTCTTAACAATTTTTTTAAATTTAAGTCTATTTTGTCCGATATTAGTATAGCAACTCAGCTCTCTTTTGGTTACTGTTTCCATGGTATATCTTTTTTTGTACTCTTACCTTTAATCTATGTATTCCTTTAACCCAATAGTGTTTCTTGTAAAGAGCGTATCACTGGATTATATTGATTTTGTCAATTTCTTTCTTCTATTTATGTCTGCCATTTCACTATTTGTTTTGTAAATGTCTTACATCTTTTATGTTTCTCTATTCCTCCATCATTGCCTTTGTTTATAGTGAATATTTTCAGTGTACCATTTCTATTCCATTTTGATCTCTTTTATCATTTTTTTAGCTTTTTTCCCAACTAAAAGGTTACCTGGCAGATTACAATTAGCATTAGGTTGAATGTCTATCCCGACATTCATGTCTACACAGAATCTCAGAAAATAGAGTCTTTGCAGATGCAATTAGTTTAGTTAAGATGATGTCAGACTAGATTGGGATGGGCCCTAAATTGAATGACTGGTGCCTTTGTAAGAAGAGAAGACCCAAGAGATAGACACAGCAAAGAAGACCATGCGATGGCAGAGGCAGGTCTTGAAGTGATGCAGCCATAAGGCAAAGATTTCCAAGGACTCTCAAAAATCACTAGAAGCTATGATGAGGCAAGGAAGCATTGTTCTCTATAGCCTTCAAGGGAGCATGGCCCTCCTGACACCTTCTAGACTACAGAACTATGAGAGAATAAATTTCTACTGTCTTAAGCCACTCAGTTTGTGGTGATTTGATAAGAAAGCCCTAGGAAACTAATACAACATCATAACTTATAATAGTCTAGTTCAGATTAATACCAATATAATATCAAGAGTATTAAAAACTGTGTTCCCATATATCTCCTTTCTTTCCCCTTCCATTGTGCTGTTATTTTATATAAATCACATTTTTATACATTGTATGCCCATAAACACAGATTTCTAATTATTAATTTATATGGTTGTCTTTTAGGATAAAAAAAAGTTACAAGCAAGAACTGCATTTATACTGTTTTTTTTTTTTATATTTACCTGGATAGTTACTTTTGCTAGTGCTCTTTATTTCCTCATGTGAATTTGATTTACTATCTAGGTTCTTCCTCAGAAGTCCACTCTTTCTCAAAGGTCCCCATATGGGTGTTGGGACGTGAGTTCAATATTCAGCCTTCCATGTAAAGCCTCAAAGGCAAAGGTAAGGGTTTATGGCCTTCTTGGGTCTTTATGGAGCATGCACACAGACCTACATGTGCACATAGACTTACAAATTCCCTACAATATATCAGAGCTCTGCAACACCCTCTATGAACATAGCATTTCTCAGCCTTTCCTTTTAAATTTTTTCATTAGACTACAGTTTGCACCAGCTATTATCACTGCCTCACATAGCTACAAAGTTAAGCTACCACTGGTTATTTCCAATAAATGCCCCTGGATGAAGTTTGTTCACCTGGTTGATCTCTCAATCAGATCAAATAAAGATATGCATTGCTAGTGGAGTTTGCCAGGGAACAGCCAGATAGGTTAAATAATTACATTTCTCTGCAAATGGGACTTTGAAGTTCCTCCAAACCGATTCTGACCCCTCCCGGTGCTGCTAGGCGGTCAGTTTTTCACCAGGATTAAAAGCTGTTGGTTTCCAAGATTTCCATGGCGCTTAGGAGAGGAAGATGGGATTGGGGTAGGCCAAAATGCTACAAAGCTTGTTGTTCTTAGTGAGATTCAGCCATTCTTCTTGAATAAATATTCCCTGGATTGTTGCAACTCTTTGGTTAATCTCCTGAGTTCTGAAAAAAGTTTATTTTGACAATATTTGCCAGTATTTTCATTATTCTTATGGAAAAGAGGATATTTGAGGTCCTTATTCTGGCATTCTCAATAATGTCACTCTCATATTTTGAAATTTTAAATAATGAAATAAATTCATGTGTGCTTATTACTCTAACGGTACCTATTACCTAATTTATAAGTGACAAGGTCTCTTACTTTTCCTCTCTCTTTCCTAATGCTCTTCAATTTTGCCATTGCATTGCTCATGTGCACCTCCACTAAAAACAGAGAAAATAAAAGCAAAGGATATAAAACTTAACTTGACCTTTGACTTTTCCTGGCTGGCTGTGGTAAAGAATTTCATAATGATGGAATTGAGTCTGATAACTAAATGAAAGAGTTGAATTTTCTTGATGTATATATTTTTTTATGTTAATGGTATCCTCTGTCATCATATGTTTTTAAAAAAGGATCAGAGGTTTCATAAGTACAATATCTACTATGATAGAGTCTAGTCAAAAATGGTTAATTCAATTTAACTTTGAGTTTCCAGGTAAAACAAGGGATACAGGAAAAGGCAAAATGAGGAAGCAGTCAGAGGCAGGAGATGACTCTCACAGAAATCTGGTCTGGATTTTTCAATAAGTCAGTGTCACAAAAAAGGATTGTTAGTTTAAAAAGACACTCATAATATATAACAACCAAATGTAATATGCAGGCTTAGATAAGATACTGCACTGGACAAACCAACTATAAAGAACATTTTGCAGAATTGGATAAAATTGAATATGGCTTGGGTGGTAGGCAGAACAAAAATTTACTGAACTAGAAAATAGAAATCTTTAATTGGAAAAAGTAAATCACAAAATAATATTTATAGTATAGTATCATCTGGGTAAAAAAAAATACATGTAGGAAAAATCTAGAAATATAAAAACTAAAATGTTAAGTGCAGTCATTGTTGGGTGATAGAAATTTGATGGTAATATTTCTCATGTTTATCTGTATTATATATTTTCCTATATTTCACATGGACTATTTTCTAACATTTTAAAACATCTACTTCTTAGAATAGCATTTTTATCTCATGTTCTCACATTAACAACAGGTATCTTATGATGTTCACTTCCAAAGCTTCCCATGAATATACCTGGATTATGCATGATGTATCTTCTCTGCAGCACATTAATGAGACTGACTCTTTATAAAGTCCATTATCCTTTGGGTAGTATAATCTGTACGGATTTTAAGGCAATATTACAAATAATAGCATGCATCTTTGTTACTAATGAAAGAATTCACTTAATTTGTAAGCAATTTTGTTCACATTATGAAATGTTTACTTTTAAGCATGCCTCTCAGTGCTTCTATCACATTTGACCAAAGACACCCAGTGCCCTTTCCTGGCTGAGAGCCCCAGACACAGCCACCACAACAGCTATTCAAGTTTTTATTTAAATTCCAGTTAAGCAACGACGAATGGATAAAGAAATTGTGGTTTATATACACGATGGAATACTATGTGGCAATGAAAAAGAATGAAATATGGCCTTTTGTAGCAACGTGGATGGAACTAGAGAGTGTTATGCTAAGTGAAATAAGCCATATAGAGAAAGACAGATACCATATGTTTTCACTCTTATGTGGATCTTGAGAAACTTAACAGAAGACCATGGGGGAGGGGAAGGAAAAAAAAATGGTTAGAGAGGGAGGGAGCCAAAATACAAGAGACTCCTAAAAACTGAGAACAAACTGAGGGTTTATGGGGGGTGGGAGGGAGGGGTGGGTGAGTGATGGGCATTGAGGAGGACACCTGTTGGGATGAGCACTGGGTGTTGTATGGAAACCAGTTTGACAATAAATTTCATAATATAAATAAATAAATAAATAAATAAATAAATAAATAAATAAATTCCAGTTAAGCAACAGTACAACATGAATTTCAGGAGTAAAATCTAACAACTCATCACTTACATACAACACCCAGTGCTCATTCTAACAAGTGCCCTCACCCATCTGGCCTCCCCACCCCCCGCTTCCCCTCCAGGAACTCTGAGTTTGTTCTCTACAGTTAATAGTCTGTTTTCTGGGGCGCCTGGGTGGCTCAGTCGGTTGAGCGCCTGACTTTGGCTCAGGTCATGATCTCACAGCTCTGTGGGTTCGTGCCCCACATCGGGCTCTGTGCTGACGGCTCGGAGCCTGGAGCCTGCTTCGGATTCTGTGTCTCCCTCTCTCTGCCCCTAACCCACTTGCATTCTGTCTCTGTCTCTCTCAAAAATAAATAAACATTAAAAAAAATTTTTTTAAATAGTCTGTTTTCTGGTTTGCCTCTCTCTTTCCCCTCCCCCATGTTCATCTGTTTTATTTCTTAAATTCCACAGATGAGTGAGATCATATGGTATTTGTCTTTCTCTGACTGACTTATTTTGCTTAGTAGTATTCTCTCTAGCCCCATCCATACAACAGCTATTCTAACAGAAGCCTCACTAAATGTTAGCTGCCCCATTACCCATTTTCTGGAGAGTTACTAATGAATCGAGGTAGAGCTTAGTTTCTAACTTGTACAATGGGGATGACAGTTTTATTTATTCAGTCCCAGGACTTGAACTTAACCTTGATCCCTCCTTTTCTCTTACACTTCATCGTACCCACTGCTGACAGCCTGGCCCACATCATCTCCTTCCTTTGCCTGCATTACAATAGGCTGCAAACACGTTGCCTTGCTTCTCTTCCTTGCTCCACTACAATCTAGACTCAGCACAGTAGCCAGAATGATCTGTACATCTGCACACCAGCAAGAGTACATCGGAGCATGGAGTAAGTCAGACTCAAAGCCATGTCATGACTTCCCATTTCACAAAAAGCCAAAGTCTCACAAAAACCTTCAAGGTTCTTGATCTGGTCTCCCATTACCTCTCTCATTGCCTGTCCTGCTATCCTCCCCCACCCCCCACCACTCCCCACTACTCATTCCTCCCAAGTCACACTGGCTTTCTGCTGTCTCTTGAAAATACTCAGCACATTGGTCTCAGGTCCTTTGTACTTGCCACGACCGCCTGGCTGGAACACTCTTCCCCTGGATAACCTCTCTGCTAACTTATTCAAGTCTTTGCTTAAATATTGTCTTCTTAAGGAAGCTTACTCTGATTTTTTTTAACTGCAGGCTGCCTCTCATCCCCTCCTTCCTGATTTCTCTTTCTCCTATTTTTATTTATTTTTCACAGTGTTTCCTTTCTATAGCCTATCTTTTATCAGAGATCAAGCATAATATTTCATAAAGACAAAAGGGTCAATTCATCAGGAAGACCTAATAATAAAAAGTATACACCTTTTACAAGCTTCAAAATACCTGAAACAAAAACAGAACCGAAAACAGAAGTAAATCCACCCTCACAGTTGGAAATTTAAACATCCTTCTCCCAATCATTGTTAGAGCAATGCAAAAGAATCAGTTAAGAAAATATAACATCTGCATGGTATTTACAAATGCTATAGTCCAAACTGTAGAATACACATTCTGTCCAAGTGCACATGGATTTTCATCAACATTGGCTACATGCCAGGCCATCAAATCAAAGTCATGAAAAATTTCAAAAGTTTGAAGTGTGAACACAATGGAGTTAGAAATCAGTACCAACAATATCAATAAAATTCCCCCATTTGGAAATGTAATATAACATAGTTCTAAATAAATAAAACAAGGAATCATAGGAGAAACCAGAGGGTGTTTTGAGCTAAGTGATCATGGAATGACATCAAAATGTATGGGATACAACAGGAGTAGTGATTAGAGGGAATCTGACGTCTTTCAGTGCCTGTATTAAAAAAAGAAAAAGGCTTACATCAATGATCTAAGTTTCCACGATGAGAAGCTGGTAGAGAGCAAATTAAACACAGGTAAAAATAAGGGAAATAACAAAGAGAAGAAGCAAAATCAGTGGCATGTAACAGACAAACAAGGGAGAAAAATTAAAAAGGCAAAATTGGTTCTTTGAAAAAATTAATAAATTCTTAATCTCCTATCAAAAGCGGTAAAGTAAAACGAGAAAAGGATACACAAATTACTAATATCAGCCATGAAAGATGGGCCATGACTGCAGATCTTGGAAACCCAAACATAAGAAGGAGTCCCTTTCCGGCTCGGTGCTCCCCCACCCCCCACCCCCACCGACCCCGCCTCTGCCCCTCGGTCCGGGCAGCTGCCTTCGAGAATGAAGTCCCCTTGAGCCCCACACTACATTGCTATTCAGAATTAGCCCCACACATGAATTTTGGTCATAAAATTCTCCAACCCATAACATCCCTCTGAAGCCTACTAATCTATCAACGTTATATCCTCAGGACTATTATTCTAATTTTGTAAACCGAAAGTAATTGGTGTTCTATGTGGCTCAGTCATTACACTGAGTTACATTCAAGGAAGCATGATTCATAAGTCAAAGTGGTTTTAGAGTAAGAATTCCAAGCGGTTTTTGTCTCTGCCAAAGAACATAAAAACATGCCACATCATAAGCTACATTAATATTTCTCAAAACAACCTGGGGCTCTCCTACCATTCCGATACCCTGGACCCTAAACTTTCCCAAACTTTTCTCCACTCTCTTTTCTCCATGCCTTGCATGTTTACCCCATACTACTCCAGCCTTCCTGATAGAAAATCTCCCCACTGTTTCTGCATCACACTGGACCAGTATGGGGAAAATACAGGATGTGGTAACTTCCAGGTCCTCCCTTGAGCCCAGAGGAGTGAAACATAGAGGCCTTTCAAAAATGTGATTCTTCTATTCTGACTCTCTCTCAAAAAGTCTTATGAAATTTTTCTTAAGAACAGAATTCAATACTTTCTTACTCTCTTTCCAGTTTTCAAGAAAGAAAAAAGCAGAAGATAATTCTGGTTTTTAATTGTCCCTGGTTTTAAATATTCAGGGTTTTTTTTCATAAGAAAAATCTAATGCGGGAAGGAGGGACTACCAAATTGGGAAATTTGCATTTGTGGTAGGCTTCAGTGGACACTATTCTCCCCATTCCCATATACACGCTCATTTGCAACATGACTTTGCTGCTCTTCCCATTGAGGTAGAGTCTATTTCTTCATCCCTCGAATGTGGGCTTGGACGTGTAATTGCTTTGGAAAATGGGACTTTAACAAATATGGCAAGCAGTGACTTGGAAAGGGTTTTGCACAATGGGACGTACTCTCTTGCTGTTCTTGCCACTGTCATGGAAATAAGCCTGGGCTAGCCTGATGTATGATGAGAGACATACGGCCTAATCATCCCCATGACCCCAGCCAACAGCCCGCCAACTGCCAGACATGTCAGTAAGGCTGTCTTAGATCATCTAACCTCCAGCTGACCCATCAGCTGACCGTGGATGTGTGAGCCAACCGGACAGAGATCAGCCAAGTCAAGCCAGTCTAGAATAGCCCAGCCAAGTAATCATGAGCTAATTAAACATGTTTCAAGTCATGAAGTTTTGGGGTGGCATGTTATGCAGCAAAAGCTAACTGAAACAGCATTAAAAAGTATTCAATCATTTTTCATGATTAGTTCAACAGGCATCTAGGTGTGTAAGCCCCTCTGCTAAGCACAGGGATCCAAAGCCAAGTAAGACGTGGTTTCTAGCCAGAGGGATCCACAAGCTGCAAGTGTACAGATACCAGCAAATAGATAATGGCAGTGCGGTGTGATAAATACTGAAAAGAGGTATGAACAACAACAACAACAAAAAAGTGGGGTGGGGGGCCATAGACAGAGTGACTCAGTGGCTTGGGATAGTTCAGGAATTAACAGGTGACATCAGAATTGGATCCTCGCCAATGAACCAAAGTTTTACCAGACAAAGAAGTTGGGGAGAGGGCATTCTAGACAAAAGAAAAGCATAAGGCTGAGAGACATGAAAGTGTATAAGGTATTTGGGAAATACAGAAATGTAACCTGCAAGGAGATGGAATAAGAAGTGAGGATTAAGGAAATATGGGTCAAATAATGTATTTGGTAATAAGCCCCCAACTATTATAGAAATATCAAATTAAGTAAACAAGAAATCATTAAGTGAAAAATCACAACAAAGTTATGAACATACAACAAAGAGTATGAATTATCACAATTATTTTCCTTCCTCCCATTCTCTTCGACTTCAGACTCCGTTGCAGTGAGAAAAGCTTACAGGGCAAGTCTCCCTGTGTCATTCGGTTAATTCAATTATACTTGTTCAGCTTGGAGCATATACACACTTTAAGGCATATGTATCCCCAATTATGTCAGAGGCACAGTTATCTGCAAAGCAATTTAATTTTTTTTAATTTCTTTTATGTTTACTTTTGAGATAGAGAGAGAGACAGAGTGCGAGTGGGGAAGGGGCAAAGAAAGAGGGAGACACAGAATCGGAAGCAGGCTCCAGGCTTGAGTGGTCAGAACAGAGCCGGACATGGGCTTAAACCCACCAACAGCGAGATCACGACCTGAGCTGAAGTCAGACGCCCAACTAACTGAACCACCCAGGCACACCACAATTTAATTTTTTTTAACATAGAATATAATAAATTATTTTCTAAAGTCAGCTCCTTAGAAAACAGTGGAAAATAATTGTAATAATTTAAAGGAATATGAAAATAACTTCTTCCCAAAGTCATGAAAGTAAATTTGTTAATAAGGGTGTTCCTAAATACATAAATAAATGTATTGTGATCATGTGTATTTTACTGCACTAAAGAATATCTCTTTAAACTATTTGGGGAAGATTTATGTAAAGAACCATCTAAAGTGAATCTCTGCGTAAACCCTTTCCTTCTTTGGAACTTGTCCATGCGTCCATGTGTCTGGCATAATTACTAGGTATTAGGAGGAGAACGAAGGGGAGGAGGAGAAAGAGGAGATGAAGGGGAAGAAGTAGCAATTCCCTGTGTAACCTTAAGCACATCACAACCTTCCCAAATCTAGCCTCCACTGTGCATGGCATGAGTATTCAATAAATGTGTGTTGAACGAACAAACACGTTGACAATCTCAGCTTTGATTTCTCCAAACAGAAAAGGAGACACTACCTGATCATTCAAGTACCTACCAATCCTAAGACTCAAATGTTTTCCCCATGACATAATACGAAAGAATACAAAATATATACAAGGGTTCAATTTATTAATTTAGTCTTATGTAATACATCAATGTATTTGCTCTTTAAAAGGAACACAAAGTATAAAACTATAAAAAATGATCCTGAAAATTATACAAATTGTTTTCAAAGCATGATTTTAAAAACAGACCTTTAAAAAATGTGATTGTGATGTTCCCCAAGGAATCATAAGAAAAGGTAAAAGATGAAAGATGAACATTGACATGGAAGCCAATTTTTCACTGTCCAAATTGTATGAAAATAACAAAATCGTGATGAATTACAACTTCACTTCTGTGCTGTTACCAGGACTTCTGTGATGGGATTCATGAATTTCATCAGGACTTTAAGCTGAATAAATCTGTCAGATTACTAATGCTGTAAATTAATTCTAAACCATAACTTGAGCATTTTATAAACCTTGAGAACAAGGTACTTTTTGGCTTTGGTAAAAATTACTCCTACCCTTCATAATTGTGGTTAAATACATATAAAATTTACCATTTTAAAGTGTACATTTCAGTGTCGTTTAGTACATTCACAATGTTGTACAATCAACACCATCTTCTAGAATATTTTCATCACTAAAACAAAACCAGTACCCATTAAGCAGTCACTTCCCACTACTCCCACCCCTCCCTGCCCGCCCCTCACAAACTGATTCCTGTCTCAATGGATTTACCTATTCTGGATATTTCATGTAAATGGAATCACATAATTTGTGGCCTTTTGTATCTAGCTTCTTTCATTTAGCATATTTTTCAAGAAATACCATATCCTTTAGCACTTAAGGAGAAACTATTAATGTAAACCATGGGGGAAAAGGATATACTGGAAAACTAAATGACACCTGAGGTAAGTGAATGAGTCAGTGCAATTATCTTTCAGAATGCATTCAAGTTTCCAGGACTGACTGGTGTTTAAACACTGATCAAATGAACAATACAATTTTAACATTTTATATGCAGCATTAAAATCTTAAGAATTCATTTCCACTGAATTAGTAACCATTGAAAGCAATTTATTTCATGTCAGTTTTTCTCACAAGGCTATTGGAATGTTGTAGGGAATTAATACCATTCTCTATTTCAAATCCCTTTCTAATGTAAGTCCTAGTTTTTTAAAGTTATCAATTGATATAAAAGACACCCACTTGACATCATTAAATATTCACTGGGTAATTCTATTCTTGAATAGATGTTATACTTGTGATCACTTCTATTTCTATGGTTTGATTTCTTTTAATCAAATAATGTAGTTAAAACTGAATGCTGATACTTCAGTTTTTCGATACTACAAACTTGTCAACTGAGACTTTAAAAGAAGCTAAATATGTTACTTAATCAAATCTAAACTTACTGGCCCAAACTACTAAACATGTGCTGGTTAGAAGAAGTTTTTAAAAACTCTATATACTTAATCTAGGTTATTTTGATCTCCTGGTCAGAAAATTGAAGCATTAATGACAATTAACATGGAAAAGGGGATTTCAATGAAAAAAAAAAAAAAATTGCAGGACAGCAAAGGGCAGTATCTCCGATCTTCAACTTCAATCTTTTGAGCAATAACACATTATTGCTACTGTTTTTATATCATTACATCACTGAATATTAATGCAATTAATTTTACTCTTTGAAAGGGGTATGGAAAGCTACCTCTAACCTTTGCCAAAGAATGAACCAACATGTACACCAACCTATGTACCTCTTTAAGGACCTTGTCTGAGAAAAAGATACTTTTGGCAATTTATAATAGAAAATGGTAAAAAGTAATGAATTTGCTTTTACTGGGAAAAGATAATTCGATGAGTTGGTGGGTCTTAAGAGTTCAACGGAAATGCAGTTTTAGGACTTTCAAACACATGCACTATTAGCAGCACTAGAACTAGCTACGTACTGAAGAACCACTTCCTATCACAATACTTGCATGCAAATAGATTCATAAAGTGATTTGGAGGATGCCCAAAATTTTATCGGTGAAAAGAAACACTTATGTTGTCGGTTTGCTTCAAAAATACTTTTCTTCACAGTAAACAATACTCAGACCAGAAAATGTCAAAAAGAGAAAAAATTATAGGAGATTCATATCAATGACTTTTTACTGTATTTCCACAGAGTACATTCATGAGACATTCTGGTAGCCCATTTCTTTTCAGTTATTAATGAAAAGTCACTCCCCAAATAACATATTTGAATGTCAAACATTCTGAATACAAAATGTCAGTTTTGAAATGTTCTAAGGTAAAAAAAAAGTACCTCAAGGTGTATCTCCATTAATATAGGTCAAGATGTATTAAAATCTACTTGGCCAATTCGTGATTATACGTGCAAATAAATATACATATATATATATAAACAATAAGCCTATATAGAATTTTACCAATCACAGATGCAAAAAAATACTTGGCAAAAACTCAGCAAAAAACCTAGTTTTTGCAAAGGACTTTCCGAACACACATACTTAGTTTCTTTCTAGTTTTTTTCCTCTTGCTATTGCCCAATATTTCTTTCTAAAACACTTACTAGGAATCAAATATGCCAGGCAACAACATTTTCCAAAGTAATTTCCTTATATCTAAATGTCCCTTCTTTCTGAATTAGTAAAGTAGAAAAGTAAACCCGGTGAGGACACGTTTCTCTGAAATATCCCCACACAATCATATCCTCATACAATCATCAGTACCTGAACTTTGAGTACCTCAATTTTGTCATCATTAGAACAGAAACTTGAAAGGACTTATCTTTTGAACTTACTTTGATCTTTTAAATCAAAGAAAATAATTACATAAAAAGTGACATTAAAACAAAACCATCCTTCCTCTCCCTTATTTTATTTAGAAAGAAGTTTATAAGAATTGGTCTTTACTTACACAGCTCAAAACTTGTTTGGAAATCAGATTTAGGTCAAATCCTAACAAAACCCATCACTGAATTAAATTAAATACAATGGATGAGTCACTCATGAGTTGATTTTCTTTAAAGGGATAACTAACATTCCCTTACTTTCTAAGCCTCATGAACCTGTTAGGTAAGACTACTTAGAGGAGTATTTAGATAATCAAACACATATGAGAGAAATCCTTCCCAGGGGAGACTTTGTCCTTTGGCCAGTCTACTAAGAGACGGAGGGCTAGCTGCTTTCTTCTACTGCAACCCTAAACCTCCACCTGCAGGGGACCCAATCCTGTCACCTTCTGACATGGTGTGTCATGCATGAAACAATTTTTAAATGTCTGCATAACTATTCCTTAGAAAACTTTTACAATTAATAAATCCTAGATCTTTTTAGGTTGGGATACAAAATATGGAGAAATCTATTTTGCTTCTAAATGCCAAAAACTGCAAATTGCTAGAGGTTAACAATATGCTATCAATATAGTAATGGAAACTACCATATCGTCAAGGGATATGGAAGTTTTGTTGAAAACCTCATTATCTGTGAAGTTACTAAGATCCTAATATCCACTGTCAATAACAGCAACTACATTGATGGGATATGTAGCACAGGCTCAAAGACTAAAAAAAAGATTACCAGATTATCAACCTTTAATATCTCTAAATGATAGGGTTGAAAGGATTCCTACAAATATTTTTGTAGGATTTAATCCAGTATGTCTACGTCTACTCTTTTTGTTTATCCTAGAAATCTAATATGTTCACATGACTCTGCAACCACTAAACAAGAATGGATGATGACAAGGCTAAAGGTTAATGCTAATGAACTGTAAGTTGCACTGCAATTTACTTGGAACAGAAGAAACACAAGTGAAATACTAGTAATAACACTAGTAAAACTTAAACACTAGTAAGTCCTAGTTTTTTAAAAAAATGTCCAACCACCATGGCACCCAATGTATTTTGTCATACAGCTATAAGATTGACACAACACACATCACTTAATTTAACCATTAATAACAAATTACCATTACTCTTAATTTTGGATTACACGTGTGTATATATTCAAACATACTGACTCCAATAGTACATCATTCAGGAGAATAGCTGGCATGTCCCAGGCTCTTCTCTAAGTTCTCAGACTTACAGTGCATCAGAATCACCTGAAGGCTTCTGTTAAAGCAGACTGCTGTTTCCTTCATAGAGTTTCTGATTAAGTCTACAGAGAGACCCAAGAATCTGCATTTCTAACAAATTCCCAGATGATCCTAGGAACCCCTACTGTTAAGTGACCTGTGAGTCTCAAAAGGCAATTACAGAGACAGAAAAGATAGAGAGAGAATGAGAAAAACAGAGACATGCAGTTCTAGGGAAGGAGGCAGCAGATAAAATTTAATACAGGTATTTCCTTCCATCCTGACACCTGCCCTTTATTTTGGTCAGAAAAAACTAAGAAATCAACAGACTCTCAAATGACAACTGACACACAAACCTTTTCATGCTTAAACACCTAGATAGATTGTTCCCATTACAAGTTTTAGAAAAACAATATAGCCAGAAACTCTTCAGCCTTTCAATACCCCTAGATGAGACTAATTTCAGGAAGACACTGAAAAGGCACAGAAAGTCAATGAGTTTTCCATATTTAAAATAAAAAAAAAAATGCCCACCAGTAAAACAAGGGTGAGCAATGATAATCAACAAACTTTTACAACATGCACAAAATGTACACTTATTAGAAACACTGTGTTTGGAATTTCTCAAACAAGTATTAAAAGTTTATTTCAAAGAAAGTTTTTCTTTTTAAGTTACTGAGCCACATAAAGGGAAAATATTAATTTTATTAGAATTTGAACAAATGCTGCACAAAGAAAACATTTTAACAAAATCATATGGTGGCATAACAAACAAAAAAGAAAACAGCCAAAGATGTGTAAAAGAAATATAAGGTGGAAAACTGTTAAATATCTCATGATCCAGTGTGGAAACAAAAAGTCTAAACTTAAAAACCAAACAAGCACAACCATAAAACAAAAAGTTAATGTTTGTGCTATCCTAACCAGACACATTCTTCAGCAAAACTTTAAAAGGCAGAGTTATATTTTACAGTATTTGATATCTTATTTCTGACTTTTTTCACAGAAATAGTATAGAATTCAATCTCACAGTTGAAGTTTCAACATGGAGAAATAATTATTCTATTAATTAAAATGACAGGTGAGGCAAAACAACTGATTAGCCTTTAATGCTGTATTTCCAACTGTAATAAGGATGTGATCCAACCAAAAGAAGTCTTAAGTAGTTGAGAGTTTTTTTGCTACCGCCCAAGGAACACCTCTGCCCAGTCTGACTGCCATATATGGTAATCAAGACCCTAATAACAATAGAGCATTCTCAGGGACAAATGTAAGAAAACATAAGAGAAGTTTGATGTTTTATAGCAAAGTAACTTGTCACCATTTCAGACTACTAAATGCCAGGAATTACTTAAAACAAATTATTTAAGTATATGTCCCCATCTTTGCAATTTATTTCTAAATACTGACACCGTATATTCATTTTTTTAAACTGATTAATTAACATCAGGTGAGTTATGGTGTATATCAATTTGAAAACTATAATAAAGTACCTCAACAATAAGACTTTGAGTATTTTTCTGTTATACCTTGATCTTTACACAAAGATGCAATTCTTCCTATTTTGGTAGAGAAGTCTACAGGAAATAAACTTGGAAATGTTTTAAAGAGATTGTCAACCAAGACAGGTTTCTCCATTTCATGATTGTCATCTTACAAAGACACCGAATTTCACATTGTTAAACGTCTTAAAACAATATAGTTGTGATTTATAAAAAGGCAAAATTTTAAATGCTTAGGAAAGAAAGTTAAGCCCTTTGCATTCTGAATATTTGAAATTTATTCACACAATGTGCCCAACCCAAACTTTAAATGAGGTATATTTTCTTCTCTCCAAATATCAGAAACCTAGCAAATGCAGAATATGATGAACAGTTTCAAATTAAAATAAATTCACAGGCTTTTTGTTTTCACTTTAACCTGTCATAAAACACACTGCCATGAGTCTTTGGATGCGGTGTCTAACAAAAACGAAAAGTTGCATATGGTCATTCTCTGTATGAGAGCTGCAAATATATAAGGTGAAAATATTTTTGTGAGTCTTTTTAAAACATGATAAATGCATTACCAAACATCTGTCATGATTTTAAATATTACCTAAATATATATTAAAGATCATCTGTGTATCAACAATTGTATAAGGGGAGCACTAGAAAATAAAAATCTTACAATGATCTTACGGCAGTCCTTAAGCAATTGAATGTTTTCATCTGAAAAACAAATGCTGAAAAAATTTGATTCAAAGTTTTGCTTTTTGAATGCATGGGTTATAACCCACAGAAAACATGAGGAATAAATTGGTCAGGATCTTGTTAGTTTAAGAAGCAAAAAATTTAAAAACCAAAATATGCACACCATTAAAAATACTAGTTCTGAAAATTATGTAGCTAAAAATTAAATCACCCTGTCCAGCAAGTTCCAAAAATTTCACACATTTCAAACATTAAGGCAACTTTTTTCCAACTAAACAGGACTTTATAAAAATATATGTCACTTCAAAACATTATATACATAGTGGCAATAAATTTAGCTAGTTGTAATCTTTAATACAATAAAGTGTCACATATGACAAACAAATTATACTAGGTGCTTGCATGTATGTGCAAGTGGAGTTACAGTCTCTAAAGTACAGGTTTTAAAACTGAGCGAAGTGAACGTCCTTCTTTAGTGAGTTCTCGTGTCACACACATACACGGCAGTGGGATTGCTTCCTCCCGTTTCTCTACAACATTGTAACTGCATTTCTTCAAGTGGTCAGCCATGCTTAGGATGTCAGCAAATTTCCATTCATTTACAGAACAAAATGCAGTACTGAATCGCCATACCTAAAAGAAAATTCTACTTCAGATTTAAACAAGTCAATTTACAAGAATCAAAATACACTTCTTGGTCCAACTGCAGACATTTGTACTGTTAGAGAAATAGCCAATATAATGTTTCAAGTAGTTAGCTACAAAACTGTAAATGAGTAAATCCATTTGGAGGCAAATCTGTTTATCAAATACCTGTAAATCACTTCTATGACATTATGATCTCAATAAATGCAGTAACCAAAAATAATAAAAGAAAAAACTCAACATTAAAAACTACATCCAACTAGACTTATTAAGCAATTTTTAAAAAATCATAACGTTGTTAATTCAGAGCTACTTCCTAAAATAATATATTGTACATTCTTTCATCCTATCCAATTGGCCACAGAGAACTATTCAGAGTCTGCAGATGCTGACAACACCCATTATTATTTTTTTCCCCAAGTGTTTCTCCCATTCCTATTACACTATATGAAGTATGCCAAAAAATACACTATTTAGAAGTACCCAAGGTACTTCGTAATATTCATGAATACAGGTACTTCAATTTATTCAAAATGTTTCTTAAAAATTTACATAAAAAAGCTTTTGTAAAATGAGTCAAATTTTATTCCAGATCACTGTAAAATGCATTTCTAGGCAAAATATCCACTTGCTACCCCTATTCATGTGTCTATTGGCAAAAATATGGGCTACTTCCCCTTTTGCTCACTCAACGGCTCCAAGCCCTGAACAATGTTACCTTATTGGTCTAGCAATGACAGTTGTGACCCCTTCTCATCTTTACAGTTCTAAATATAAAGCTACCTGAACATAGGTGACAAGCAAGAATGGAGGACAGACTCAGGTAACAAGCATGAATGGGACAGATCAGGCCTAGGCATTCTAGCTAAGCTCATCAACAGGCACATGTGGAAGAACACTGAATACAATATAAACAGCAGATAACTCTAGAAAGTAGCAGATTTCAGAAAAGACCTCAGCACTCACTCATTAGAGCTTCTCAGGTAAGGAGGGCAATGTCTTCCAGGGTGGCCAGATGCCTTCAAATTCTGTGGGAACACTTAGTTGTCAGCTGGCAATAGAGGTCACCGCTGTTCAGCACAGAGGGTACTTACTCCCTGTATCCCTTGGGGTTATACCAACCATTCCTCCTGCATGGAGTTATTTCCTATGAGTCTGAGAGAGCAGCTACCAACAGACATTACAAATGTCATCAGCATCCCTTACAATCCCCTATAGCTATGAAACTAGAGGAAGAATTAGGAGTTTTGTTAAACTTCAGCAGAACAAATTCGTTTAAGATTCAATGGTGGCAGACAGCCTCCCTACTTCCACACAATTAATTAAGAGTTTGGTGAAACAAACTCAGGAAAAACTGGATGATTCCCACCTGATGACAAGGTTTCTTAGTCATGGGCCAATTGTTCTTTCAAAAGTATTCCTCAAGTACATTAGTGCCTGCTATATGGCGGTGCTGTGCTAGGCAGTAGATATTTTAGTTCCCAGAGTCTCACTTCTCAAGGAACTTACAGTCTGATGAAAAAAACCTGACAATTCATCAGTGAATTACAAAACAGCAGAGTGCTCTAGTAGGGGAACATAACCAGGCGCCACACGAACACAGAGCAGCGCACCTCCCTGAAGGCTTCAGTGTGGGGTGGGGATTCCAGAAGGCTTTCCTGAGGAAGTAAGATCTGTAGAGTAAGCAGGAAATATAGTGAGAAGATGAAGAACGCAAGTTCCAGAGACAGGTTCCCTAGGTCTGAATGCATCAATTAGTTGGACAAGTTACTTAACTTCTCTAAACTTCAGTTTCTTCATCCATAAAACAGGGACAGTAGATTAAATAAATTAACAGAAGTAAAATGCTTATTAGCATACTGTCAGGCATATTGCAAATGTTCAAATGTAGGTATTGTGTTAGGGACAACATACTCGAAGGCTGTAAGTGAAGAACGCAAGAAAGAAAACATCAGGAAACTGTAAGTAAGTCAACATAGGTGGAATATAAGAACAAGAGAAAACTGAAGACATTAAGATTTATAAGATGAATCTTACAATTTGAGATTATAAAAAAGTCTTAAATGTTTCATTAAGGAATCTTTCTCTATCCTGGAACAATAAACAAACATGGAAGTTTTTTGTTTTTTAAATTTTTTCTCAATGTTGATTTATTTTTGAGAGACACAGAAAGACAGAACATGAGCAGGGGAGGGGCAGAGAGAGAGGGGGACACAGAATCCGAAGCAGGCTCCAGGCTCTGGACATTCAGCACAGAGCCTGATGCAGGGCTTGACTCACGAATGGTGAGATCATGACCTGAGCCAAAGTCAGACACTCAACTGACTGAGCCACCCAGGTGCCCCAAAGTATCTTGTTTTTTTAAAAAAAATTTTTTTAATGTTTATTCATTTTTGAGAGACAGATCAAGTCATGATGTCACCGTGAGTTCGAGCCCCACCGTCGGGCTCTGTGCTGACAGCTCAGAGCCTGGAGCCTGCTTCGGGTCCTGTGTCTCCCTCTCAACCTGCCCTCCCGCCCTGCTCATGCTGTCTCTCTCTGTCTCAAAAATTAATAAACATTTGAAAAAATACATGTATTTCTAAGGTGCCTGGGTGGCTCAGCCGATTGAGCATCTGACTTCAGCTCAGGTCATGATCTCGCCATTTGTGAGTTTGATCCCCACACTGGACTTGCTCCTGTCAACCTGTCAGCTCAGAGCCCAATTTGGATCTTCTGTCCACCCCCCTCTGCCCTTCCCCCCCCCCACCTCTCTCTCTCTCTCTCAAACAATGAAACATTAAAAAAAAATACTTAAAACAAGAAAATATTTCTCACTCTAGTCCTTATGGAGAGAATATGCTGGAGAAGGACCCAATTAGGAACAGAAACCCAGTTAGGCTCTCTTGCGGTAAGCAAGAGAGAGCTGAAGGGGACAGAGCTAAGGAAATGGCAGTGGAAACAATAAAACAAACCGGAGTGGTATGAAGAAGGGAGACTCAGGAAGACTTTGTGATTACGTAGACATGGAAATAAAGGGGGGAAAAAGAAGTCAACTCTACCTCCCAAACTCCTAGTTTAGGCAATCTGATAGATGATAAGGCCACCTGCTGAGATTAGGGGGGATAGAGATGTAGATGTAGAGTAGGTTGGACATGCTGAGTTTGATGGCCCTGTGAGACAGTCAAGTGGAAATGTCCAGGAGATGCTTGTACAGTCTAGAGTTCAGGAGAAAGCAGCCAGGATACAGATGTGGGAGTACTCTGCGTAAATGATGGCAATTTAAACTCCAAGAGTAGATGAGATTTTCTGCAGGAACAGAATTCCCAGAAAGTATGTTACCTCATAGGTCAATACTAATGAGCAAGGACAAAAAGAGACCACGCTCAGAGTATCCCATCCCGAATGGGAGAAAGACACCACATCACCTGTATGTGTATGCAGGTACACAGCAAGTATGAAACCTTCTGCCACTAGAATTCCCATTTGCGAAAAAAATGATAAAATAGTGTATTCATTTGTTGGTCAAAGCTTCACGAGAGCACAAAAGATGTAGAATTCTATTCTGAAAAACTGGAGCAAATGAATAAAAGTCAGAGAAAACCTAAAGGTGATAAGAACAAAGTAGCTAGAGATTTGAAACCTGTGCAACCAAGGTGAAGATTCTTCCACTTTATAAAATGCAAAATGTCACATTATAAATGTTCTAAAATGAAAATCTGCAATAGAAGATACTTGTAATGCCTTCTAGTTTCTCTTAGATGGTACCTCAGAAAGTGGGCAAAAGTAGGGGCCCCAGGGTGGCTCAGTCGGTAGAGCATGCGACTCTTGATCTCAACGTTGTGCGTTTGAGCCCCATGATGGGCATAAAAATTACTTTAAAAAAATAATTAAAAAATTATAAAGATAAAAAGAAGGTGGATGGAAGTAGACTTTCCACAAGAGAAAATGGTGGAGCCAGGATTCGTTCCCAGGTCGGCCTCAATCCCCAGCACAAGTCTCCAATATGCAACACTCTCTTGTACAGTCCTACATCCAGAGCCCCCACCCCTAGTATCAAGTCCAACTACCCTACTCTTACCTCACTTCAACCTAACACATTTCCACATCTATCCATTTATGCTCTCTATCCCCCCAAATACTCCACTGATCACTTACTAATAGAAGCACTTGTAACTTTTTTCATCTCTCCCTATTTAAGTTCTACCTGAAATAACCAAATTCTAAGAAAGAAATTGCTAGGAATGGAAAGAAACTGCCAATTGTAAGCAGTGAAAAACCTTGTCCTTGCTTCCTTCATCGTCCTATAGTGAAAATGTTTCAGATGGAACTCAAAATAGAAGGTGGTTAACATGGATTCAAAAGGAGTTGTTACGGAAGAATTGAATAAGGACAGAACTGCTCAACTAAAAAAACACAAGTGGCCTCTTACACATCAGAATGCCAAATTAGAACTCAATACTGGGATGTCTGCAGTAAATATGTGATTATGACAAACAATTCTAGCCTAGTTTTCTATTAACTATCATTATGTTTAAAAAGTCTGTCAGATTGAAGAATGGTCAATTTTTCAACAAGATCTTAATTTTATTAATTCTGCAACATTAAGTGTCTACCATATGTCAATTAAGGAGATGATACAGTTGAGATTAAACTAACCTTTTCTTTTATTTGCCATGATGAATTTCCTTCTGGATACTTCTTTTTCCCCCACTGCAGTATGACCATTCCACGCGATTGAAGCAGGCTGCCACATACATCCCTCATTAACTTGGATACACATGAGAGCTGGCATAAACTGAAGCCATCAAGAAAGCCTGCAATATGTTGTAGGACCTCAAAAGGAAGACTACTTAGATGGTCACTATGTAATCCCAACACACAGTTTCTAGCAGGCTCCACTAATACTGTAGATACACAAGGCTGAACTCCAAATGACCTCAAATGGCGGTCATGTATAATCTTTGCTCCTTGGGTTGATGGACAAAATCTACGCTGAGAGTAGGTACAACCATAATATGCTAAAGGACACCTCTGTTCCATCCAGCCATTGAGTCCAGCATGAATGTCACCATGCACATTCTTAAAATGGGAAGAAAATTCTTTTCTTCTAAATAACTGTCCACAAACAAATGTAAACATTGAACGCTGCTTGGGTTGATACCTAGCGACACATTCCAATACTAAATCCAGCCCAAGTGTCTGAAAAGGACTTGGATTTGAAAGCTGTGGATTGGCATGATCACAAGCAGAAGCTGAAGCTATCTCCCCAACCATTGTATTTGTAGCTAATATTGCAGATGGAAGTGAAAAAGTCTGAGTCCCAAAATCAATGTGATATACATCAACCATGCGACTATCAGATATACCCCTCCCACCTGGAGAATCTCCTAGACAAAACAGTAATGCTGCTGTGATTAGATCTATTCCTTGGAGGCCCATTGGATCTTCTGCAACTTCCAAATCTGATGTATCTACTGCTTTATCTTCTTTTGGTTTGGACCAACATGAATTAGAAAGAAATTTGAATGAAGGAGGATGACTGAAAGATAAGACATCCACATTCCTCAAGTCCCCTAAGTCTACTTTTCTCCAACACAATTCTCCTTCATCCTCACCATCTGGCATGAGGATGTGCTGAACTGTGCCATTAGGCAAAGCATTAAGTTGTGCTGCTACTGAAAGTGAACTGGAAGGATCTGAAGTGCCATCTGATGCTATACATTCTCCATTTGTTAAGTTACTTTGTTTTGAATCACCATGTAATTTCTGACTTTGGTCTACGGCCTGTGTACATATATTTTCCAAAGAAAAGCCATTACAAAGAGCAGAAGTGCCATAAGAACTGGTGTTCGAGTCATACAATAAATCACTTGAGCCATTTTGTTCAGACTGGAAATTCAGACTTGCATCATTATGATCAATTCCACCTACTGCTCCTATCTCCTCCTCATAAAGATGGTCCTGGTCTTTCAAGTGTCTATTCTGCAAGCTTTCTCTGGCATTTTGCTCTTCATTCACTTCATTTGGGGAAGCACAAAGACTTGTACTTAACATGCCAATGTCTCTTGTGGCGGTATTCAGGATATCTAAGGCAGCAGCCAAACTTCTGGTTGTTTCTACAGTAGCTTGATAAAGTGCACCATAAGATTCTTCATCGACGGATACCAAACCATTAGTATGTGGTATTTCCGGGACACTTGATTTAACTGAGATTTGTTCTCTAGGTTCTGCCACTTTATCAGTTGCTTTTGACATCATGGTGGCTACTTTGAGAGACTCTAAGAGCATCCTTTGGTCTTGAAGGGCCAAGGCCATATCTAATTGTGCCACTTCATCGACATCTCTGCTTAGATTTTCATACGATTTCCGATCTGCGTAACTAACTGGCCATCGGTTCCACTCCATAGTACAGCACACCACACTTGCAGGACACATTTCCAGATGTTCAGCAACTTTATTTCGAGCCATTGTAAACGGACATCCGAAATCACTATTTAAGCAAGGCACTCGTTCAAATGGACATAAAAGTCGATGCTCATCAGCTTTACAAGAATGGAAAACTGCTCCACAAACCAGTGGACAACCAATCAAGTCACAGGAAATCCCAGGCTCCGGTCTGATCATACACCGTCTACTGACACAAGTCACACAGTGTGAATGCTGCAGCTCCTCCTCCATAATGGCCGTCCAGCTCTAGTTGTTGAGATGGAAAAAAGATAAGACGTTAGGCAGAAAGTGGTCGATTTTTAAAAATTGTTGAATAATATAAATCAAGTCATAAAGGTGTACTGACTTACTGCAGGATGAAATACATACAATAAACATATTTAACAAGTTTACTTTACATACACTCAGTCCGTCTTGAAACAACTTAAGCACTTCAAAGAACCGCAGTTCATTTCCATATATCATATAACAATATGCCTAAAGAGGTCAAGTGTTTCAAAATGTAATACTTGAATTCTAGTATACTATGTAGTATATAAATTGATGCCAAAAACAAATTAATGCATGTCTAACTTCTAAATTCCAAGAATGTTTCAGCTTATTTTTTTAAGACTGATTCTGAAGCACCCAGACTGCAGAAATTTCATCATTTCTTAAAAGGGAATGATCTGAATTTCATGAATATACTTAACTAAAAGTATTAGAAGCTTTTGTTTTATTCCTTCTAAATATATGAATTCATTTAGGATTTCGTCTATTGATCACTCCTTCTACATAGTGATCACCATAGTGAGCCTTAATTAGAACACAGAGGGAATTTACCCACAAAACCTAAGTTCCAGTTCAGTTGGTGGTTATGGGCAAATCACTTACTTCTGAGGGTCACGGTTTCCATTCATTCATCAAACATCTATTTATTGTTTAACTAGTATGCACCAGGCACTGTGTTTGGTGTGGCAATATAAAGATTATTAGTAAGACGTGGTGCCTCCTCTCAATGAACTACAGCAGGTCAGAGACACAACAGTAAAAATCATGTCACATCATTATGTGACCGATTTGACAGAAGTAGAATGGTAACACGGAGAACGTAATTATCAGCATGGTAGGGGCTAGAGAATTCACAGTAGTCTTGAAAGACGGGAAATCTTAAGCATAGGAGGGGAGACTTGGAAAGGTAGGGAAGTATTATTCAATGTTGAAGTAATGACATGTAAATACAGAAAAGTAAGAATTGGCAAAACATATTCAGGGAACTTGAAGTTTCCTAGTGTTGCTGGATCATAAGGTGAAACACTACATAGCTGTGGGAGATGAGGCAGGATACTAGAAATAAAGCAAATCATTAAGACTGCGCTATATGCTCCTCTCAGGAGGTCAGACTTTAAGTAATAGGAAGTCACTGAGGATTTGAGCAAAGAAATAGTATCTATAAAATATTAGGAGGGGTTTACAGATACCTAATGGTCTTCCCTGCCTTTATCAAGAAAAATTTTATACAAAAATAAGAGAAAACATCAGCAAAATATACTGATATAATTACTGACACTATGCACTGTATTTTTTTTCTCTAATCTTCAACATCTTTATTGACTTGTTCCTATGAGCAGTAAAAACTTAAAAAACTATTTCATCTTTAAAAACCTAAATAATAAAACAATATCCTCCTTCTACTACTATTCTTTTTTCCTAGTCAAGCTTTCAGAAGGGAAGAAAACAAAAACAAACCTTCAACTCTCCCATGTACTCTTCTGCCCTCTAATCAGTCTTTATTTTTACCACCAGTCATTAAAATGGCTCTGAGATCCTCAATGCTAAATCCAAAGGGCATTTTTTCCAGACCTCACCTTCCTTGGCCATTTCCTTTATTATGCGGACTATTCCCTCCCTTTTGACATATTTATCTTTCCTATAGTTTTCAAGATGTCACATTTCCCTGATTTCGTGCGCCCCCCTGCCCCCATCTCTTTGATTATTCTTTAATCTTTTCTTCTAAAATATTTCTCTTCTTCAGGGAGCATGTCATTTCTTGCTCATTCTATACATTCCCCTTGGGTGCTCTCAATTTCTCAAAAGCTTCAATTACCACCCATATGCTGAAAACTAATCTATACCACTTGCCCGGACCCCTCTTCCAAACTTTAGATCTGTACAGCCGATTGCTTATTATACATCTCTACTTCTACATGCACAAGCAACTCATCTCAACATTTCCCAAATTAAATTACATTGTAATAGATAATAATTTTCTGGGTAAGAAGTCGATTCTTAGCCTATTTTCTTCACTTCAGGGCATAAAAGATTACTAGCTCTATGACATATTTTTCCATAAATTCTACCTGGGTTCCAGGTGGCTAATGTAAACTAACTACTCCCAAATTTGCTTTTTATTTTTCTCCAGTCCAGGGTTGATTTTTGCCAAACAATAACAAAAGTCTACCTAATACTGACAGAGCTCTTGATTAAGTGGAAAAATTTCTGAGTTGGTATTATGGCACTTACTGATGTCTGGAGGGTAAAAACCAAAGCACACATTTAACAAGAAAACTGTATCTTTAAATTGGGTTTAAAAATTACAAATTATGAGTTAAATACTTCTGCATGTTTATCCCCATAAGTTTTACAGGTTAAGACAGAACCTGTATGTTAAATACACACATGCTCACAGAGTCATAATAGAAGAAATGACAAGACTAATGATGACAAACATTTGTAAATTGAGCAGAGGTTCAAAGAGAAATGTTAGTAAGAATTAAGACAAATTTTACTGAGTGATTAGATTGTGAAAACAGCTGTAGCTTTCTTATTTTGCAATAAGACTGAGTTCTTCTCACGTGCTGAGGGGTTATAAGCTTGACTGTTACCAAGAGAGAACCTAAAAATACACCCAGTTCTAAAGAAGTGACCACTGCTCTCATAACTTGTAGAAACACTTTATGTTATGTGCACATCACATGACCACACAGGCAGAACACATCTCAAAAACATCACTTAATTCTAAAATAGCAACTGCTACAAACAACTAAGTTAATGCAAAACAGCGACAACTTTGAAAGGAAGATGTAGAAGGGCTCTCAAGCTTCACAACAGTTTGTTCCACACTACTACCCTCGGAATAAGAAAAATGTTTTTAAAAAAAATAAAAAGAAATAAAAGCATCCACAGCAATGAGTCTACAATATTTATTTACTGAAGTAGACTTCGAAGGAAAAAAAAAACACTAATTATGTACCAATTTTATCCCTGATGTATATCATTTCATGTAATGTCCCTTAATACAACAACCCAGAGGAAACTGAGGTTCAAAAAGGTTTAAGTGACTTGCCCAAGGTCATCCACCTAGTAAGTGGCAGAGGTAGGATTTACGTCTGTATCTGATCAATGCACACGGACAACAACAGATATGTTTACTCATAAAAGCTTAAGAAAATAGGCAGTACACTTCAGTAACTGGTGATCCAATTTTAAGATGTTATTTGAGGAATGGAGATTACACAACTTTGCTTGTAGTTTATTCCAACACTTAGTCACCCCTGTGGTCAAGAAAGTCTTTTTGGTCCTTTGTAATTACAATAGCACATAACTTCACTTTGAATATAAGTGTTTGAAACTACTTTTAAAATAACCTACATTTGTAATACTCAGTATAAACTTATGGAACAAGAATACAAATTTAACAATTCTCAAAACGGCCATATAAAGTAGGAATCAAGTTTAATTCCATTTTACAAGTGAATATATTCAAAAATAAGTTAAGAAAATGCACTAGATAATACCCAGAGTGTATTCTGGGGTAGAATCCTCAGCTTAAAAATTTTAAACTTCCAGATCCATTCTTTTTCTAATCAAGATCATCACCAAATTAAATATACCTCCATAAAGTATTTTATAATTGGTCATAAATCCTGTGAAATGGGTTTAAAGCATCCGTCCCTGACTTATCAGTTGAACAGTGACACAGCAGACTCAGTAGAAAACAAGTTGCTAAAACTGAGCCTTCAAATTAAAGATAAGCTTAATTGAAAACTCAGTATTAAGTTTTCTTAAACTCTCTTTAAAAAGCATCTTAACATTCCATATAACATCTCTTAATTTACACTTAAAATTGAATGACTGGGAAAAGTCTCATGAGACTACAAAATGTTTGTAAATGATTAAATGCTTTACAATAGTGTCAATTTTCTCCAACAGAAATTCTTGGCCAACTCATACTCTCTGACTGACAAGCAATCCATAAAAATAGTTTTTAAGACATGCCATTTTCCCATACAGTGAAATGAGGCCTTGTCATTTAAGGCTATTTCTAGACATAAAAGTAACTGCCCTCAAAAACCCATTTCTTTATTTTTCCAAATTCATCAAAGTAAGTAAGGAGATAAATAAATACAACATTGCAAGTTAGCATGACGTTACAACACTAAGTCAAGTCGCCCAAAGCACTCAACACAGCTTGTTGCTAGGTATGTCTCTGCCAGCAAGACCCATGCACACACGCACACCTCCCCTCCAACTCCCGCCTCGAATCTTAAGTCGCAGCGTAAATGTTACTTTCCACACACCAAAGACAAGGTATGGATCTCACATTATGCTGTGGGCTCAAGACACTGCATTCCTCCTTGGTAATACCAGTCGCAATTCTTTAAGTAAATCGTTATCCTTTAATAACTACCCGCGCAGGAAAACTTCAAGCTTCCTGAAGGAGACAGACCATCTCTGTCTCATCCATTCTTGTGTTCCCTTATTCCAGACTGTGCCTAATTGGAGCTTCACTTATTTTAGAAACATGAATAAATGAAAGAATTATACTACAAGAAAGAGCCAAATGGATTCCAAAACAAAATGAGATTCCTGATGTCATGGGAGTCTACATACTTCACAAAAAAATACAACCTTACAGACCTAGCATTAGACAATCAGACTGAGCCAAAATTACCTCACTGTACCAGCTATAAAAAGTCAGTAATGCTCAAACATTTACTGAGGACCTAAGTTATATGTTCCAAGCATTATATACAGAGTAAACTGACTATGAAAAAAGCAAATCAAAGGGAAAAGGAAGTCAAAGAAAGTTGATTTCAACCTCTCATTATTTTAAAATCTTAAAAAATAATAGTCATAAAAGGTACAGGCGTAAATGTTTGCCTGTATATTGTCCCACTATTTTAACTCCCTAATCGACTCTGTGCTGTTTCAAAAAGAAAAGCAGAGAGAGGTGGAGGTGCATGCACATGTGCACGTGCCTGAGTAGCTATATGGTTAAGAAGCTCCAAAAAGGAAGTGGCATCAGCCTACCGCTTAATGTTACAGCTACTATGGTACTAGATGAAACAGAATTCCACTTAAACAATAAAATGTTGTTTCAATGTAAGGCTGAAAAGGAACAATAGACACACATGTTCAATTAGTTAACACAAGCAAGTCTACAACTGAAATCTGACATTTAGCAATCAGTTATAAGCGGCTCCAAGCAAGTCTCATGCTACAGTTGGAGGCACTGGTCATAGTAATACAATTAACTGTACAAGTAATATTAAATAGAAACACCTACTGGGTGATTTGCAGATCAAGCGCAATCAGTATTAAAGACCATAATAAATCTATAACCTCAGTTGGACATCTTATTTCACTGGTTTAAAAAGGAGCGGGAGGGGGGGTGGCAGTGACTAGGCAAGATTGAAAATCCACTATCATTAAACTTCCAACTCAAAGCACATGCCCTCCTGATGAGTCCAAAATGGCTAAATGGGTTACACTGTATACATTCTTTGTATTCGATTTTGGTTCGGCCTTTTTATTTATAGATTCATGACCTAATTATATGGAATTTCTTTTCAAATTTTTAACTATTCCCCTTTTGATATAATCAAAACATATATCTTCTAGTCTAAATATGGTCATGAGTAGTTTATTCCAAAGTGAAGTTCTAACTGCTTGCAATGTTCTCCACTAAATAAGCAAATGAAACTATTACAGACTTAAATTAAAGTAATATTAACAAATACTTAATACTCAGACCAGACCTATTTGAGCAGATACTCAGATAAAAATAATCCACCCAAATGGTGGTACTCAGCTTACTGAAATGAGCATCATGGCAGAGGGGAATGGGCTTCTAAGGAATCTCAGCTTTGTGACCTTGAGGCTATTACTCTATTGTTAAAACAACCTGGAACTCTATAAAGGTTAGTTATAATTATATGTGCCCAATAGGATAAATGTATTCCTCAGAAAAAGATGTACTTTACACAACAGCCACATTTACATACACAAAGCTTAATGTAAAATAATGTTTTATATCAAGTCATTTATAATTATAAAGCTTACCAAAAGCAACCGTATGAGGAAACAACCTATGTTAACATTATCCACACAAACACAACAAGACCTAGCCTTTTTATAAAAGATTTCTGGACTGGGTTTTAATTGGGGTATGTCTGTAATTATCTAACTGCCTACAGCATAAAAACCATTAGTCTAATGGTTCACATAGTTCTCACAAAGTTCAATCAAACTGAACATAGTTCATAGTTCATCTCGCATAGTTCATCAAACTGAAATTGAAATTAAATATTTTATATAGCCTTTTCATTGAAGACTTTGTCAAAGAATTCTACAAATACAATGTCCTTTTAATGAAACAGGCATAGGAACTCAGTTAAAAGATGTATCCAAAATCATACAAAATAGCACAGGGCTTACCCCACTGAAAGTCACATTTCTGTAATATACTAGATCAAAGAGTAAACACGCATATGTGGTGACCTTAAAGTACCCCTCTAACTATACACATTATCTCAAAGTATTACCACTCTTTCATAGGTATTGTATTAGGATACTTTGTATTTTTTAAAAGTCTCCAATGGTAGACAGGGAGAAATACTGGGTTGAAATTAAACACCTAGCACACTTGGAATGCATAAAAGTTTGCCTATACCAGAAACTTCAGCTCTCTGGTAACACTCACAGAACTCCACCCGCTAACAAGTCCAGAACCACAAAAAAAGCTTATGTCACTGCATTAAAGTACTAGGTAAAAACAAGTTGGCAATGTAAAAGTTGCCAAAACACCATGTTATCCTCAATTAGGCTTCTGGAGTAAGAAACAGTGACTAAGCATAAAGAACAGTGATTCAGCGAAAACTGCATACTGAAAAATTAAACCCTTAGAAAAATCCTAAACATACATTTTATGCTATTCTTTTCCCTTTGCTGCGTCGAAAACTGGACTTTGTAAAACCTTAGCAAATATGAGCAAAGGCAAAAATCTGCTCATGTAACTTACTAGGTCTCTAAAGGATACAACACAGTATTGAAATGCAGCAAAAAAAAAAAATAAATAAAATAAAATAAAATTAAGTTTAAAAAGTTTGGGAGGTTTGTATTTAGAGTTTTAAGTTAATCTACACGGATATCAGAATGCCCATAAATAGCTTCCTCTTGGATCAGAGTCAACAAAGTAATTACGGAATAAAAGGTCAATTCCTTCCCAACCATCTTTTATCTGGGACTTACGACAGAGCTCAGAAAGAAAAACAAGAGAGGGGAACGGAGTGCAAGAACCATGGTAAACAACACACTGTTCTGCCCGTCTGTCTCTATCCTCCCAAATACACACGTTAAAAACATACTCAAAGGAGGTTACTTTGAATTCAACGTGCACTCCGTGGCCTCCTTCCAAGCACTGTTCCACGGACAGGACACAAATAACTTGGAAATGGTCATACCCCTCAGATCCAGAAAATCAGGAAGTTTCTCTTTAATAAGGGCTCTCAGAGGCTAAGGCTAAGATCCGCTCACTACCATGAATGGAAAAGTTACCAACTTCACTCATCCCGTGAAGACAGTAAATAATGCCTCCCAATCTTCCTTTAACCCGTCTGTCCCCAAACAACCCAAGTTTCCCAACGGCAAAAGGAAAGAGAAGCCGGGTTTTCAAGGTTCGGAGGGCTTCCCAAGTTCACCCCCCGCTTCACCCCTCCCTCCCCGGCACACGGACGGACACGCCAGCCAGGTGACACGGGGGTCGCGGCTCGCGCGTGGGTCGCCATTGCTGACCGCCTGCCTCCCCCGCGGGCCGGGCAGGACGACCCGCGCGGGCGCCCACGCCGCGGACGCCCTGTGGGCGCGCCAGGCCAGGCCGGCCGGGGACCCGCGGGGCCGGCGCGGGCCGTGTTTACTCCGCCCAGGCCCGGCCCGCCGCCCCCCGAGGCCGCCGCCGCCCCGGCCGCGGGCCTCGCACTGCCCGGCCGCCGCCTCCGTCCTCGGCGCAGCCCGCGCCGCGCCGGCCTCCCCCGCCGGCCTCCCGACACTCACCGCCCCGCGCGGCCGAACCGCGGCCCAGGCCCTGGCTGCCGAGGCCGCCGTGCCCGGCTGCTCCGCGCGGTCCCGGCCGCTCGGCGCCCCACACCCCCCGTGCAGTCCTCCTTCTCCGGGCCTCTCAGCCCCGCCGGGCCGCCGCCTTTTCTCCTCTCCTCCAGCTCCTCCGCCTCCTCCCCTGGCGGCAGCCCTCCTCGCGCGCCCCGCCCCGCTCCGCTCGGCCCCGCCCACCCGACCGGGCCCGGCCTCGGCGGCGGCTGCAGTCCCGGCGGAGACGCGCACGCTGAGGCCGGCGGGGACGCGCACGCTGAGGCCGACGGGGACGCGCACACCGCCCACTGATGCTCCATGCGTAGCGGGGGAGTAGAGTCTCTGCAGTCCTGGGCTTCGAGCGCCCAGCCAGGGGATTCCCACTGGGCCCCACGTGGCTCCGCCGTGACGGTGCTAGTTCAAATCCTGTTGGACTTTGGAATCTTGTATTCCTGCAGGGAATCCTAGACCTGTACTGTTGGAATTGAGGAAGCAGGCCCAAGTACGGTGTCTTGTTTCCCTCCCTACATTGTAGGATAAGCTGCCAGATCCCTTAATTCTCGGTGCGGTGCTCTTGCCCTTTACGTCATATTCAGGAAGAAGCGAGCAGCTCTCGCTGAATCTTTGAAGATGCTGCCGCAAACCTTTGTGCTTGCTAACTCAGTGCACCTGAGTCCTGTAGCTTAGTGACCCTTGTAGTGTTCCACCTACCCCGGGACTGAGCTCAGCCCAGGATTCAGGCGTTGCGAAGCTTCACTGGAGCCCAGGCAGGTCTATTTCTGTAAGGGACAGAGGCATTCTACACACACAGACCACAGCAGCAAGGTTGTCTGCATGGAAAAGTGACAATCTAGCTGGAAGGATGCCTTGAAGCCACTTCTGCTGGAGACTTTACAAATGATTGAGGATTAAAGAAATATCAGATGGCCATATCAAAGAATTGGGGTTCATTATCCCGGTACTACCACTAAGCCTTGGTCTAGGCCAGGAAACGGATCCAGAATCCTGGGTTGGGGGTGGGGGTACCTCTCATTCCCTCACCCATACACCTGTGTCCATTCCGTGGGCTCCTGCCCACTCCCAGCGCGAGAGAACTGTGATAAAGAGAAAATGGCTCTAATCCTGGCCTCCTGGGTGGGGGCAGGGACCTGAAAACACTGTTTTGTAATGCTTTTTGTGACTACATTTTTACCCCCAACTGGGTATGTCTTGGAAAATATAGATCACTCCCAATTTGCCCTCCTGCGGAGAAGTGACTCTCAGACTTAGATTTTAAAGGGCACTATAAAAAAAAAAATGAAGAAAGAACTTAGATTACTAGCTTTTTATTTTTTATTTTTGAGACAGAGAAAGACAGAGCATGAACGGGGGAAGGGCAGAGAGAGAGGGAGACACAGAATCGGAAGCAGGCTCCACGCTCTGAGCCATCAGCCCAGAGCCTGACGTGGGGCTCGAACTCACAGAGGGCAAGATAGTGACCTGAGCTGAAGTCAGACGCTTAACCGACTGAGCCACCCAGGCGCCCCTAGATTACTAGCTTTTAAAAAAATATTTATTTGTTCTTGAAAGAGAGAGAGCAGAGGCAGAGAATCCCAAGCAGGCTCTATGCTGTCAGCACAGAGTCCAAAGTGAGGCTGAACCCAGGACTGTGAGATTATGACCTGAGCAAAAGCAAGAGTCAGACCCTTAACATACTGGGCCACCCGGGCACCCTGATTAGTAGATTTTTACTATGCTAAGACAGTAAAAATTGCACCGCTTGTATCAATTCCTCATTTCATAAATGACCATTAGCCAGGACACAGTCGCAGAGTAAAGGTCAGTTCTTTAAATGAATAAATTTAGCATTTTGAAAAATTCAGTCCGTTTTTTTCTTATTTGGTCATATTTGGCTGCGGATGGACTCTGGTCCTCAGTCCAAAGTTGAAGAGACAGAGAACTGGACAGAAAGGATAGTGGAACAGACAGGATGACCTGGTAAGAGAAGATACAGATGTGGCTACATTCTTATGCTGCCCTGTTTGCTATCCTGGATTGAGTCAAGTCAATGACCTTTGCCTCAGTTGCTTTCTTGCAAAATGAAGGGGCTAGAATAGATGCCCTTTCTAGCTTTAAAGCCTCATGATTCTGTGGCACCTAGGTAGCTCAGTCAGTTGAGTGTCGGACTCTTGATTTCAGCCCAACTCATGACCCTAGGGTTGTGGAATCAAGCCCCGTGTTGGACTCTGTGTTGAGTGTGGAACCTGCTTAAGATTCTCTCTTTCTCTCTCTCTTGCCCTTTGCCCCTCCCCAGCTCACATTCTCTGTCTCTAAAAATAAAAAAGTCTTTAAAAAAAACCAAAAACAAAACTACCTCATGACTCCATGATTGTACTTGTTAAAATTCTGGGGCTTTCCCCTTTACTAAATCATCTAACTGATACTGACTGGGTCACCCCCACAAGCTGAGTCATTCAGGCTGTAAACTTCAGTCTTCTTTGCCCCTTCCATCTCAGTAATTTTCCATGTCCAGGCAACCAAAAAAAAAAAGAAAAGAAAAATCCTTTATTCCTGTCTTTCCCATTCATTCCTAGTTATCATCCTAGGCAAATTTGCTGTTCCCTAACTCGTCTTTCCTCCTCCAGTGTTTCTGTGTTATGTGTCTATTCAGATATCTATAAAGACTAGTGTCCATGGCTAAAGTCTCAACTCCTGCCTTCAGTTGCTCAGAGAAAATCATTCTAGCCTGATTAGTTTCTTCTTTTCTCCACCAAATACCATACATAGCCCAATTCTAAGTCACCTGTGCCCATGTAAGGATAGTGCCTGAACTTCTTCGCTCTTAGGCTCTCACCCCATGTCCTCTATGAGAGACTTCTGTAGCACATACGATTTATTTTCAGCACTTTGACTTGTGCCTCATGCCGTTGTTAACTGTTTCACAAATAAATGTCAGCTTGCAGATCATCTCAAGCCCCTGGAAACATGTTTTGCGTTGTTTTTATATCTCCCCTCAGTGTCCAATATCCTACCGTGCATAATGTAGACACTTAATGAATATTTGCTACTTCAAAAACCAAATATGTACTTCTGTCATTTCATCCTATCCCCACTTTCATTTTCTGTCCTATGTTCTAACCCCTCAGGTAGCTTTCTCTAAGTTTTCTTTCAAGGAAATTTATCTAAAACTTCAGGGGCCAGCAGAGAGAAATGCCAGGAATCACAGGTTTCCTCAACTATGCTCTCCTCTCTAGTATACATGTAGTTGACATAGACTTCTACAGCAAAGCTATTATCTATGTGGCTTAATCACCCAGGGGAGTGAAAGGGATCCTGGAAATTTAAAGTAAAAAAAGAGGTCTTGCTATAGGACATTGTTGAAATTATCTATCACATGTATTTTAATGTTTATTTATCTATTTAAAATGTTTATTTATTTTTGAGAGAGAGAGAGAGAGAAGGAGAGAGAGAGCAGGAGAGGGACAGAGAGAGAGGGATAGAGGGTCTGAAGTGGGCTTTAGGCTGACAGCAGTGACCCCGATGCAGAGCTCGCACCCGCAAACCGTGAGATCATGACCTGAGCCAAAGTTGAACACTCAACCAACTGAGCCACCCACTCCCTATCACGTGCATTTTAATGTTTTACAATTGAGTAGGCTTGACCTACATACTGCCTCAAAAAAAGGAGGTCCCTACAGCTCCTTAAACCACAGTCTGCAGGCTGTTTCACACTGGCTTAGATGAAGCACAGCGCCTGGTGGTTTTTTCTTTTCTTTTTTTTTACATATGAAATTTAATGTCAAATTGGTTTCCATACAACACCCAATGATCACCTCACGCCAGTCGGAGTGGCTAAAATGAACAAAGAGACTATAGATGAGACTATAGATGCTGGAGAGGATGTGGAGAAACGGGAACCCTCTTGCACTGTTGGTGGGAATGCAAACTGGTGCAGCCTCGTGATTTTTTCTAGAGGCCATTCTCAGGATGGGGGAGATAAAAGAACTATAAGAATATAATAACACCACAAATAGAAGTACAAAGCCTAGACACCAGACTAGATTATAAGAGAGAGAAGTTGCCAGAGAATGCAAATTCAGTTGATATAGCAAATTCAACAGCCAGATGAATCGTTCTTCCCTTTGTTCAATGTCGGGCAAATAACATCAATGTACAAGAAGGTATTATTTCCCACTTAGACCAGCCCACACTCAGGTAGCCCAGGGACCAAGGCAACAGATAAGTCAGGACTGAAGTTAAGTCATGTACTAATTAAAGAAAGCATCATTGGCCAGAGACAAGTGTAAGAGCATGGGGGCTGATTTGCAGCTGTGAAATCATGGGACAATCAGAATTCCCAGCTGGGACTGCGGTGGGAAATACCATTCCTCTTTTGTGATATGCTCCTAAGGAATCGTAGGAGAGAAAGAGCCAGTTTGAATCACCTAATTGCCAGAGTTTAGAATCTAATAGCTGTAATTATAATTTCTATATAAGTTTCTTTCAAGGATAAAGAATATGACAATTAACATGCAATTATATGGTAATTTAGAAAGAGCCTGCCAAGGATAGTATTCATAACCCCAAATCAACCTTGCAGTTTTATGTAAATAATCAAGGGAATTTGAACCAAGGAAGCATGGAATGTTGGAAAATGTAGAAGACCCAGGTAGTGTTCCTGTATGCCACAGGACTCACTCTAGGACGTTATTGAAATTATTTATCATGTGCATTTCAATGGTTCATAATTTCAGTTATTATAATTAGGTTTATTAATATAATTCCTAGCATACAGAATATATGCCCATTGTCCAAATAAAGGAACACATAAATAATTCTATTTCCAGGAAGGCTGTTGAGTGCCTCCAAGGTGTTGCATTTATATTTCAGTCAGCTGCCACTAGATGGAACTAGATGGTACACAAGCAGATAAGCAGGTAGCCTTCTCTCAAGTGGGGGTAGCGAAGAAGTAATCTTAATTGTCTACAAATATAAATGTAATTTTGTGAAGCTAACCTCGCATTTTGGAGGTGATCTTTAATGTCTATATATAAATTTCACATTATTCAAAGCAATTTCAGATGTGTTAGATATCTGGGAGAAACCACTTTAAATTTGCCCACAAATGAGTTCACGATCCAGTGCTCATACCGCATTCTCTGTTCAATTGCACTAGTAGCAAAGTTGAATGCCTACAGCTAAATGGCATGCTAGTCACAACAATTGGGCTCAAAGGGAGTTGTTGGAATCAGAGCAGCGCAGCGTTACTAAGTTTTTACTTAGTTCTAGCCCATCGTTGTTGCTGCCTGAAAATGGAGGCAGTCGTGGTACCGTTTCTTCTGATTATTTTTGTAAAAGCTCCTGGAAATTTAGATAGTTGTGTCAAAGCCACCTAATGTTTTTTTCACATTTTTTGGAAAACCTGTGTGGGGTAAAATATCAACTACAAAAAAGCCTATGTCTTCAGCAACCCTTGTTTTAGTGATTCATCCAAAAGATGACAAACTAGAAGTACAAACTTATTTCTACGGGTAGCCAATTCCCAAACCACTTGAGTCTCACTTTCCTCTGGAACTGCACTTCCTGTGCTCAAATGCTGGATTGTGTATTAGTAGCGAATGTTGTCAAGTGCTATGGATTGAATGTTTGTGTTCCCCCTAAAAGTCATATGTTGCAACCTAATCTTCAAGGTTATAGTATTAGGAGGCAGGGCCTTTGGGAGGTGACTAGGTAGTGAGGGCAGAGCCCTCGTGAATGGGATTAGTGTTTTTATAAAGAGACCCCACAGAGCTCCTTGGCCCCTTCTGCCACGTGAGATTATAGCGAAGTGGGTTCTTACCAGACGCTAAATCTGCTAGTGTCATGATCTTCCACTTCCCAGCCTCTAGAATTGGGGGGGGGGGGGGGAGGAAATGTCTGTGGTTTATAAGCCACTCGGTCAGTGGTGCTTTGTTACACTAGCCCGAAAGGGTTAAGACTAAATAAGTTACTTACCCTCTCCTTACTGCCACACAGACTCTGAGATGGCCCCAAATGACCCATGTCTCCTAGTATGTATACATCTGTATAATCTCCACCTTGAGTGGGGGCAGGAGATGTGACTTGCTTCTAAGCAGTAGACTATGTCAAAGGCATTGGGCTATCACTTCCATAATTAGGTTACAAAAGATTGTGACGTTTGCCTCACTGGAAGACTCTCCCCTTGCGGGCTTTGATGAAACTAGTCATCACGCTGGGGAGGCCCATGTGACACGGAACTGAGGGTGTCCACTGGACAACAGCCGGCTAGGAATCAAGGCCCTCGATTCAACATACCAAAGGAACTGAATCTTGCCAACAACCGTGTACATGAGATTGGAAACAGATCTTTCCCAGCCAGCCCTTCAGTTGAGACCTGAGCCCTAGCCAACACCTTGACTGCAGTCTTGTGAGAGACCTTGAACAGAGGCCCCATTAAGCCATGCCTGGACACATAGAAAATGTGATATAGTAAGCGTTTGTTGTTTTAAGCCACTAACTTTGTGGTTGTTTGTTGTGTAGCGATAGACAGCCAATAGAGTCCGCCTTACTTTTCTCATCTCTAAAACGGGAAACATAATAGCACTCCTTGCCCACGCTCAACATAGGCTGTTGAGAAACTTCAGTGAGCTTCATCTATTCTAAGTAAAGTGCTTAGGACAGTGCCCAGTACATATGGGCACTCAGTAGTGCTGGGTGTCTTTTCCTCAGGCAGATTCTAGAAGTCCAGTCAGGCATCTTAGCAAGGAAGGTATAGGAGGCAGAAACTGAGAGAGCTGTTTTGGTGCTGCTTCAAACCCAAGTGACAAATTATAACATTGTGCAGGACAGAGGGAAGTTTGTTCCCATCTGTGTACTACCACCAGGGCAACTTTGCTACAGAACTGGGAGGAGCTGCAGGGGAGCCTGTGGAAACCAGGGGGGCCATGCCCACACAGAAAGCAGACACTCAGCCTCTCCCGTAAGCCAATGGGCAATGAAGAGGCACCCAGGCAGAGGCTCATCAGTGGGTTTATTTTTTATTTCTATTTTAAAAAAATTTTTAATGTTTATTTTTGAGAGAGAGAGACAGAGACAGAGAGAGTATGAGCAGGGGAGGGGCAGAGACAGAGGGAGACACAGAATCTGAAGCAGGCTCCAGGCTCTGAGCTGCCAGCACAGAGCCCGACGCGGGGCTCAAACCCATGAACTGCGAGATTATGACCTGAGCAGAAGTCAGACGCTTAATGACTGAGCTACCCAGATGCCCCACATCAGTGTATTTATTTTTGAGCATATGTGACGAACTCCTGGGAAAACCGGAAACGACTAAGCCAGCCTGTGAGATGAGCCTCTGAAGGGCAGTAAGTCCTACCATTAAGAATTGTACCTGACTCCTTCCTTTAAGCCTTTTAGTGTCAATCAGGCAACCCCCAATGGCCTAGGAGAGGGATCTGTTGTCTATCTTGTGTATTCTTCTATCCCCAGAATTCAGGGAAGGATGATATAGTTGATGTTAAATTAGCATTTGCTAAATGACATTCGTGTTACCCCAATACATATAAATTCTTATTTCTTCCTACTTGGAGATGACAGTACAGTTTTCACAGACCTTTCTCTTGCCTGACCTTATACTTGACAGTGATGGAAAAAAGATGCATAATAATATTGGGCCAGAACTTTTCCTGCCCACAGCTACTATAGCATATTTCCGGGAGCAAAGGCAAGCTGGTCCTCAGGGTGTGTGATTTTCTACTTCCAGGGAGATAAATATCTGAATGGCAAGCTAAGTTGGTTTATCTTGCTAAGACAGAAAATATCCTACATAAGTAAATTAACCAACATTACTCTTTAGCTATGTAAATAATTCAGGATGTGTTCAGAGTATGGAAGATGGGGCTGAAGAAAAAAAATGTGTGTAAGCAAATCAATAATTATGAGTTGATACTAATGATCACTCAAGGTAGGTCAAGTCATTTTAGTAGGAAAAGCTCTATCAGATAAGTCTGGAAAGTAAAAATGCAAACTTAGGGGAGTTGTCTCATTCGAAGAAGAATTACATGTCTTTTAGAGAATAGATGAGAGAACAGAAAGACCTAGAAAGGAGTGGGCCTTTCTAATCATCTTTCCAGCATTCAAACGATTAAAGGGTAAGAGTATTCTTCATTTCTATCAGTTTACAAAGCTGAAGCTTGTATCTGGCAAATGGCCTGCTGGTTTCTCTCTGGACTGTCTCCCTTGAGGAAAACTGAGGCAAGCGATGTGTCTTGTCCTCTCCCGCAAGAGTGGAAAGTCTGAGGTCCATGTAGCTGTGTGAAAGGCAAGTAGGACACAAAATTACCAATGTGTTCCTTTGAAGATTATGAGGTCTTCTAGAATCACCTATTAAAAGACAGATAACCCTGGAATCGGAGTACTTTATTAAGGATTATGGACATTTGGCAGCAATAGAAGATCTGAGGTGTGGGAGTGGGAGATTCTCAGCACCCTCAGGATGGTGAACGGGACTGGATGGGGTGGCAGAGGTCTCCAAATTTAGCTGTGAAAGTTCACCTCCTCTTTGTTCCACCTATGGCCTCGGGTGAAAAGCTAAATTTTCCACCCAACCACCCTAAGTCTAAGTCTGTATGTGTGTGTGTTTTATGCAGATTGCACATTAATTCTGGCATAATCAGAACTGCATAGCATACAATGCTGACATCACCATGCCCAATTTGCCTGGAGTTTCCTGGAAAAATTTTGTTTCACGTAGACATTTTATTGAGTTTCTTGGACACAAAGGAAGAACCAAAGTTAACTGCCCTTGATATCCTTCTCACAGAATTTCTGGAGCTAGCTTCATGGACATTATATGTTCCCCAAGGCATTATGACTGTTCATATCACCCGTATTTTATAAGTAGGAAGGACAGTAAAATCAATTTCTGAACCAAGGCCTGCATCCAGGACCTGGCTCCCACATACTGTGATTTAATTAAGAAGACATTGAAAACAAACACACTGGCACAAAAACTAAATTAACCCTAAACTGACTTAGAGATCGCTTATCAGATGCTTAATTTCATTTCCAATGTGATTTGGAAAGACCGAATGCAAGCCTGTGTGGGTCATTCATTAAAACCTAAGTCACTACAATGCAAATACCTCATCATTTTAGGGTATTTAATCTGTACCCATGTCTCCCTCAGACATTCCAGAATTGAATAAGCTGGCCACACCCTGATTCTGCCCCTCCAGAATCTCTCTGCTTATCATGTGCAAGGAAACATTATAAACAACATATGCTTCTATTTCTTCCTTTCCTTAGTGAAATCACATAACAATGTTCTTTGGAAAAATAGAACTGACTGATGCCTCAGCACTAGAATAACTCTCAGCTGCTTCCCACATTTGGCTAAAAGCTTTTAATGTTTATTAAAGAATATAAACATTTGTGAAATTTGAGAAAGTAGGCTTCAGAAAGAGACAGAAGGCAAATAGTACTATTCAGGGATGGCCTTAATGCCAAATGCATCAAAGTAAGTGCACCTGATTTAATGGTTGTAGAAACTCATGGCTAAGAGGGTCGTGACTTGGCATAACATGAACAGCAACTTCAAAGCATCCTTAAAACAAACAAACAAAAAGCATCCTTGAATTGAGTTGACCTAAGATGTCTGAGAAGATATAGATCTCAGGATCAGGGATGAGGGGGAGGTGGTAAAATAATTCCCTGAGATGGGGAGCTACTCCAGAAAGTCCTCTTTATTCCCTAAGAGCCTCCGAGGCACATGTGAACCTGTGAATATCCACAACAGCTTCCGGCCTCAGCCAGACTTTGCTTTTGTAAAGGCAGGTGCCCTGGGCCAGAAGGGATGAGACTGGACCTCACACCAAGTCAAGAAATCTATTCTTCCCTTTGATCCCCTGCTCTTGCCTCAGTTCTTGAAGTCCTGGCATGGACACTATTGTCCTACTTTCACTAGCAAAGTGAAATTCTTTGCCCCAAAAGTCAGATGAATCCATCTTGATAAGTACAATTCAGCTAGGCTAATTTTAAGTAAAAAGCCCTTTACAACTGTAAAAGATATTTTAAATTACTTTAGGGGCGCCTGGGTGGCTTAGTTGGTTAAGCGTCTGAGTCTTGATTTCTGCTCAGGTCATGATCTCACAGTTCAAGAGATCGAGCCCTGTGGTGGGTTCTGTGCTAACAGAGCCTGTCTCCCTGTCTCTCTTCTCCCCCTCCCTTACTCCCCCACTCATGCTCTCTCTGTCTCTCTCTCAAAAATAAATAAACTTTAAAAAATAAATATCTTAAACCATTATAATCTAATTATTGTAACTCCACTGTCAGTTTCGTGACTTACTCAAGGGTCCCTACTTAGCATTTGGGGAAATAGGGACAAAGAGCATTGAAGCAACTCGACCTCCAGGTCTTGCCACACAGAACTGGAGGTAGAGCTGGGATCCCCTGATTCTGTATTTGTCCTCTTGCAGGAACAAGATGTGCAAATAAGTTGGACCTTGGAGATGATTAACCCATCATCTTGTAAAAGAAGACACCGAAAGCAGACACGAACTGCTGCCCAAGGTCAATGTTAGTCATTACAGTCAGAACAACTGGGGTTTAGTAAACCTACCATCTGGCACCCGGGCCACTCTGAGCAGCACCTTACATTGAAAAGAGCAACAATGCTGTGGGGAACTGAGAACCTCTTTTCTCAGTGTTTCCAGTGGTTTCTTTCTGGAGCCGTGGCACTCACAACCACCAACTCTGAATGAGGTCGCCCAGGAAACCCTATTTCTGCATAGCTGCTATACCTCATAAACAGGCTAATAAAGGATCAAGTTTCCTCACTTGTAAGTGAAATCATAACTTCTTAGGGTGGCAAGGAAACTGTTTAAAACTTTGAGTGCCTGTGGAGAGAGGAGGAAAGGGGGATAGATAATCGAGGAGGCTTTGGGGGATGGAAAGATCGGGAACAAGATCCTGAACCCATCCTATAGGAAGTGGGGATTCATGGGTCAGGGGCAAGGGTGTGTGGTGGTGGAAGAGGAGAGGGACGTCTGGGGATAAGTAGGTCCCAGGAGGGGAAACAAAGAAAACACTTAGTTCGCAGTTGGACAGACCTGCTCAGACAGAGGTGCATTAAAAAGATCGTTTTGTTTTTAAGATTAGATTGAAAGGCATTTCAAAAACTCATCTACATTGTAGTAAAATTTTGCTGTATTTGAGACTTAGAAAATCATGGTTTTGTGTCCCATTTCATTCGCAAACCATTTGAATAATAAAGCATGCCATAAAAGGGTTCTACTATCAACTACACATGAAGGAAACATTACTCTCTGCGGCACCTGGATGGCTCAGTCGGTTAACCATCTGACTCTTGATCTGAGCTCAGGTTATGATCTCACAGTTAGTGAGTTCGAGCCCCACATCGGGCTCTGCACTGACAGTGTGGAGCCCGCTTGGGATTCTCTCTCTGCCTGTCCTTCACCCGCTTGCTCTCTCTCTGTCTCTCAAAATAAACTTAAAAACAAAAACAAAAACATTACTTACTACTTTTTAATACAAGAAAAAAGTCTTTGAGATTATGTTTGGAAATAAGCCACTTGATGAAAAAAAAAATCCCATGACCCTCATAAAAATCAGTCAGTCCAAACTGTTTATTGATAACGTTTCTGCAATTTGCCCTCATTAACACCGGTTAACTATTTGATTAATATCAACTTTAGACTCAGATTGAGCTGCTGAAGGGGCAAACACCAAGGAATTCACTGCCATTCAGAAGCCCTGGAGGTGGGGAGGGAAAGCAATGCAGTTGGAATCAGCACCTGAAATACTAGCACTTGAAGAAGGCCTGGTCACAGAGAAAGGCAGGGCCGGGGCGAGCCTTCTGTCCTGAGAACTCTGATAGGCTACACTCTGCTGTCACCTCCCCTGACCTGCAGCCTCTGGCTGCGTGACCCCAGCTCCCTTGCCAGCTCTTTCTGTTTCTGGCGGGACTGTTGCCGGCGGCCTCTTACTCTGGCTTGAGCCAGGCTGGTCCTGGTCCACTAGTGTGGTCTCCCACTGCCTGTGGCCCTGGCCGTCCCATCCAGCCTCTTGTCCTCCCTGACTCTCTTGGGAATGAAAAACAGAGGCATACTAAAAGCCTGCCGACCATATACCCTGGGAGGTTTTTTTTTTTTTTTTAATTAATAAACATATCTCCATCACAAAGGACCCGGTAGCATAAAATCATTAACTACTCTGTAATAAGATCCAATATATGTGTCTACTATCTTCCTTTATGAATCCAGTTGCATATTCAAGAGTTTGAAGCAAGATGACCTGAAATAAAATCCAATAGGTATAGCCACACTAAATAGAAGAGAAAGAGATCTAAACACGCAAGGCAATGAACATTTCTAGTAACAGATCACAAATGGCAGAAATTTACAGAAGGCTACAGCTTGTGCCAAACATTAATTTTTCTTAGGTTAGTGTAAGACTATGTGGTGATTCTGTGTTAATAATAGCTCAGAAGCTCAGGACTTCTTATCTTACTATCAGGCTAGAACTAGCTTAGTGGTGGACCAAGTGTGTGGAAGCACCGACTGATGCCAGACACGATGGATTTCCAATTAAGATGTGAGCGGGTGTGTGCAAAACCATCTGGGGATTTGAAGAACAGCTCATGCTGAGTTTTCATATATGCCCTAGTTGTCTGACAAAGATTTATTTTTCTGCCTTTTTTTTCATTTTTTCATAGAATGAGCAAGTTCCATTAAAAAAAAAACACTGTACATTTTTTTAAAAGTTTCACTGTGTTAAATATCTCATGTAAGTAGAAGTATGCAATATTTAACCCGCAACTCATTTATTACTTAGCACAGTGTCCTCCAGGTTCATCCGTGTCATTGCAAATGGTAAGGTTTCCTTCTTTTTTAAGGCTGAATGATATTCTATTGTATCTATCTACCACATTTTCTTTGCCCATTAATTATCCATCACTGGAAATTTGAATTGTTTCCATATCTTGGCATTATTATTGTGAATAATTGGCATCCATTATTATGAATAATTCTGTAATGAACATGAAAAGGTGGATATCTCTTTAAGATCCTGATTTCAATTTTTGGATATATACCCAAAAGTGGTTGCCAGGGGCTGGGGGAGGGGGAAAGAGGGAGCTGCGATGTAACCAGTATATGCTTATAGTTACACAAGATGAATAAATTCAAAAGATCTGCTGTGCAACACTGTGCCTATGGTTGATAGTACTTTTCAGACAGAAAACAGCAACAACAAAAAATCTATCTTGCAACTACACACTTCATTCAGTCCTGAGGACAGTGTTACAACTGAGAGTTATAATAACATTCTGTGGCATATAAGAAACAGTGGACATGTTCAGATGATTCTGTTTAAGAGCACAAAAGCATGTGTATGTATCAACATTTCGATTTTAAATGGTTAAAACAAAACAAAAACTACAACCAAATCATTTTCAAGCTGAGAAGGGTAACAGTTGGTGACTTTTATTACTTGACTTTTTAGAATATTTAATTCCCAGAGGTTCCTGGATAGTCAAGTTTTTAGTGGAAATTTATAATAGACTTTTCTCTAAACAGAACTAATAATACTGCTTACAGCATTTGGTTAATCAACTTAGATTGACACAGATCCCTGGGGACACTCTCAATTTAAAGTCAAAATCACCTGGGGACACTGGGTAGCTCAGTCAGTTAAGCATCTGACTTCGGCTCAGATCATAATCTCATGGTCCATGAGTTGGAGCCCCACGTCAGGCTCTATGCTGACAGCTCAGAGCCTGGAGCCTGCTTCGGACTCTATGTCTCCTTCTCTCTCTATCCCTCCCCCATGTACACTCTCTCTCTCAGAATAAATAAACATTAAAAAAAATTTAAGTGAATATCACCTGAATTAATTCACCTCAATTTCTGCACAAAGAGCTAAACAAACAAACAAAAACAAAAAAACCAGTCTACTTATTTACAATAAGGAACCCATCTGTCTTCCTAAATTATAGAGTCATCTATTCATTGGAGTTCACTTAACAGTCTTCATATATGAGTGCATCAAAAATGCCAGACTATGACTGTTCCTTTACAAGGACAAGCATAAGGCAAAATTTATCTTCTGTTGGATCATTCCTATATTCTTTTTAATATACCTAACAAAAAATAAACTTAGAAACAAGTTCAGAATTTTTGCATCGTTTCTGATTTATTGTCATCTTGATTTAATAGGGAGCTATAGGCTAAGCTTTGTCATTTTAATATAAGTAGCAGATTTTCAATGTGGATGCAAAGTTTATCAGAAAACTACCTGCAAAAATAAGAGTGGATAGTAACCGATTGGTTAATTTCATTCCTAAATGGAATCAGTAATTTGGCACAGTTAATAAACTGGTGTATTAATAAGATGCATACTCTCTTGACAAAGCAAATAAGGAATACATCCTTATAGAAATCACAGTAATGGTTTCATAGACCAGCTTAACTTATTGACTAGTGACAGTAAAATTAATAATAATTATTATTATTTAATTGTATAATGTATAATATAATTATATATAATATATAATATATATCATTATAATATGATAAAATTATATAATTAAATAATAATAATAATTATATATCTGCTGATCAATCTCAACAATACCCAAACCCAAACTGTCATTTTGGTGTCCAGTCAATGCTATCTAACCTCATTTTGATGAGTGAATCTAACATTAACAGCACACTGAGTTCTCTGGGATATTTCTTTTTTAAATTTTTTTTCAACGTTTTTATTTATTTTTGGGAGAGAGAGAGACAGAGCATGAACGGGGGAGGGGCAGAGAGAGAGGGAGACACAGAATCGGAAACAGGCTCCAGGCTCCGAGCCATCAGCCCAGAGTCTGACGCGGGGCTCGAACTCAGGGACCGCGAGATCGTGACCTGGCTGAAGTCGGACGCTTAACCGACTGCGCCACCCAGGCGCCCCTGGGATATTTCTTTTGTGACTGCCTATTCCAGGCAGGCCAATCGGGATATAGTGTGCCCAAAAAGGAACTACTCCACAGGCCTGCGTATGGATCTTTGGAAACTACATTGATAGATATGCATGATACACCTTTGTCAATCGTAATGTAGGATCTTTAACAGACCATTTGTTTTATTAACTGTTGCCTCCCCACCCACCCCCCAAAAGGATAACTACTTCAAAGTCATTTTTGGCCGATAACTCTGTCTTTAAACTGTCATTAAGAATCAATATAGCATGACATCTTGTCCACTGACGTCAATGTACATTTGACAAGTAGTCTGTTTTGGAGGCTAGGTCAGAGAGCAGTTCAAAATTTGGTAATATAAGAATTGAGTGTATTATAAGAATCTTATAATGTTGGGACTGGCGTTCAGGTACGTTGATTTATAATTTTGTCAACTAAGGTAACTGTCAAATTATCTGGAAGAGAAATTTGGGGCTTTTGAACTCCTTTTTATTATTATTTCTAAGGATAATCTTGGTTTGGCCTATGGAAATATCCTCTTCACCTCCAACACGAAGTGGAATGGCTTCAAGAAAATGTCTTTAAGTTCTTTATTTTTGACCAAGTTATCCGTTCTTACCCTAGCTCTTCCCTGCAGGAGCCATATGAATGTGTCCTTAATTGGCAACATAGAAGAGTTGCCAACTACTTGCCAGAGATACATTCTTGAATTCTTTGTTACTCAAGTGTCTATTAAAAGCTCAACTAGGAGAAACAATGTCTGTCCGTGGATGATTTTGCAAAGATACACATTTCATTCATTCCTTTATATTTTGTTCTCACTGTAATCCCAACATCTATGTCAGGCAAGTAGTAAGTACTTCACAATATTTGTTAATCGAATGAATGCATGAGATCTATCACTGGATTAAGTCGCTTAAGAGCTAAGAGATGAAAAAAATAAAATAAAAAGAGCTTAGAGATGTATTTCCAGAGTATATTGTTTTATCCCCTGCAAAATTGTTCCTGAGTTGTATCTGGTATGATGCCCTGGGATTGTACTGAGAATTTCTCTCTCGACCCTCCTGTGGAACTCATGTTACTAGAATACACACTCTGTTTCATGAAACACCTCAGTAATACTTATTTTCTCATCCTCATATAACAAACAGTCTTGCTCATCTTGAGAAATGAATTTGTTTTTATTTTATGGATATCATGAATTGTGTTTCCAATCATTTTCCCTTTTCCCATTCCTTGCCATAAAGAAAAATCTGTAGCTCAAAATGCCAATATGATTGCATTTTTCAATTAATTCATTTCTACTTTTATTTTTTCCCTCTATGTTTGTGTTTCATTTCTTACCTTCATATTATTTGTAACTTATGATTTATTAGCATTGGATTGATAGTTGACTATGTATTTTATATATCCCTTTAAGTGATTTCAAATCTTTTTTGTAATAAAATAAGTTATTAGCAAATGAAATATTTAATCCATCAGTTAAATTAAAGATTAAGTTTACTGTATAGAAAAATTTGACAGTTCATAATCTTTGGTTTTAGAAGCCACTGAGACAAGACAATCTTGTGGAGTATATTTGCTGTTTGTTCTACCAACAACCTACCGCCTTCTTCTGGAAAAAGCAACTCAATCTTCTGGAAATAGCTTTTCTTTCCACTGCATTCATACTGTTGTCTAACCAACTCTGCCTCTGAGGAAGTGTTGGGTGCTCCAGGGATGGGCAACTAAACCAAACTGCCCAGCTCAGGGCTTTCTTGGGTTGTTTCTTGGGGCCAGGAGTGTAGTACGGGTGAGACAGTCCTATCATATGATGGAATTGAGATGTCAAATTTGGGGACTGCGAGTGATCACATTTTCTGCCTCACGGAGAAAGCCTAGCTTCCTGTGAGAAAAAGCTGGCACAGAGCAAATAGCAAGCAAGACAGAGAGAATAAGTAAGACAGAGGAGAGATCTGAAAACAGAAATTCCTGGTTCTGTCCTTTCCTGAGACCCAACTGATTCCTGGTTCTATCCTTTCCTGAGGACCAATGGAATCTTTGCTTTTCATGTGGTTTGGATGTTCATGCCTTCTTTACATTTGTAAGATGACTAATTCTTTTTCTTTTTTCTATGTTGGTTCAAAGTGGGTTTCTGTCACTTTCAAGCAAGAGTCCTTGCTGATGTATATTGCTTCCAAGCTTTGTTGTGTGGAATCTTGTGCATCAACTTGCTTACGAAGAAAAGCTTTTGTTCTAGTCCTAGTCAGCCCCACAGCCTTCCTTTGCACAAGGATGTGACTTACTCTTCATTTTGCAAGGTGTATATCTGGCTCTAATTTTCATTTAGAAGAAATTCAGCTATGTCTCTTATAGATCTGGTTTGGAAAACATCTGAATTTTCTTCTGCAAGATACCAGTATCACAGGTATTTTTCAGCAAACTCAAACTCAAATTGTTTGCACTCCTGATTGTGTCAAAAGTTGGACTCAGACAGTGGTGAATAGAGATGTAGGGACACAATAGCATTTTTCAGATTGTTCTACTTCTATCTCTATATCAAGTCAACAGAATTGTACATGCTGGGGTGGGTAAAGTGAAAAGAACATGGACTTTTTAGATCAGGCAGACCTGGATCCTGTCTTAGCTATACAACTTGGCCAAGTTCCCCAGTCTTTCTCAAGTCCCTCTTAGGTAACTTGTGGAAGATCTATAGCATCTACCCATAATGCTGTTGGAGAAAACGTATGCAAGGCCCTAGTGCAGTGTCAACATGTAACAAGTGGGAGCTATTATCACTCTGTTGCCTGCCCGTAGAAGGACCTTTTGAGAGCTTTAACAATTTACCTTCAGCTTTCATAACACACGCTGTATCTATGTATCTGCATCCTCTGCATAATTATTACTTACATCCCTTTGTGGAAATATCCTTAAAGTATCCCTCTTGGGATTTTGCCCTACAGGAAAAATAAAGACATTTCTGAATTGCTGATTTCTTTTGTATCTAGTGATAGAAACTGTGTGGATTCTTTTTGTTCAGCTTCCCCCATCTTTTTTTTTTCTTTCCTTTCCCCCTCCTTGTCTAGTGACAATAGAGCTAAACTGAATGCTCAACTGCATAAAACTAGGTTAAACTATCTACTTATTATCTCCTTAACTACTTAACATTTATTAATTTATTCTTTCAGCGATCATGTTTTATGGTTATCTTTTATATAAATAAGCATTCTCAATTTCTTTCCCGGAGTAGGCAGCAGAGTATGAACAATAAATGCAACAAGGCTCACACTAGCTTAGTTCCTCAGATGGAGAATGGCCGAGTCAGGCATACAAGGGTAGTAGCCTTGTGTCTGACACTTGTTGGACGCTGTGCTCTAGCCTCCCTAAAGATGAGCCTTCAGGCAGTAACTCCATGCTGAGGCTTCTGTTCTCACTTCTGGTAGGGTTTTGTGAGAGACACCCCTGTCTTTCAGACCCCATATTCCGCACAGCCCATTGCCTGTTATCTGTGAAAAAGAACCATGAGGTCCATACTTCCTGGAGGGGCACCTGGGTGGCTCAGTCAGTTAAGAGTCCGACTTTGTCTCAGGTCATGATCTTGCAGTTTATGAGTTCAAGCTCCTCGACCAGCTCTGTGCTGACAGCTCAGAGCCTGGATCCTGCCTCAGATTTGGTGTCTCCCTCTCTCTCTGTCCTCCCCCACGCCTGTTCTCTCTCTCTCTCAAAACTAAACCAGCATTAAAAAAAAAAAAAAAAAAAAAAATATATATATATATATATATATATATATATATATATATATATATATATATATTTCCTCAACTTGATACACAGTGCTCAGAGCACAGTGCTCTGCTGAAGGCAACACCAGACAAAAGGCCATTTCTAGAGCTGAAAACATTGCAGAGGGACAGCTTCCTTTCTTGGTTTCTGGTCTCTTTCACAACCTTGACAGTTAGGGGATTGTTTAACTTGTGAAATGCCTTTTATACAATCTGTTCTGGAAGGCATTTTGTTTATGGGTCTGATACTGTGCCAGCTTTCACAATTCCCTTCTTTTTCTTTTCTTTCTTTGTTTCTTTTGTGTTTCCTCTCTTTCTCACATCTAACATGAAATACAGGCTGTTCTCTGTCTTTGCAGCCTTTTCTCCCCCTTCCCACCATGCTGTGTCTCAAAGTTATCTATAAGAACAGTAAGAGGGTGGAGGGCGGGGTGGGGTGGGGGGCACCTGAGTGGCTCAGTGGGTTAAGCCTCCGACTTTTGATTTCAGCTCAAGTCATGATCTCATGGTTCGTGAGTTCAAGCCCCACGTTGAACTCTGTTCAATGGCTCAGAACCCGTTTGGGATTCTCTCTGCCCCTCCCCTGCTCATGCGCCCTCTTTCTGTCTCTCAAAATAAATAAATAAACTTAAATTTAAAAACCTTCAAGAAAAAGAATAGATTAGGTAAACATTCATTTAACAGTAATGAAATAAAGCGTTTTCTTTCTAAATTATGTATCAGGACATGCTTGTCAATATTTTATTGAAAGTTCCTCATGTAAAGAAAGTTATGAATGATCCTAAGAATTTTCAGCAGTAAGCTAGTGGGTTTTGGTTGTATAGCACAATGTATAAGTCTCAGATACAGACACTAGCCTGTTAATTTAGGCAGTTCCCAAAAGGTCAGGATGACAGGTATTTCAGGCTGGGTTACTGATTGTAATTCTAATTGTCAAGCAAAGAGATGCTCCCTTTTCCTGGGATCTGAAGCCATCAGGATAATGGAACCTTGAGTGGCCAGGTGCCATCTTTGCCAACCCTTAGAAAGAGCCTAAGAACAAAGACAACAGAGGAAGGAACATTGAGAGACGGAAACACGTGGTCTCCTGTAGCTGCTCACAGTGGACTGTCCAGTTGTTTAAGACGATAAATCAGGGGCGCCTGGGTGGGGTGGCTCAGTCGGTTAAGCGTCTGACTTCAGCTCAGGTCACGATCTCGAGGTCCGTGAGTTCCAGCCCTGCGTCGGGCTCTGGGCTGATGGCTCGGAGCCTGGGGCCTGCTTCCGATTCTGTGTCTCCTTCTCTCTCTGCCCCTCCCCCGTTCATGCTCTGTCTCTCTCTGTCTCAAAAATAAATAAACATTTAAAAAAAAATTTAAAAAGACGATAAATCAATTCCTTCCTTTTTTTTTTTTTTTTTTTTTTTTTTTTTTTTTTTTTTTTTTACTTAACATGGTTGAAGATTGATTTCTAGCCTAACTTTGAAAAAGTTCCAATATGAGGGGCGTCTGGGTGGTGCAGTCGGTTAAGCGTCCGACTTCAGCCAGGTCAGGATCTCGCGGTCTGTGAGTTCGAGCCCCGAGTCGGGCTCTGGGCTGATGGCTCGGAGCCTGGAGCCTGTTTCTGGTTCTGTGTCTCCCTCTCTCTCTGCCCCTCCCCCGTTCATGCTGTGTCTCTCTCTGTCCCAAAAATAAATAAAAACGTTGGAAAAAAAAATTAAAAAAAAAAAAGAAAAAGTTCCAACATGCCCATTACTTTTTAATTGAAGTGCAGTATCCCACACTCACATTTGTTTCAAAACAGAACTTGATTTTTATTTCTTTTTGCATTTTCAACTCCAAGCCTTTCCTAGATGGGATGCTTACCAGTTAGCTACTAGGAGAGCTGTGATACATTTGGACTATAATACGGAGTACAGATCACTATAAAAAAAAATCTCAGGGGCACCTGGGTGGCTCAGTCGGTTGAGTGTACGACTTTGACTCAGGTCACAATCTTGAAGTTCATGAATTCAAGCCGCACATCCGGCTTGCTGCTACTAGCAAAGAGCCCACCCACTTCGGATCCTCTGCCCCCCTCTCATCGTCCCTCCCCAGCTTGTGCTCCCTCAAAAAGAAATAAAACATTAAAACTAAATCTCAATGAATCTAGATATCTGGATTTATTTCTAGATTTTTTTCATTCATTATTTCCAATAGTGTTTTTTCCTTCCAAAAATTAAGTCTGTCATTCTTTCTCAGTTAAACTTACCCATGTAGCTTTGCCATTATAACTTGAATTTTCCAGACCTAATACCTTTAAAAATAGATGCAAGAATCCCAGGATCCTAATTCTGTCGAATGAGTCACTTTTTATTTCTGCCAACGACCCCTGGGGAATCAGTTTAAGATTTAAAAGTCTTGCAAGAGTCACGGATGTATGTCCTAATGGGTTATGCAGAAGGGTGTGGAATCTGCGGTTTAGGAATGAAAAGCAAAACAGCACCTGCTATTAACATTCCTCTCCCAACCACTTAACCTTTTAGCATCAAGGGAAGAGTTTCATGAATGAATATAGAGCAACTTTATTAATTAAATGCCACCAAATCACTTTACTCTGAACCTTAACTTCTTATAGAAATGACAATTCACTTTCTTTTTTAAAAAAAAAAATTCTTTTATTTTTTTAAAGTTTGTGTATTTATTTTTTGAGAGAGAGAGAGACAGAGACAGCACCAGCTGGGGAGGGGGCAGAGAGAAAGGAGAGAGAGAATCCCAAGCAGGCTCCGTACTGTCAGTGCAGAGCCCAGCCATAACCATAACCGTGACCTGAACTGAGATCAAGAGTCGGGCGCTTAACCAACTGAACTACACAGGTGCCCCAAGATTTTATTTTTCAAGTAATCTCCATACCCACCGTAGAGCTCAAACTCACAACCCTGAAATCAAGAGTCGCATGCTTCACCGACCGAGCCAACCAGCTACCCCAGAAATGACTGTCCACTTTCTAAGCATGCTTGTTGTGGAGAATAAATGAAGATTCAATATATATGTGAGAAGTGTTTAGAAATTAAGGCTGAACAAGTATGTCCTTTCATGATCTGGTCCTACTTGCCTGTCCAGTCTTACCTTTCACTATTATCTGCCCTCATTCCTCTAAACCCTACACTTATACCTAAATACTGTCTGATCTCTCTCGCTTCTGCAACCCTTGCAAATACTATTCCTTCTATCCCAGCATTTTCCCCTTTCCCCCACACCTTCTCAAAACCTGGCTAATCCTCATTCGTTTTTCAGGATCCAGTTCAGACTCTACTTTCTAAATGTCCCCAAACTGGATTTAGGGATTTCTTCTATTACGGAGCTTCATATATCCTGGGGAGACTTGTCTGTGTTTGTATTTGTCACCTTCACTAGCAGGGTTTTGCAAACATCAAACCTGGTATTATGTGAAGGATACCTCAACAATTTTCAGATTGGATAATTGTAAGTCTAGAATTTGACCAAAAGAAATGAATGAATATGGCCTGAAGAGTTTCATGTTGAATTTTCCATAAATGGTGTCCCATACCCTCAACTCTTTCTTGTGTAATGATTTGAACCCAGATGAAGAATTTAACTTGAAAATAAGGAATGTAACTGAATAGATGTCATACCTACTATGTTAGTAATATGTCTTTCTAGCTTAGAAAGGGAACACTATTTTATATGGTCTGCAAACCTGAAAATGTCTATCTTATCCATTAAAAACAATGTCTCAGAAGATAGTAATTATATTTAGTCAAATGGGCTAAATTTATATGATCAACATGTGCTTAAAAGTGTGTTTGGGGAGGGATGGGGGAACCAAGAAGGTTTCTATTGTAATGCAGAAGGTTTTAATGACCCCTGTGGGGAAAGCCTTGCACTTGATGTTTAAAGGGGAGATCTAAGATTGAAAAGGGCCCAAAGAATTCCATTTTTTTGTTTGTCCTTTTTCTCCAGGGACTCCAACCATACCTGCACGTCTTAAGCACATTTTTGGTTGCACCTGGCTGTTAATTTCCTCTAACTCAAACTTCTGTGTGAATATGGAAAAAAAAAAAAAATACTGATTAGGTTTTTCTTTATGTTCCAACTTTATACCTTGGAAATATTTATTTTTATTTCTTCTTCTACAATGGAAGAGGAAAGTAAGTGGCTTTGTTAAAACAAGAGTAGATCTTGAACATCCTTGAGACCTGCTTTTTCACAATACAGGTGAAGAAATTGAGGCCCAGAGAGGTCAAGGGCCTCCTCCAACATGGTCTGAGACCTTTCCCTAGCCCCTACTTTGGCTTTTGATCAGCTCATGGGACGTTATGTCATCCGGGTCTGTCTTTGAGTTATTTGTGTCTAGCTCATCATTCCCAAGACCATGTGACCTGACAGTATTTACAGCTTCTCAGGGGCAGTAAGAAGAAGTATGATTTATATTTGTTCTTTGAAAAAGGATTTTACTTTAAAAAAATAAACAGAGTAATTTGCGGTTAATATATGATCAATATGAGTAACTTTGCTTTTGTTTTTTTCCCATAAAATGCTAAGAAATGGCTAAAAAGCAATGAAGTCTGTGTTGGTGGTGGCTTAAAAACAGCCTTTAAAGGTATTTTCAAAAGAGGAGTTCAAACAAGTTTAGATCAGTATCTGATTTTTTTACATAATGAAGCAATATCTGATTTTTTAAATAAGTAAAGGGAATCTCATTTAGCTTTATAAGTTTTATAATGTGTTCAAAGCATTATGGTTTATCATCAAATATAATCCAACTTTTCACAAATGGACTGATTTAATTGAGGTGAAGTTATGCTACAAAGTCACATTTTGAATAGTGGAATGTTCCAGTTGTCTACAATAAGTAAGGAATTAAGAGCATTCTGCATTGACAAATGAATTTAAGATTATTCTTATGATCGGTCTAAGCATAAACTAGGGGTCATAAATCCTTCCACTAAAGGACGAATTCCGGAATACATTTTTTTCCTCCAAATTTTTGTTTGGGTAAATGGAAAGCATATATTCTTTTTTTTTTTTTTAATTTTTTTTTTAAATTTTTTTTTCAACGTTTTTATTTATTTTTGGGACAGAGAGAGACAGAGCATGAACGGGGGAGGGGCAGAGAGAGAGGGAGACACAGAATCGGAAACAGGCTCCAGGCTCCGAGCCATCAGCCCAGAGCCTGACGCAGGGCTCGAACTCACAGACCGCGAGATCATGACCTGGCTGAAGTCGGACGCTTAACCGACTGTGCCACCCAGGTGCCCCTTTTTAATTTTTTTTAATGTTTATTTATTTTGGGGACAGAGAGAGACAGAGCATGAATGGGGGAGGGGCAGAGAGAGAGAGAGGGAGACACAGAATCGGAAGCAGGCTCCAGGCTCTGAGCCATCAGCCCAGAGCCCGACGCAGGACTCGAACTCACAGACCGTGAGATCATGACCTGAGCTGAAGTCGGATGCTTAACCGACTGAGCCACCCAGGCGCCCCATGGAAAGCATATATTCTAAGAGACAGTCTAAAGACTCAAAACACTAGTGCTGGGTGATAGTGTGTGACCTGGCCTATCTCCAGCCATCACAGAGACCTGTGGTGCTGTGTCAGTTTCCATCTCCTGGTCCTTCGTGAGGGGCTGACAGAAATGGACTTACTTGTGTTGGCCCTGACTTTGCTCTCCTCATTTGCCTGTATTTCTACACAGTTCATAGCATAACAACAAGCAAATCTGATACTAACCAAGGTACTTGTGATTATCATGGACCATGTGTTCTTGGTAGCATGAGAAATATAATGTGAGCATCTTCAGAAGCATGAAAAGCAACACAGAACTTTTGCTTAGGTGGTTTTTGTGTGTGTATGTACTTGTAGAATATCTGACATCACCAAAGTACAGGTCCAACCATTTTTGAAGAAAAGAATCCCAACTTTGAGTTCAGCAAAAGACTAACAATCTGACCTCATCTAATTAGCCTGTCATATTAAATATGATTTTCCTTTTGATGGTTAATTATTGCATTTTCTTAATTGATCTATGTATAAGTTAGAAAGTATTACACTGTTCAAATGATATATATACGACTCTTTTTTGTTTAATATGGTGTGTTGTATCATTTATAGATTTGGGGCACGGGCCTTGGTTAGGGACTCTCTGATAGAATTGTGTCTATGGGAAAATCAGAATAAATTTTCAACATTTCCAAGTAATATGTTTTTTTTTCTGGAATATTCTTTGCTATGAGTGTAGGGTCTACTTATATTTTAAAGTGCCTATCATTATTATGTTCAGAATAACAGATCCGTCTAGTCAAATCAGTGACTGGAAATAGTTAACACCAATCGAGAAACAAAATTATCCCCGTTACAAAAGGCAACGTTGGAGGAGTGCCATTGGTTTCACTAAATGAAAGGCATTTGCAATACAAAAGAAGAAACAAAGAAACTAATGGTCAACCATGGTAAAGGTCACAGACTAGGAAGCAGCAGGATTCTAGCCAAAATGAGAATATGATAATGTACATTTACAGAATTTGCTTCCAACTGATGCTTCTGCTTCCAAACCCGTACAAAACGTGGAAGTTTTGGTGACGATGGCCAAGCAGCTTTTCTGGCTGTGAATACCATGCTGGGAGAGAACAGCAGCAGGTATTGGAATGACCAGAGAGGGAGAAACTGGTTTTGAATCTTAAGTTGAATTCTCTGTTCTTTCCCAGGGGCAGAAACAAGTATACTTTGCAGTCATGTTAATGGTCTCGAAGGTAGATTTTTGTGTAACGATTGTTAATCTTTAACATTTAGACTTTTTATAACCGAAATTTATGTTGTATATTAATGTAACCCCCTGCACTATTAACATTATTTCTGGAACAGGTATTTGCTGTTGATGAATGAAAAGTGCACTTGAGGACAGGTATCTGTATTCCTGGCACATAGCACAGACCTTACCAGTCACATAGAGGGCGTGGAACAATTCCTTTTGTGTTTCAGGGCTCAAACTCTTTGTTTGGAATGCATGAGGCGTGGCATTTCTGTCTGAAACAGTATTTTAATGTCTGAGTGAGAGTAATGAAGAAGCAAAGAACATTTTGCTTTTAGTTTCCTGTTTTTTTCCCCATCAAACCATTTCTGTGAATGTGTTGGGAAACCCCCTCTTTTATGCAACCAAAGTGTAGGATTATTCTTTTTTTTCTGGAGGAGAATCCAAGGCAGAAAACATGTTTTATTAATCTCTGCATTCCCAGTGTCTGTCACATAGTAAGTGTTCAGTTAATTTTGGTTGGGTGAATGAATAAGTGAATAAGCCCTAGCTCCGTGTCGGTTAAATCTCACTAAACTGGCCTTTGGCCCTTTGTTGAGTGACAAGTATGTGCCTGACTCTGTATTAGTGCCAAGGATACAGAGGTGCATACAGCAGGCACACCCCGCCTGAAGTAGGCAGATGTGTGTATGTATACAGTCAAAGCACCGTAACTAAAGTGTGAAAGATCTATGGAAGTCCAGGGAAAGGGGGGAGGTTTTCTCAGATGAAGTGCTACTTGTGTTGGGACTTGAAAATAAGGGGGAAAAGGCAGTTTTGATTAAAGTTAACCAGGAATTCTTCAGAATATGTTTAACATAACCAAGACTAGCCATAAAAAGCAGACATAGGTAAGACCAAGCTCCCAAAGAAATGCACAGGTAAATGCAAATATATTGCAACGTATCTCCCCAGGTTAGGTTATATAACTCCTTTCCTAAGAAATAAATAGTTTAAGAAACAAAATATTTTGGGGCGCCTGGGTGGCTCAGTCGGTTGAGCTTCCGACTTCGTCTTCAGGTCCATATCTCACGGTTCGTGAGTGCGAGCCCCACATCGGGCTCTGTGCTGACAGCTCAGGGCCTGGAGCCTGCTTTGGATTCTGTGTCTCCCTCTCTCTATGCTCTTCTCCTGCTCACATCCTGTCTCTCTGTCAAGAATAAATAACGAAAAAAAAATTTAAAAAGAAAAGAAACAAAATATTTTGAGGATGAAGCGGACAGTAGCCGGCTGTTGTTTTGCAACAGCCCCCGTTGTTAATAACACAAGGAAGAGGAAGGAGAGCGTTGTGGGTAAAGAAACGGTAAATGCAAAGGCACTCAGATGTTGAGGGGATGGGAGTTTAGTGTGGCTAGAAGTTTGTTGGAAAAAGTGGCTATTTTATTTTTTCAACGTTTATTTATTTTTGGGACAGAGAGAGACAGAGCATGAACGGGGGAGGGGCAGAGAGAGAGGGAGACACAGAATCCGAAACAGGCTCCAGGCTCTGAGCCGTCAGCCCAGAGCCTGACGCGGGGCTCGAACTCACGGACCGCGAGATCGTGAGCTGGCTGAAGTCGGACGCTTAACCGACTGCGCCACCCAGGCGCCCCAAAAGTGGCTATTTTAGTCTGCTTCAGCTACCTTGACAAAGTACCATAGACTGGAGGCTTAAATAATTTAAATAACAGAAATTTATTTCTCACGGTTCTGGAGGCTGGGACGTCCAAGATCAAGATGCCGCTGGTTCATTTTCTGGTGGAAGGCTCTGTTTCTCGCTTATAGACAGCAGCCTTGTCACTGTCCTCACATGGCCTTTCCTAGGTGCATGCTTAGGGCTGCAGGGAGAGCAAGGTCGCTGGTGTCTTGTCTTATAAGGGTATTGATCCTATCACGAGGGCCCCAACATCATGACCTCATGTAATTCTAATTACGTCTCAAAGGCTCCATCTCCGAATACCATTACTCTAGGGAATAGGGCCCAATGTATGACTCTGGCGGGGGACACAATTCAGTTCAGAGAAGTGGCTGAGATGGTGCCGGGCATGCAAAGCTGGGCCAGCTAAGAGAGTACAAACTGCGTCTTGTTCCAGAGTTTGGGCCATTTCCAATGTCAACAAGGAGCCAGTAACAGCTTTGAAGAAGGAAAGGGACATGATCTAAGTATTTTTCGAAAGGGAGTACCTTCTGATTACTGCATCTTGCTGCCTTCCCTGACTCCTTCAATGGGTGGTTGTCAGGAAAAAGGACCTTTACTCAGTAGGATACGAGGCATGGAAGAATTACAACTATTCACGATGTACCATGGGGAAATTATTGCTAAAGAGGTTGTGCTAATATCTTTTGTGACAATCTTTTTTACTCGTGTAATTTGAATTGTAAGAATATCTGGCAGTGATTCCACGAACCTTCAGAGCATTTCTTCATATTAAGTGGGTTGTTTTCTCATCGTGTTGACAGATTAGATCACCTCTTCTCTCCTCATTGTGTGACTATAATTTCAGACAAATCCCCTGGGGCTACCAGTGATAGTCTCATCTCCTTGTTTTATTCTCTTCATTTTTCACCTTTCCTTGCTTTGGACTTGAACTTGGGGGTCGTTACATTAGTCCCTTCAGGATATTTATTACTGAATAACCCCTACTATGTCGCTCATCTTTATGCTGAAAAAGATCCTTGAAAAAAATAATTTAAAAATATTTTAAGTGAAAACAACAATAACAGGAAGAGTAAAACCAAAACAGAACAAATGACAATGCCTCCTGTAAAGAAGCAGTGTTTTGCTATCTCGTGTTAAGGTGTGTTTTTGTTTTTGTTTTTTTCCTAAGTCATTTAGCTTATGAACAAGATTTTAAAAGGTTTCGAGCATAAAGGCTAGAAAAAAAAAAAAGGTGTAGCATTCTTTCCAAGTTAAAAGCCCAAAGGGACCACAAAGTTTGTGGTGTCCTAGATTTCTGAGTCAGTCTACACTGAAATGATTATTTGTTTCTTTTTGAGTTGCCACATTTTTTAGGTCATTGGTGGTAGGCAAAATTGTTAATGCTACTAGCTTTTTTTTTTTTTTTTTTTTTAGCTCAGTAAGTCTAAAGCCTGAAATAAAATTTAAAATACAAACACATAATTTGAGACTGTGGCACTTTCCTACTTATTTCTAGTATGAAACGTTCAGAACCATAAGCTGTCACATTTTCATACCCTGCTAGAGTTTTATTATTCTCGGCTGAAGATTTTCTTCCCTACAGTTATGACCAAGTCAGGTCCCTGACTTAAGCGTCTGTTTGAGTTCACATATCGGCACTTTTGACCACTCTGAGACAGTTCCCACCTGAATTTGGAAGCGAGCAGTTACTTTTCATTCCAATTCAGGCTGCTACTTCAACTGCACTGAGAAATAGAACGCACTTGAGCACATTCCAACGTTGGCCCCGATTCAGGAGTCGTGCCCGAAAATGAGAAGACATCTGGGTAGTCCCCCCAGAGCTGGGTTCATCTGCATCTTGGTCTATTGGCTGCTTCAGTGAGCGTCTGGAGTCGAAGCAGGGCGGACTGTGGACAGCAGGAAGCTCTTACCCAGTTTACCTTTGATTCTCTCATTTGCAAATTTTGGAGGTATCTTTCTTTCACCTAATGGAGGAGACAATTCAGAAGCTGGGACCATTCAATGGGGTGGAGCAAACTCTACATTTGGTTCTAGAGATGCACATCCAGGTCCTAACTGGGAAACCCTATGTATTGTCTATACCTCCTTCCTCATGTCACCTGATTTTGATTCTATGGGAATTATTTTATTACTCTGTACATGGTAAGTCACAGGCATGCAAATTCCATCCTGTCTGGTATGAGTTTTATTGACCTCTGTCTCCCTCTGCCTCCAGTGGAGTGGACAGCGGTTTTGCTTCCATTCACAATTCACTTCAAGCTTCCTTTATTCCATACAAATATGTGCTTCTTGACTTCTTTTTTGAACCGGCTATAGCATATGCCTGATTTTCTCATCAGATGGAGTTTAACAAAATCTTTCATACATGTCCATTTTTAAAATCCGTATTAAAGTCAGGATTTTTCTTTTTTCTTTTTTTCTTTTTTTAAAAATTAACACTCAAGCTCCTTCTAACACTCAAGCTCCTTATGTGGAGAAGGAGCATAGTAATACCTTCTTCACTTTCTTCCCTGAATTTTAGGGATTCAGTGAATTATAATAACCTGGGTTGAAATGATACCTAAGAGCTGAACATGTATCTTATCTCCTTTTGCGTTCCTAGTATCTGGGAAAGAGAATCTGTACCAAAGTGCTCTTTATTGTAAAATACTAGACTAATCAGAGGCATTGTCGCTATTAATAATCAGACATTATTGACAGTCAGGAGCCAGCAACCTCTGACCTCATTTTGAAAGTGGCCAGAGGGTTCATCTCAGGTAACACTCAAAGAGTCAAAGGTACAGAGCTCACGTGCTGGGCAAATGGGGACATAGTGGTTTCCGATTCCAGGGAAGAGGTGTTAAAGGCGACTCTAAGAGTCAGCTCTTCCTTTCTGGGCCTTTTGCCACTAGGGGTTCAGAGGTCAGAAGTGTTTTCTCCACAGAAACACCAGCTGGTCTAACACACGATTACTTGCCACTGCTCCTGGCCTTTGCCTGAGCTGGCTGAAGGGGGGACAGACAGGAGGCGGATGGAGAGCAGCGTTTCCCAAATACAAAATCTCACAGTGAATGTAAAGATTTGTCCAAACGCTTAAACATTGGCAACACATATTGGCTAGCTGTGTGTCCTACTTTTTACATTCAAATTACTTATTTCAGTTCCAAAATACAAAATCTAAAACTTTAGAATAGGATGCTAAACTCAAAATGGAGGTCAGTATAGAAATACTCTGGGCTGTTTATTTTTTTCTTTCTTTAATGTTTATTTTTGGAAGAGAGAGAGAGAGACAGAGTAAGAGAGAGAGAAAGAGAGAGAGAGAGAGGCAGAGCAAGAGGGAGACAGAATCTGAAGCAGGCTCCAGGCTCTGAGTTGTCAGTACAGAACCCAACGTGGGGCTCGACCATGACCTGAGCCGAAGTCGGACGCTTAACCAACTGAGGTACCCTGTGCTCGTTATTAACATTCTTTTTTTTTTTTTTAATGTTATTTATTTTTTGAGAGAGAGAGCACGCTAGAAGGGGAGGGGCAGAGAGAGAAGGAGAGAGAATCTGTGCTGTCAGCACAGAGCCTGACGTGGCCTTGAACCCACAAACCATGAGATCACGACCTCACCTGAGATCAAGAGTTGGGTACTTCACCAACTGAACCCCCCAGGGGCCCCAACAGTCTCCGCATTCTTAGCTTCGGTGTTCCACTCTTTCTCCCTGATCTCAAAAACTAAACATCTTGTTCATTAAACATACTAACTCGATGTGTTGCAGGAAGGCAACTTGGGTTCACCCAGAGAGACTCCGAAGGCTTCCCTCTTTTGCACACAGTAGTAGGCTGCAGGAAGCCTCCCAAGATGGCAGGTCCTAACCCTGGGATTTGTAACTGTTACCTTATAGAGGAATAGGTCTTTATAAAAGTGGTTGAGTGAAAGACCATGAGAAAGGGAGATTGTCTGGATTAACCTGGTGGACCCTGGATACAATCACAAATATCATTATGGAAGAGAGGCAGAGGGAGAAAAGGAAAGGATGTCAGGACCACGGAGGCAGAGATTGGAGTGATGCTACCATAAACCAAGGAATGCCTACAGCCCCTACAGATGGAAGGGACAAGGAAGAGATTTTCCCCTAGAGCTTCCAGAGGGAGGGATAGCCCTGCCAACATCTTGATTTTACCCCAGTGAAACTGATTTCAAACTTCTATCTTCCAGCCTGGGAGAAAACCAGTTTCTATGGTTTTAAGCCACTGAGTTTGTGGTAATTTGTTACAGGAGTCCCAGGAAACTGTACTTGCACAGACACTGTCTTGTAGAACCTAAAAGACAAAACTAAACAAAAAGCAAGAAAACTTTGCCAAGTGTACCTGTTTGCTCAGGCTGCCATAACAAAATACCACAGACTGGGTGACCGAAACAGCACACATTTATTTTTCCCACAGTATTGTAGGCTAGGAGCTCAAGATTGAGATGTCAGCAGGATTGTCTCTCTCCCCCTCCCCTGCTTGCTCTCTCTCTCAGAATAAATAAAAATATTTTTTTTAAAAAAAGAGCAATAATAAACTATTGAGGGTAGAATTAACTTTTGTTAAACATTATTTCTTATTAGAAAGTTTTTTTTTTTAATTTTTTTTCAATGTTTATTTATTTTTGGGACAGAGAGAAACAGAGCATGAATGGGCGAGGGGCAGAGAGAGAGGGAGACACAGAATCGGAAACAGGCTCCAGGCTCTGAGCCATCAGCCCAGAGCTCTACGCGGGGCTCGAACTCACAGACCACAAGATCGTGACCTGGCTGAAGTCGGACGCTTAACCGACTGCGCCACCCAGGCGCCCCTCTTATTAGAAAGTTTTGATAAGGTCACCAGTTTTCAGTCAGGCTGACATAAGGTTATCAAAGTTAAGTCAAGACACAAAAGGACAGTCAGTGGAAATGAGACAACCCCCTAGAGTACATTATGAAATTAAAGCAGAATGACATATATGAACTTCCAGTATTTGTACTTTCAGAATATAAAGAGTCAATAGGAAGTTAAGAATCAAAGAGAGATAATGTAGTTGCCTTAGAAGAGTCTTGTTTTTTATACCTTGCCCCTCTGGTTTCTTGTTCAATAAGTTCAATCTGAAACTGAAGAGAGAAGCACAGCCTAGGCAGTCAGGATCGTTACAATAAAAAAAAAAAAAGTTTAGGGGCACCTGGGTGGCTCAGTTGGTTGAGCTCCTGATTCTTGGTTTTGGCTCAGGTCGTGATTTCATGGTTTGGTGAGTTTGAGCCCTGAATAGGGCTCTGCACTGACAGCACAGAGCCTGTTTGGGATTCTCTGTCTCCCTCTCTCTCTGCCCTCCCCTTCTTCTATCATCTCTGTCCCTCTCAAAATAAAAATAAATAAATAAACTTTTAAAAACAATTTAAAAAGTCTATAAAACAATCTTATAGCTGATTTATTTTTAAATTTATTTACTTATTTTGAGAGAGACAGAGACAACACGAGTGGGGGAGGGGCAGAGAGGGAGAGGGAGGGAGAATCTCCGTCCAGGTGCCAGCCAATGCAGGGCTTGAACCCAAGAAGTAGCAAGATCATGACCGGAGTTGAAACCAAGAGTTGGATGCGTAACCCACTGAGCCACCCATGCGCCCCCTAGCTGATTTCTTGAAATACCATTTTTGGGACAAACCTCTATGATGAATTAGACTGACTTTTAGGAGAAAGTTAGAAATCTTACATAAGAGTTTATTTTTATTCTTCTTAAATATAATACTTCTCATACATATTTCATAGTCCTTCATAGTAAAAAGTTTGATCAAATTCTAAAATGTTTTTTTTTTTCTTTTTCAAACTTTTATTTAAATTCTAGTTAGCTAACATACAGTGCAATATTGGTTTCAGGAGTAGAATTCAGTGATTCATCACTTACATACAAAACCCAGTGCTCATCATAAGTGCCCTCCTTAATACCCATCACCCATCTAGCCCTCCTAAAATTTTTATTTTTATTTATTTTGAAACAGAGAGAGAGAGAGAGAGAGAGAGAGAGAGAGAAAGAGAGGGGCGGGGGGGGGGGGGGAGGAGAGATATTGGGAATTCCAAGCAGGCTCCACACTCTCAGTACAGAGCCTTGTGCGTGGCTCAAACACATGAATGGTGAGATCATGACCTGAGCTGAAATCAAGAGTCAGATGCATAACCAATTGAGCCACCAGGCACCCCTTTCTTAAAATGATTTTTAATGGGGGAGGGGATTTCCAAACATAACATCATTCATTGCACACATATTTTTTAAAGACTTTTAAAGACTATATGCCAGATATTATTCTAAATATTGGGAATAAAGAACAAAAACCCTGCAGAAAAATCCTGAATGAAGCCTACATTTTAGGGGATAAGGCAGATGGTAAACAATTACACATCAAAAATTAAATCCAAAGTGCATACCAGTCGTGCCTTAAAGTGCCTGCACCCACGGTTAACAGAAGACCACAACCTCATGAGAGTAGTTTCCAAATTCCTGATCCGCACAAATCATGAGAGACATAAATAATTATTGTTTTTTAAAGTCATTAAATCTTGAAGTTATTTGTTATTCAGCACTAGATAACCAATACGTTGTTTATAACTTGAATATGTTCTTACTACCTATATTGCAATAGCTTTGTGTTTTCAACCGGTCGCATGATTATTTTATGTTAAATGTTCCTTTTCCTCCAACAGTGTTTCAAAAGCAATTGTTGGCATATGGTGCCATTCTTAGACCAGTGTGATATTTCCAAAGAGCTACAGAGGCGATTATATGATCAGTCTCTTTCAGCAGAATGTAAACTCCTAGCCAAAGAACTGAATTTTCTATGTTGCCTAATTATTTGAAAAGAGGGCTTATAGGTAATTATAATACCTGAAAGGTGCTTGTTACAGTAGACACTCAAAAAGAAGATAAACCTATTCCTCTCGATTTCATTTTCTATAGGTTAGTTCTAACTTCCAAACAATAAGACTAATGATTACTTTAATAGATTTACGTATAGACAATAAATTATCTGCTTTCCAAGCCTTTAACTGCTTTGAAAGGAGTTATAAAAGATGCCTGGTGTGTATAATTGGTTGACTAGAGATTGCCTTGTTTCCACCTATTAAAATAGTAGCCTCAGGGTGCCTGGGTGGCTCAGTTGGTTGAGTGACCAAACCGACTTAGGCTCAGGTCATGATCTCACTGTTTGTGAGTTTGAGCCCCGCCTCGGGCTCTGTGCTGACAGTTCAGATCCTGGAGCCTGCTTCCGATTCTGTGTCTTCCTCTCTCTGCCCCTCCCTCACTCATGCTCTGTCTCTCCCTCTCAAAGGATGAATAAACATTAAAAAAAAAAAAAATAAAATAAGTGGTAGACTCTACCACCTGAGGACAGAATGAAGCACAGTGCCCTTTCAGTCCAGAATATCTATCCAAGGAGGCACGTCCACATTTAGGTATTTGAAATAAACCCACATTAGTAAGGCCGAGAATTCTCTGTAAAAACAACAACAACAACAACAACAACAACAACAGCCTCTTGGTATTTCCACATAATTCAAATCTTTGGAACAAATGCTGATCTCACTGATACCTGCGTAAGATTCAGTGTTGCAGATCGAAGCAGGACCCGCTGTAGTGCGCGCTATTTACGTGCTAATCTTAAAAGAAATGTTTATACAAAATTATTAGGGCACAGCTTTTTTCTTAACTTTCCACCAGGTCTAGAGATTCAATGTCATCCATCTCTTTCCTGGGCTGTGAAGGAATTTATGGGAGGGCTCTGTGATATGAGGAAATTAACACACTTTCATACTCAGTGTTTCTCCGGGGATGCCCTCACTTCGATTGCAAATGTATTTGCCCTGAAGGTTTATGACAGTTGTCTTACTCTTCTTTTTATGCCCTGTTTAAAGTTGGTTCCTTGGATCCATTAAGTTGTGCTTATTTCATTTGGTGGAGATCAAAGAGTAATGATCCTTTTAAGTGGGTGGTCGACAAATGCAGCTTGTCTATTTCAATATCATATAACATCATGGAGTACTAGAACACTGACACTTCACATTTCTGATCAACCAATGCTTCTCACAGTTAAAAAGGAGATACACCATTAGGGAGTGTCTTAGGGTTCTCAGAGTGTGGTCTCTGGACCAGCATGATCAGCATCATCTGGGAACTTGTTAGAAATAGTCCCCACCCAGACCGCCTGCATGAGAATCTCTGAGGGCAGGACCCAGCAATCTGTGTTTAAACAAGCTCTCCAAAGGATTCTGAAGCAGGTTATCTTGATGTAGTTTGGGGAACCAGTGACACAGTACATTCCTGTCCAAAGGATAAGAGTCATCGGAATATGAAGCCTCCACTGAGCCAGATGTAAATATGGGTTAAAAAAAAAAAAAAAAAAGATATGCCTGACATTCACACTCTTCTTGATTACCTTCTTGATTTCCTTTTAGAGTCAGAATCTGTGATAAAATTAAGTTGCTTTATAGCTGAAACAAATTTAAATAAAGAACTTGAAATGAGAAGATTGTCTGGTAGGGGGAGTATTTTTAGAGAACTTCTTTAACAGGGATCTGGGAAAGATGTACTACAGAAAGTCTTCCAGAATCGCCAGATTTTGCCACTGGGAGAAACTGAGAGAACATAGCACCTGCCTTTGAGAACAGATGTCACTTAAGGGACATAACCAAACATCTGAAGGTTAAAAAATCCTGGAATTAAATTAGTAAATAGTTAAGTGCTGCAGTAAGGCCCATAATAAGTATTTATTGAATTGTGCTAAGTTTTTTACTATGTAAAAAGTCGGTACCTTTGCCTAGAGGATTAAAAATAATGATCTCTTGGGAGAAGCTATGTAGCTAAAGAGTTTTAACATATAGTACCATGTAAAATGTTAAAGGTAAAACCAAAGTACATGTAAAAACACAAAGGGTAGCTATAATCTTTGCCTGGTTGGGGAAGGAGTGGCTTGGGGAGGGGTATAAAAAATGGGAAGGCATTTGAGCTGGGCTCTGAAATATGTAGGAATATCTATCTATCATCTATCTATCTATCTATCTATCTATCTATCATCCATCTATTATCTATATGTTTAGTTTATTTTTAATATTTAAAAAGTGTATTTATTTATCTTGAGAGAGAGGGGCGGGTAGGGGCAGAGAGAGAGGTAGAGAGAATCCCATGCAGGCTCCATGCTGTCAGTGGAGAGCCCAACTCCGGGCTCAATCTCATGAACTGTGAGATCATGACCTGAGCTGAAATCAAGAGTCGGATGTTTAACTGACTGAGCTACCCAGGTGCCCCATCTATATTTATATTTCTACATATATTTAATATTTTTATTTATTTTCTAATATGCTTTATTTTTAGTTCAATTTAGGACACAGCACAATTGAGTGGAAGGTCCAGAGATTTCCCATATACACCCTGCCCCCACACATGTATAGCCTTCCCCATATCCACACCTGCCATTAGAGTGATACACTTGTTACAACCCATGAACCTGTACTGACACATCATTGTCATCCAGAGTCCATCCTTTACGTGGTACTACACATTCTGTGAGTTTGGACAAACTTGTAATGATATGGATCTACCATTGTGGCATCATAGAGAATAGTTTCACTGCCATAAAATTCCCCTGTGCTCCATTGAGTCATCCCTTCTTCCCCCCGATCCTGGTAACCACTGATCTTCTTGCTGCCTCTATAATTTTACCTTTTTCAAAATACCATATATTGGAGTCATACAGTCTGCAGCGTTTCAGACTCATTTCTTCCACTTACTAAGTTTGAAAAGTTCTATATAGCTCATTCGTTTTAGCCTGGAAGAGTATTTTCCTGTCTGGATATACCCCAGTTTTATTTACCCATTCACATGCTGAAGAACGTCTTTGGTTGCTTCCAAGTTCTGCCAGTTATGAATAAAGCTGCGATAAATATCATATGAGGGTTTTTGTGGGGACATAAGCTTTGAACTCCTTCAGGTAAATGCCATTAGAGTATGACCGCTAGATGAGATGATAAGAGCATGTTTAGTTTTGTAAGAAATCGACAAACTCTTTCAAAGTGGATGTGCTAATCTGCATTCCCTCCAGCAATGAATCAGAGTTCCTTTTCCTCCACATCCTCAACAGCATTTCATGTCAGTGTTCTGGATTTTGGCCATTCTAATGGTCATACCTAATAGATATGTAGTGGGCATCTTGTGGTTTTTCATTTGCATTTCCCTGATGACACAGGTTGTGGAGCATCTTTTCATATGCTTATTTACCATCTGGAGATCTTCAGTGAGGTGTCTCTTAAGGTCTATTTTTTTAACCAGTTGTTTAGTTACTGTTGAGTTTTACGAGTTCTTTGCATATTTTGGATATCAGATGTTTCTTTTACAAATATTTCCACCTGGTCTGTGGCTTGTCTTTTCATTCTCTGGACAGTGTCTTTCACCAGGCAAAAATTTTTAATTTTAATGAAGTACATCTATTCTTGCTTTTGTGGATTGTGCCTTCGGTGTGTGTCAAAAAACTCATCAACACGTGTACCCAAGTTCATCTGTATTTCTCCTATGTTATATTCTGGGAGTTGTAGAATTCTGAGTTTTACGTTTATGCCTGATCCATTTTGAGCAACTTTTTGTTAAGTATATGAGATCTAGGACCAGATTCTTTCCTTTTCTTTTCTTTCTTTCTTTTTTTTTTTTTTTTGCATGGGGATGTTCAATTGTTCCAACACTACTTGTGGGATTTCCGACTATCAGAGTATGGAAAATAAAGGTTTCATTTAGGCATAATTCTCATCTCATCCCAATTGTCTCTAGTGATTGAAATTCATTATGTTGTTGACAGCAGCTGAGCTAACCCCTCTCTATTTTACACATGAGGAAGCTGTTTTGTTCAAGGAGACCTTGCTTGTTAATGATAATGTCAGATCAAGTCAAGAGCTCAAATAGCTTTACTCCAAACTGATGTGCTGCTGGATATACTCGAAGGCAAGTTAGAAACAAGGGTTGGGGCTAGAAGGAGAGTTAAAGAGTGGAAATAAAAATTAGGGCATCACTGATAAATGTTTTGGCTGAAGCTGAAGCCATGATTATAAGGCAAAACCTTGATTAGCAGGAATTAGTCCAAAAAACTAGAATCTATAATACTAAAATGTATCCCATATTCTACTTATGGGATAAGTTTTTTTTTTAAACCCACCCATTTCTATAGGAAGCCTTTAGAAGAGTACTAACTCCATCTATAATATGGTAAGATGAGACCTTATTCATTCATTTTTTTCAACAAGTCTCTATTGAGCTCCTGCTGTTTACCAGGTGCTGGGCTATAGCAATGAACAAAATAAAATTTCAGCTCTTAAGGAGTTTATTTTCTATTGAGGAAGACAGAAGAAATATATAAAATGAATATGTCAGATGGTGATAAGAGCTTGGGGAAAACAAATAAGGGGATAGAATGACAGTGGTGGACAGGAAGGGGGCAAATATGTGTAAAATGCTCAAGGCCTCACTGATGAGCTGGCACTGGAGCAGAGGCTGAAAAGAAGTGAGGCAGTGGGCCATAGGAACTTCTGGAGCAAGATTCTTATAGGCAGATGGAACAGCCATTGCAAAGGTCCTGAGGGAGCAGCCTTGACATGTTCTAAGTACAAGAAGCTTCCTGAGGATGGAATGGAGGGATGGGGGGGGGGGGGGTGTGTGTGTGAGGGATGAAGACCAAGGCCACAGAGGCTCAGATGAGCAGGGGCCTCCAGCCTTTATGAAGATTTAGGTTTCTCTCTGAGTGAGTTGAAAAACCATGGGAAGATTTTAAACAGAGCTGGGACATTATCCGCCATATGTCTTAAAAAGATTGCACTGGTGGCTGTGTTGGGAAAAGACTCTAGGAGGCTCTCACAATAACCCAGTTAAGATGATCATGGCATGGATGAAGTGGTAGCAATGGAAGTGATGGAAGTGGTTGGAGTCCAGGTGCATTTTGAGGGTGAACTGATGAATTAGAGGTGAGGGGTGAGGATGACTGCAAGGTCTTTGGCCTGAGCAAGGGAAAGATGGAGTGACATTAGTTGAGATACAGAAAACAGCCAGTAGGTTTATTCCTACACTATTAGTTAACAAAACTCCCAATTAAGAAGTATATTTTAGGGGCATCTGGGTGGCTCAGTTGGTTAGCATCTGACTCTTGATTTTGGCTCAGGTCATGATCTCGTGGTTTGTGAGCTCGAGTCCCACATTGGTCTCTGTGCTGACAGTGCGGAGCCCGCTTGGGGTCCTCTCTCTCCCTCTCTCTCCCTCTGTCTCTTGCCTGCTCGCACATGCGTGCTCTCTCTCTTTCTCAAAATAAATAAACATTAAAAAAATTTTAAAAAAGAAGTGTATTCTGTTTTTTAAAAGTTCTGGGAGAGGACTTTACTGCTTGTGATGTTAACATTCCTTCAGTGGGCATCTATAACCAACACCATGGACGTGAATTCTGGGGTGCATTCTTGGTAACGCCTCCCATCCTATTAGGAGATGCTAGTACATCCATACTTGCCTGCAGTGTGATTACAAAGGGTGGGTAGGATCTTAGCTTTAGTGTCTCAGTGACATGTGTTGAAGGAGGAAGGAGGGAAGGAAGGAGAGGGGGAGGTGGGGAGGGAGGAAGGAAGGGAGGGAAGGGGAAAGGAGGGAAAGTTAGGAACCATTTCACCCCATCTTCTAAAAGACTATCAGTTCTGTTTATGGTCCTCTTGAAGCAGGTGAAGGCTTTTCAGTGGGAAAATTTATGTCACAAAATGGTATTATATTAATGTTATGACATATCAAAATGTGAGCAGATATCCATCCATACCATAGTTTCAGAATGCAGTAAGTTCGTCTTTAAAACCCTTGAAGAACAATGTATCAGAACTTGAATGACAATATCCTTCATTGTTAGGTGATTTAATTGATAGGCTAAAAGGACAATGAAAGTGAGTTCTGCCATGCTGAGTTGGTGTCCTTAGTGATAAAGACTTCTAGTATATTTGCAAACCCTGTCAATAGATAGCAAATCTTTTACTGTGTGGTAAAACGGATTAAAAAATTACATTTTTTTTTTTTTTAATGTTTCCATTTATAAGTATCCAAGGACAGTCTTTTACTACAATACAAATGTTCCTTCTGTGGCTCCAAGCTGGCATTTCAGCATTGGATTCAAATTTTAGATCAAAATATGATAATCTTCCAAATAAAATTGGCAAAGAATATGGTCACCTAAATTTAGTACGATCAACGGAACTGCTTTTTATACAATATTCTGGATATTTCAAATCAACAGAGCTTATAGAAGTGAAGTAGAAGTCAAACATGAATTTTTTCTTTTGGTACATGATCTGTGTCATTACCATGAAAACTCACTAAGTCTTCCTTGACTTCTTGCAGTGGTTCTCAGTTTTGCCCCTTAAGAAATATTTGGTAATGTCTGGAAACATTTTGGGGTGTCATACCTTGGGGGGGGGGCAGGGTGGGATGTGCTACTGGCATCTTGTGGGCAGAGGTGAGGGATACTATTGAAGATCTTATAATGCACAAGACAGCCCCCACAAGAGTTATCTGGCCCCAAATGTCAGTAGTGCTGACGTTAAGAATCCCTGATTTTATGCCATTGTTCACAGTTCATTCTATAGCTCATATCACAATCGTATTCCTTTATCAGAGCCTCATAGTTTAACTGTTCAAGTCAATATTGGAGTGTGAATGGTAGATTTGTGCTATGATGTATTCCTGGAAAGAGACAAACAGTCCAATAATGTTACCAAAAATCAGGTAATCCCAGTTGTAAGGCACCCAGTTACCTGATTATTGGGTAGTCATTACTTGAGTTGAAAGACCACATGATTCTTTAATTAAAAACTGGCAAGTGTTCCAGATTAAGGCTTTTCATAAGCATATCCTAAAGGTTAACAAATTTTTGAAAGGTAATAGTCATGTTGTTTCATGTCTAAGAACTCAATCAATACGTTGTTTAGTCATTACATTTCCATGGCTATTTCTCCAGATGAGTGGCAACTATAGCCAGTAATTCCAGGTGTTACAACATTTAAAATATTTATTTATTTTTGGAAGAGCACAAGTGGGGGAGGGGCACAGAGAAGAGGACCAAGGATCCAAAGTGAGCTCTGCACTGACAGTCTGACAGCAGTGAGTATGACGTCGGGCCTGAACTCACAAACCGCAAGATATGACCTGAGCCTAAGTCGGATGCTCAACTGACTGATCTACCAGGTGCCCCTTAAACTGTGGCTTCCAGGTGTCAGTGAGATTCACAGGCCCACAGCACAATATTCTCTAGAATGTGTGCCTTATAATTTGAAGACCATCTGTCTCCTTTTAATCTAGAATAGTCTCTGCCAAAGATTTGCATCTCACATGACTTAAAAAATGCTTTGTACTGTGTTAAAAAATGTTTTAAAATATTTTTATGGGGATAGAATTCACATACCACAAAAGCTATAATTTAAAGGGGAGACTGGTAAAGTCAGTTAAGGGTCTATTAACTTCGGTTCAGGTCATGGTCTCATGGTTGTTGGGCTCTGCACTGACAGCATGGAGCCTGCTTGGGATTCTCTTTCTCTCCCTCTCTCTCTGCCCCTTCCACGCTCGTGCCTTCTCTTTCAAAATAAATAAATAAGTAAACTTGAAAAAATAAAGTATACAATTGGGTGTTTTTTAGTGTATTCACAGAGTTGTGCAACCATTACTATGACCTAAGTTTAGTACATCTTCATCATCCTATAAAGAAACCTCATACCCATTAACAGTCACTCCGTGTACCCCAGCTCCTCTGGGGTTGAGCACAAATGCACTTTTTGAGTCCACAGATTGGACTACTCTTGATATTTCCTGTAAATGGAAGTATACCCTATTATATTACTGGGTCTTTCCCTTAGCACAGTGTTGCCAAGATTCACCCTTTTGTAACGTGTATCTTGTTATATCTACATAATATTCCACTGTAAGTACATCCTACATTTTGTTTGTCCATTTACCAGTTGATGGACATTTGCCTACTGTAAATAATGCTGGTAACAATAAATTTTTGGGTGAAGCTATACTCTAAAATGACTAGTGTCCTTAGAAGAGAGACATCAGGGGTGCAGGCACTCAGAAGAGAAACCGTGTAGACAGAAGCCAGCTGTCTATAAGCCAAAGGGAGGCCTCAGAAGAAACCAGATCTACCAACATCTTGGTCTTTCAAATTCCAGCCTGTAGAACTGTGAGAAATAAATTTCTCATGTGTAAGCCAGTCAGTCTGGGGTATTTTGTTATGGCAGCCATAGCAAACTAACACCTATGAGGGAACTGCTGGGTCATATGGTAACTCTGTGTTTAACAAGTTGTAAAACTGCCAGACTGTTCATATGCAAGTCTTTGTATGGATATATATATATATATATATGTATATGTATATATATATATATATGTATATGTATATATATATACATATACATATATATATATTATGTTGTATGGATATATATATATATATACAATATATATTGTATGGATATATATATATATTATATATATATATAATTATATTGTATGGATATATATATATATATATGTATATGTATATATATATATATATATATATATGTTTTCTTTTTAGTAGATACATGGGAGTGGTATAGCTGGTAAGTGCATATTTAACTTTTTATTTTTTAATGTTTTAAAAATTTATTTTGAGAGACAGTGCAAGGTGGGGAAGAGGGACAGAAGGGGAGAGAGAGAGAGAGACAGAGAGAGAGAGAGAGAGACAGAGAGAGAGAGAGAATCCTAAGTAGGCTCCATACTCAGCACGGAGCTCGATGTCGGGCTCAGCCCCACAACCCTGGGATCATGACCTGAGCCAAAACTGAGAATCAGATGCTCAACCCGTTCAGCCACCCAGGTGCCCCACATGCTTAACTTTTTAAATAAACAAAGAATTTTCTTTTTTTTTTTTTTAATTTTTTTTTTCAACGTTTTTTTATTTATTTTTGGGACAGAGAGAGACAGAGCATGAACGGGGGAGGGGCAGAGAGAGAGGGAGACACAGAACCGGAAACAGGCTCCAGGCTCTGAGCCATCAGCCCAGAGCCCGACGCGGGGCTCGAACCCACAGACCGCGAGATCGTGACCTGGCTGAAGTCAGGCGCCTAACCGACTGCGCCACCCAGGCGCCCCACAAAGAATTTTCTAAAGTGGCTTTACCATTTTTCATTCCTACCAGCAATGTAGGAAGGTTCTGGTTACACACACACACACACACACACACACACGTATATATATGTTATGTGTATCACATTTTATTTCCGTGTCTTGGAGTAGCACTGGAGGGCTAAGATGTATTATTGAGATTTTCTTTGATTTACCAATTGGTTTTGAATCAAGTTGCACTTTTGCCAATTACTTTAGTCCCAATACATTTTTAAAGAAAACTGTTGACAACTTGCTATTCTCCTTAAGAATTGTATCATTTTTCTTTTTTTTTTTTTTTTTTTAAGTTTGTGTTCAAGTTAGTTAACATAAAGTGTAGTCTTGGCTTTAGGAGAAGTCAGTGGTTCATCTCTTACATACAACGCCCAGTGCTCATTCCAACAGGTGCCCTCCTCAATGTCCATCACCCATTTCCCCTCCCCTTTGCCCACGCTCCCCCCCCCCATCAACCCTGTTTGTTCTCTGTATTTAAGAGTCTCTTACGGCTTGTCTCCCTATCTGTTTTTATCTTACTTTTCCTTCCCTTCCTCTATGTTCATCTGTTGAGTTTCTCAAATTCCACATATGAGTGAAATCATATGATATGCCTTTCTCTGACTTATTTCACTTAGCATAATACCCTCCAGTTCCATCCATGTTCTTGCAAATGGCAAAATTTCATTCTTTTTCATTGCTGAGTAGTATTCTGTTGTCCATTCATCAGTTGATGAACATTTGGGCTCTTTCCATAATTTAGCTATTGTTGATAGTGCTGCTATAAACATTGGGGTGCATGTGCCCCTATGAATCAGCAGTTTTGTATCCTTCAGATAAATTCCTAGTAGTGCTATTGCTGGGTCATAGGATAGTTCTATTTTTAATGTTTTGAGGAACCTCCATACTGTTTTCCAGAGTGGCTGCACCAGTTTGCATTCCCACCAGCGGTGCAAAAGATTTCCCCTTTCTCCACCTCCTCACCAGATTTGTCATTATTTTTTTATTACAGTCATCCTAGTAAGTGTGAAATGCTATATCTGTGTGTGCATGTTTTTTTTTTAAATAGACTTTATTGTTTTGAGCCATTCACAGCAAAATTGAGCAGAAAATACAGAATTCCCATATTGCTCCTACCTGCCCCCAACCTCCCTGCTGTCAACATCCTACGCCAGAGTGGTAAATTTGTTATAATAGATAAACATATATTGTTTTTACTATTGTTACAGTCAATTTGCCTATATAGACACATTATTGCCCAAAGTCCATAGTTTACATTAAAATTAATCTTTTTTTTTCTAAGCCACAAGATTTATTACTTACAAATCCCAGAGATGAGAGTGAGTGTACAATAAGCTGGGAGAAGGGCAGTCCTCTGTGCCAGGTGATGAATAAGCAGGAGATAGAGTTGGGTAGAAGCACTTATTACCTTTCAAGTTGTTGGGGCCGAGGTCATAACTTTTCATGGGCTTAACTCTAAGTGGTTATTTTGTGATTTTATTTTATTTGAGCATAGTTGACACATGATGTTACATTAGTTTCACGTGTACAACTTAGTGATTTGTCAAGTTTATAAATTATGCTATGTTCACAAGTGTAAACATCTCTCCCATTACATCACTAATATATCACTGGGTGTCTTCTTTATGTCGTACCTTTTATTCTCACGACTCATTCATTCATTAACTGGAAGCCTGTATCTCTCACATCCCTTTGCCAAATGTTGCTCAATATCCATACTCTCTCCCCTTTGGCAACCATCAGTTTGTTCTCTGCGTTTATAGGGCTGATCATGATTTTTTTTTAATTTTAATTTTTATTTTTGGGACAGAGAGAGACAGAGCATGAAAGGGGGAGGGGCAGAGAGAGAGGGAGACACAGAATCGGAAACAGGCTCCAGGCTCTGAGCCATCAGCCCAGAGCCTGACGCAGGGCTCGAACCCACGGACCGCGAGATCGTGACCTGGCTGAAGTCGGACGCTTAACCGACTGCGCCACCCAGGCGCCCCCATGATTTTTTTTTAAAAACTATTTTATTTTTTTTAAAGGGTTTCTCTCTCTTTTTTTTTTTTTAACTTTATTTTTATTTACTTCGACAGAGACCTAGAGAGCAAGCTGGGGAGGGGCAGAGAGAGGGAGACAGAATCCCACGCAGGTTCTGTGCATCACTGAAGAGCCCAACGCGGGGCTCCAACTCAGGAACCCATGAGATCACACCCTAAGCCGAAATCAAGAGTTGGACGCTTAACCGACTGAACCTCTCAGGCGCGCCGAATATCTCCTTTATAAATAATCCTTCTGCTCAATATAAGTTCCAATACCTTCTTTCCACAGCTTCATGGATCGCATTGCCTGCTCCCGGAATGCGTGCCTGCCACACTGGATGCCGTCGTGGACACCGGTGATACTCATCTTAAAGGCTCCCCCCCCACGCCCCACAAACTTTAATCTATATAAACATTCAGGTCATGTCTAAACATTTTTGGGTATATTTTCTAAGACATATTACAATGTTATTTAAAAGTGGCACCCGAGGGTGATGTGTGAAGGTTCGGTCAGAGAAAACAAAACCAGTGGGAGAGACATTAAGGACCTGTTGCAGGGCATCAGCTTGTGGTTGCGGAGGCTGCTTTGGCAAGTCCAAACTCTATAGTGCAGGCAGGAACTCTCAGCCATGAATGGAAGCTGCTGTCCACAGATGGAATTTGGGGGGGGGGGGGAAGTTGCATTTATTTTTATTAAAAAAAATTTTTTTTACTGTTTATTTTTGAGAGACACAGAGTGAGCGTGGGGGAGGGGCAGCGAGAGCGAGAGGGAGACACAGAATTCGAAGCAGGAAGCAGGATCCAGGCTCTGAGCCATCTGCCCAGAGCCCCACGCGGGCTCGAACTCACGGACCTTGAGATGGTGACCTGAGCCGAAGTCGGATGCTTAACCGACTGAGCCACCTAGGCGCCCCGATGTTAAAATTTTTAAAAATGTTTTTATTTTTGAGAAGAGAGAGACAGGGCATGAGCGGGGGAGGGGTAGACAGAGGAAGACAGAGAATCTGAAGCAGGCTCCAGGCTCTGAGCCGTCAGCACAGAGCCCGAGGAGAGGAGAGGAGGGGCTCGAAGGCACAAGCCGTGAGATCATGACCTGAGCTGAAGTTGGACACCCAAACGACTGAGCCACCCAGGAGCCCCCTCTAAAGGCCCTTTTACTGATGGAATCAAGCCCATCCAAGTCATCCAGAATAATCTCCCTTTAGGTTGGCGAATTATAGACTTTAATCATATCTACAAAATACTTTTGTAGCAACACAGAGATCCATATTTGATTGAATAACAGACGATGGCCTAGCAGAGGTGACTCATAAAGCTCATCACAGGTGAGAATTACCTCTGTGATCACAGAGTATCACTGTTTATTTCATATTCATATGGAGACAGCATTTGGCTTAAAAGTCAGCGGCTGTATGCAAATCAACCATTTTTTTTTTTAAAACAGTGCATGATGCAAAATTAAATGGAAGACCTTGTTATACAAGGCCCACCAAACTTGCAAACACTGCTGCTGCTGCGGCTATGGGGGTAGGTCTCTTTACCAGGCACTTTGACTATGCTCCATGAAAAGGTACATAGAGCAAACTCACTCCAAGCATGGCTAGAAAAATTTGGCCCATTCCCTGCCTTGTTCTTAACAAGACATTGAAGACATTTTCTTTTTTTTAAGCTTATTTATTTTGAGAGAGAGAGAGAGAGAAAAGCACGTGCAAGCGGAGGAGGGGTAGAGAGAGAGGAAGACAGAGGATCCGAAGTAGGCTCTGTGCTGACTTGAGAGAGCCAGATGTGGGGCTCGAACCCCCTCATCGTGAGATCATGACCTGAGCCAAAGTCAGATGCTTAACCGACTGAGCCACCCAGGCGCCCCGAAGATACTTTGAAAATAGGCTACTGTAGTTCTCAAACTTTTTGGTCTCAGGACCTTCATATGCATCAAAATTACCGAGGACCTTAGGGCTTTTGTTTCTATGGGTTGTGTCTTAGTTTGGGCTGCTATAGGCGCACTGAACTCTCTCCAGGGAGCTGCAGACTGTGTACCATTCGGGTAGGGGTGTTTGCCCTTGGAAGCTCATCTGAGGAGCTTCTCCCACCCCGGAAGTGCACGGACTCCAGCTTAGGAGTGTTTGGGCAGGGGTCTGATCAGTACTCTTTTATGTAGCAGTGGATAAACGGCTTTTCTGATACTAAGACATAGGAACAAAACAGATAGGAAGAAAGGTAGGAACCGTGGAGGGAAGGAAGGACAGAATTAAAAAGTGGTTTACTTAGTAAAGATCTTCATCTTAATGCTTGAAAGACCAAAACCATTTAAGAGGGAAACTTGCTAATCTTTTGCTGTATGCATAAAGATTGTAAGTAAAAGAATCATCCCTTTAAAAGAACTTATTGCATAAATTAGATGTCTGCAATAGGAAGACAGAAGTGCTATGTATTTATTTGTATTCTATAACGCCGGTAAGCAATCATGTGGGAGCGGGGTGGAAACGGTCACCTGCAGAATAAAAGCAGTAACCTGTTATCAGTTAGAGACTTAAAAAGTGAGAAGCATTGAGGAGTTTTAAGTAAGTACGGCATTCCACAATGATGCTTAACAGTTTATACTAATTGCTGAGAAACTTCTGATACAATAAAGTGAGATCAGGCATTGAAGTACATTCTCTTCTTAAACATAGGTTTGCATTTACCAAAGATATCATTTTGTGACAGCCAAAGGAAAATCTTTTCAACACAGTCAACAGGGAACAATGCTCTCATCTTAATGGACATTTTTTTTTTTAAGTTTATTTATTTTGAGAGAGAGAGAGAGAGAGAGAGAGAGAGGCAGGCAGAGGGGTAGAGAGAGAGGGAGAGAGAAACCCAAGCAGGCCCCATGCTCAGTGCAGAGCCTGATATTGGGGCTTGATCCCATGAACTGTGAGACCGCATCCTGAGCCAAGATTGAGGTGGACGTTTAACCAACTGAGCCACCCAGGTGCCCCAGTCAATGGAAATTTTTAAGAAGAGTCTGAAAAGATAGCTGGCTGTAGCACTCATTTGATTATAGGAAGCTGGGAAACAGAAGGGGCATAAGGTGCCTTTGTAGTTCCGAGTACAGAATTAGGGAAGCGGTAAATATAAACTAAATGGTCTTGAAAGAAGATAAACACGGGTAACCTCAGTAGACATACTCTAAGTAAATTATTAATAAAGCGACGGGGAACTAGATTTCTAAGGAAATTTGGGCACAGATGTTTTCTCCAGAAGGCACCAGAGGGGTTGTCAGTGATCAGTTTTGTACTGGCATACGAATCACAGATCTGAAAAGACTTCACACGTACAAAATTGGTCCTCGGACAAAACCGTTCCTTGACCAGGCTCTATCTGGGGTGTGGAGCACAAGTAAGAACACGTTTCCGGGCTTTGGAGAAACAGCCAACGGGCGTTGGAGAAAGACTAAGAAAAAATACTGAAGGGACGGGTTGAGAGGAAGAAAGAAAAGGTTACTGAACAACTTAACAATAGACACCTGTACAAAAGATCATCATACAGATAATGGAGGCTAAATTTTATTTCCAGCTTGGCAGAAAAAGAACCTGCATACATAGGTGGCAGCACAAAGGATTTTCAATTTAAAGAAGCCAGTTTTGGGGCGCCTGGGTGGCGCAGTCGGTTAAGCGTCCGACTTCAGCCAGGTCACGACCTCGCGGTCCGTGAGTTCGAGCCCCGCGTCAGGCTCTGGGCTGATGGCTCAGAGCCTGGAGCCTGTTTCGGATTCTGTGTCTCCCTCTCTCTCTGCCCCTCCCCCGTTCATGCTCTGTCTCTCTCTGTCCCAAAAATAAATAAACGTTGAAAAGAAGTCAGTTTTGAGTCACTGATACTAAATAATGGGATAGGGTCCGCAGGATGGTGTGGGACCTTCAAAGACAAGATATGTGTGTCCCTGAAAGGCTGGGTGAAGGGAAGACTTAAGTTTCCGTATTTTCTGTATGTGATACTGCGTGTTCTCTAACTCAGACGCAACACCGCACACCTATCATGAGATCCGGAGTTCCCCTGGGGTTATCAATTATCCGCACAGCCCTCCTCTAACGAAAGGCTTGTGACTGGTTCATATTCAACCCTTAAAGTGATAGCACTCTTGTGGGCTTTACGATGGAACAGAGGTACATGGAGATTCTCATACATTTTATAAAATATGGTTAATTGATCCCACTTTGAAGAAATTTTATGAAAGATTAGATTTTCTTTATCAGAATAGATAGGTTCAAGATGCATTTCTTGCACTGCACTGTTTTAATGACATTTCATTTTTATATTGGTATGCCAGTTAAAAATTATGAATTGACATATTACTGGGGGATTTTGTTTAAATTCTAGAAAAATTGAAAGACACTTTTTTTTTTATAAAGTAGGCTCCACACCTAATATGGGGCTCAAACTCAAGACCCTAAGATCAAGAGTTGCATGCTCTACTGACTGAACCAGCCAGATGCCCCTGAAAGACACTTTTTATTCAGTTTATTTAAGCCTGAGGTCATTCAGCATAGGTGATTTTTGCATTTCACAAAGGTTATTCTGTAGTTTAATAAACATTAAGAATTCAAGCACACTAAATCTTTAATATACTAAATCTAATAGATGAGAGAAGATTTAAAAGACAATATGTTCCTTTGTCCACTTGAAAGGGTTGCTTAAGTTGATGACTAATTAATCTTGCATTGTTAAATTCCATTCCTAAATATTTTGATGAGTACTGTTAGTTTGATAACTATTTGTAAAGTATTTGTGGTTACGTGTTGAAGTCTCATGTCAATAGTTTTTAGTCTATTATTAATATGACATGAAAAGGATGAATTCCTAAAAAACCAAATGCAAGAATCATTCTGCTAAAATCACGTGCAAAGAGAAAAGCTGAAGCTGCAATAAACATAGCAAAGCTATCTGGGTTTGAACAAAAGATTATGGAATTAGGCACATGTATTTTACACTGTATGTAACTCTATCTTTTCAGTCCTAACAAGCTCACTTGGATTCATTCTTCCTCAGATCCAAATACGTTTAAGCTCTTTAAGGATTGGTACTATCTCATTTTTTCTCGCTGGTTCATTAGTACAGCACCCACTAAAGAACAACTATTGTGAGCACAGTGATAGTTTAGAAAACATAAAATGAAAGAGGACGGAAGCAAAAAAGCCCTTTGCTTGCAGCCAAGAAGACGTGGGGATTAAATATGTATTTCTTTTGAACAACTGTCTGGAAGAATTTCCACAACGTTTTGAAGAAATAAATGTCTATAAAATATGGAATTCTATAGTATAAACAATTTTGACATCTTTTGTTGAGAGACCAAAAAACATAGTGTATGTTCTGCAGCTCGGAAATTAATAAATCCCCAAGTTTCAATTTCCACTAAAATATTTATTTAATTAATGATATCTTACAGAAATAAATAAGAACGGTTTTTTTTCTAATACAGATAGGTATATTTATATATATATATTTTTTCTTTTTTTACAAAATTGAAGCATATCAAATTGTTTTCCCTAAAACTTTAGCTCAAAAAGGAATACTAGGAAACAAACAGAAATACTGAAACATGCTCATCATTAAATTACAACCATGGGCCTTCTGAATCTCAGTATGACACAGGATTTACAGAAAGACCATGAGATGTGGAGTAGGGGACCTGGGTTCCACTGCTTCCTTGCTACGTGTCACAAGCATGGCTCTCTGTATTTCTGAACCTTGGTTCTCCAACTTCAAAACAGGAATGGTAATAGTTATATCAACTTCACAGGATTATTGGGCAAATTAAAGCTGAATGTGAATGTATAGGAAAGCTCTTTGTAATATGTAAAGAGCTACAAAAATAATAGTTTTGTTTAATTTCATATAAAAGAATTGATGCATATCTTCCTTCAACTGAGGAATAAGCACCAAAAACATGTGTGTGTTTTCTTCAGTTGAATTATGTCACCCTATAAACCTAGAATAAGAAAATGCACCTTAACTAAGCACCAAAGCTTCTTGGACAAATATGATATAAGGGATATTTCTATTACAGTTTTCTGGGCAGTTGAGTAGGAGCTAATGAGTCCTGAGGGTCATTTAAAACTCTGAAGGCTCAAAGAAAACAAAACAAGAACCTCTGTGTTACATCAAATGGCTAGGATAAAACAAGCTACTCCTTCTTTAGTGACTTCAAAGTCCATTAATTCTTCACAGAAGAAGAAACACTCAGTTGTTATCAGTTGCAATTATTTGCTTATGTAAATATGACATTCTCTTGTTCCAAAGATCAAATACTAGTCCTTGAGAGAAGTCCTAGTGAAATAAAATAACAAATTATCACAAAGTTAGATACCAGTGGTTAAAAGTCTAGTTTCCCAAGAACACGGGAAAGGAAAAGAACCCAAAACATCAGTATAATAATGATAAAAAACAAAACAAAAAAACTAAAAAACCCCCACAAAACCCTGCCATAATTTCCATGTTATAATGATTAAGAACTAAAATTATAAAACTTGCAATATTTACAGACACATCGATCTTAAAACAAGTAAAAACTTAACGATAAGAAAAATTAAAAGTAGAGAAAGCAGTTTAGATCATTTTACGGCAAATATGAATATACTTAAAATGCTAAAGTTCACTGCTTATGCTGACACTACCTAACACATCATAGAAATAAGAAGTGTTCAATGTTTCAATTTTTAGTAGCAACACACAGAGAAAGGAATTACTTGCTTAATATTAACTTATTGTTAGGAGTTGTATTACTGTAAAGTTACTATGCATGGAGTTACAGTCTAAAACTACTCAAATAACTAGGAGTTAATATAATTCACCATGTACTTTAAATACTACTAGCAACATATTGGTGAATCATGTGCTAAAGATACCGAAGGCCCTTCCAAAACTGAGATTTATGTGGGTCAGATATACTAGGTCATATAAAACCAGATCACTTTACTTTTCTCCCTTCCTCCAACTCTTTTTAAGACTGATCAAAAAAAAAAAAAAAAAAAAAAAAAACGTACACGTTACCTCTCTTAATTCTCTCGCCTTATCAGATATAGATATTCTTTGGGGCAAAAAATAAATGTTTTATTAGGAGTGTAAAATTAAAAATCTTTATAGATCTTTTGGAAACAAGATATTGGAAAGGACTCAGTAACTACTAGGACACTGTACAACTAAAAAAAAGAAAGAAATTCATTCAATGAAGAACAGTGTATTTACTGACATCTACTGGAGTTTTTACTTATAACTTTGCTCTATAAGCTATGAAAAAATTTAAATACATTAAAGTCTGTGGATTGCATCAAGTGTACTTCATTCAAGTTCTTCAGTTTCTTTGGTAAACAGGTCTGCCAGATCAGCCAAGGTTAAGACAGAGGCCTCTGGATGCTTCACCGATGAGTTCGTGTGACTGCAGGATTTTCCAAGTGAGTAGAGTCAGAAAGAAACCAAGGAATAAATGATTATATTTGTCTTATATTTTGCTCTAGTCCTATAATAATCTAAGACATTATGAGATAAGAATATAATATTCTTATAATGTAAAACCGTATTTGTTGATAAGTGTTTGTAAGTGAGCCAGAAACTCTGAGTAGAAAGTTGGTGACAGGATCATTATTACTTCTTGTCAAAATTAGGGAAGACTTCCATACAGTATTTTCAGGCTTTGTTATAAAATGTCTTTTCTCTCCATGATTAATAAAGAAATAAAACCCATGCCAACAGCTACGAAGGCTCTCACCTTACAATTTACCTTCTTACTATCAAAAGTTAGTGTATTTCAAGAGAATTTCAACAGCTCTTCTAACTGGTATGTCATTTAAGTGGCTTAACTATAATCACTGAATTCTGTTCCACATGGAAACATGAACAAAAAGCCTTCATGTCTGATGCAAACAGCTTTCAAGGCAGACTCTTCCCTTCCCATTAAACCACAGATGGAAGGAAACTTCTGGTTTCAAATGGTTTCTTTGCTATGCACACTACCTCTGTAGAGACATCCCTTCTAGGGCAATTATTCTTTTGTATCTTCCAACCATTACCTATTTCATAAGGATGTAGTAAGCCATTGGTTTATATTTTCAAAATGACTTTATAGGAAATTATAGAATCAATATGAGAAAGTTTTATACTTCTAAAGTTAAGTTTTTAAAATTAAGGCTACTCTGGTCTCTCTGCTTCTGTTGTGCCTTTGGAACTAATCTCACAATTCCCAGCTGAGTTTTAAGTCCAGATCTTCCTCTGTGTATGTAACTAAGTTGTGTGATGTATAAAGAAACACTGTAAGTTTCCTTTCACAGATACCAGACTAAGGCTGTCAGGTGGGGCATAAAGATAGATTTCTTTAAAAAGTAATCCAATACGGCAAAGAAAAGTAGGACGTTTAAATATTTTTACATATTACAATCCCTATTAACAAATTAAACCAAATATAGGATGCCAGAGCATTAACTGGGACATTTTACACGGGGTAAAAAAGTATTTGCACTTAATATTTTTTGGTTGACTAAGTGGTCATCTAAGTGAAGAAGTCCCAAACACTCACACGATGTCATGTAAACAGGAAACGCTCAGGGGCTTGGATAAAGCGTTACCTACCTCTTCTCAGCAGTTTTCAGCATGGCTTGCATTCTTTCTTCTATTGTTGCCTTAATTAAGAATCTGTGTACAATAGTAGGTCTAGAAGGTACATAACAATGATACATTCAAAAACATCTTAAAACTAATTAGGACAAACAAGATTTCACATATTATATGCTACATTCATCAGTCACTTAGTGCCACCTGGCAGGTACTCATCAGTGTGCTGGGGGGGGGGGGGGCGGTCAGTGGTGAATAAAACAAACTAGCCTTAATGAACTGACATTTGAACAAGGGGAGACACACAATAAACACATAAATCAGATGGTACAGATAATGACACAAGGCAGCTGAGACATATGAGTTAAAACATGACCGATGGGAAGGAGGCCACTCAGCAAAGGAGAAGCAGGAAGAGCATCCAAACAGAAGAAACAATAAGTAAATGCAAGCTCTTGAAACACGCTTGAAACAAGCCTAAAATGTCTGAAGGGCACAAAGAAGGCTGGTGTGGCGGAAGGGTACTGTAATGTAGGGGTAGAGAGTGGAAGTGAGATTGCAGAGGTAGGCAGGGACCAGATCGTGTAGGGTCTGGAGGGACATGGCAGGAATCCGGATTTTTATTGTGGTTATGGGGGGAAGCCATCCATGGGTTTTAGGCGTGATTTCATTTGTACTCGCTTATACTTTAGACATCTCTTTGGCTCCTGCATGGGGGATGAACTATTAGGTAGCAAAAGTTAAGGAGTTCTGTAAGAGTCCAGGTAAGGGGTGGGCTGTACTCTGGTTGGGTCAGTGGCAACAGTACGTAGCAGAAGATCTGGAATATCTGGCAAGATAGAGCTGGCAGGTAGAACTGGCAAGACTTCAGTGATGGTGTGGACGTGTGGACAAAGAGACAAATCTGGAAGAGTCCTAGACCTCTGGTCTGAGAAACTACACATGAGAGAGGCAGACTATAAGATGGGGAGGGCTTGGGGTGGGTGGGAGCGCAGCCTATGGGAAACTGGAGTTTTCCATAAGCTAGGTATCCAAGGGGAGGTGGAGTCCAGATATGTGTGAAGTGGCAGAACTGGGTGTGTGGGTCTGAGACGGGAGCTGAAGGGGCATGTCTGGACCAGGGACATGCGTCTGAGAGTCATCAGCGCGTAAGTGCTACTTAGAGCTCTACGACTGAACTCATTTAGGAAGCATAGATGAGAAAAAAAGAGCCCTCAGGGACCACTGGCAAGAAGTAGGTCATTAATAGCATTTTGAAACCTTATTTTGGTGGCACGGTGAGGACCAAAACCCCACCAGAAAGGCCGAGAGCGGAGGGGTAAGGAAGTGGATGGAGGTGGAATGCAGGGGAGTGTTTCTACAGATGGGTGATACTAAGACATATTTATGTGGTCATGTGTTACAAGAGGAATGCCCTTGAGAGAGTAGGAGAACGGATGGCACCCATGACAAGTGGAAAGGCTGGCTTTTGAAAGAAAAGGGACACTCCTCCGGCTGTGACAGAAGGGAGGGAACATACTGTGCCTTCCTGCTTTTTGCTACTGAGGAAACATCCCAATGCCCACCTACGACCAATGCCTGCACTTGAGCGTTGTTTTACACTCTCTCCTCTCTTGCTTTACTAGTTGTTCTGTCTTTAATGAACCATTCCTTTATTTCTCCCAGATGAAAGGAAAAACAACAACAAAAAACCCCTCTTGATCTCATACTCTTCCTTTTCTCTGCTCTTTGCAGCAAAACTGCTCAAAATACGAGTCCTACCAGGGTGCCTGGGTGGCTCAGTCGGTTAAGCTTCCAACTTCAGCTCAGGTCATGATCTCGCGGTTTGTGAGTTCGAGCCCCGCGTCGGGCTCTGTGCTGACAGCTCAGAGCCTGGAGCCTGCTTCAGATTCTGTGTCTCCCTCTCTCTCTCTGTCCCTCCCATGCTCACGCTCTGTCTCTCTCTGTCTCTCTAATAAATAAACGTTGCTGCAAGTCCTACCAGCAATGCAGAGGCAGCTGTGTGCTGTGCTTACAAGCACGGACTGGGGAGGCAGAGCAGCTGTTTGAAACCCGCCACCACTTTTGCTAGCTATGTGACCTTGGACAAGTGACTTAACCCCTCTGTGTTAGATAAGTGTTTGTTCATAAATAAATAAAACCCTATTCTCTCTTACCCTCAAATCAGACCATCTCCTCCCCTACCGGCTCTCTGACTTCATCTCCTACTTCTCTCCTCTTTGCTTATTCTACTTTAGCAACCCTGGCTCCTCGCTATTCCTCAAATGTACCCAGCACACCTCTGACTTAGGGTCTTTGCACTGAGTGTGCTTTCTACGTGAATATTACTCTCCATGACACCTGCATGACTTTCACATTTCTTTCAACTCTTTGTTCAGATGCTAACTTCTCCATAAAAATATTGCATGCCATCCTGCCCAGCCAATGCCCTCTTAATCCTCCTTACCCTGCTCTATTTTTCCAGCTCCTAACTTAGTAGATGTTTTACTTCTGCTTATTGTTTACCATCTCTCTACTGGCTGTCTTATAACTAGAATTTAAGTTCCACAAGGGCATCTCAAATACTTAGAACAGTGCCTGGTACACAGAAGGTGCTCAATGACAATTTGCTGAAGGAGGTATGTGGGTACCGATGCAGGCAGACTGCTCAGGTTGGTGATGGAAAGATGAGATGCTTCAAATCTGAGGTATCTGTTTTGCACATGTGAGGCAAGACTCCCATCAGTGGGGAGCAGGAAGATACGGAAGACTTTTAAGACCATCTCTTCAGAAAGTGGAAAAATCTATTTACTAGGGAAGCATAGTAAGATGAGTCAAGTAGTGTTGAACGGTCTTTTTGGACTGTGGTCTTACATATGAGCTGCGTCTAGTCTATGCCTTGGAAAACACTGAAAAGACGAGAGGTCAATGTTTAAAAGTATAAGAAAAAACAAACCAAAAAAACAACATAATAAGACATAACTGCATTTTAAATGATACTCAACAGGGCTTAGAACAAGCATGCATTTATCAGTTATGTTACCTTGCCATATTTTACTAAGGGTTTATTTGATGAACATGTCTCTTGCCTGCTAAAAGTTAAAAACCCTCATTTGCTCTCTTGGCTATTGCTTACAAGGCCCTTCAGCGTTTTGAGTAGGGCACATAAGATCAGATCCCCTGCCACTCCTCTCCGCAGGCTCTATACCCCAGCAATCCCAAACTCCTTCCAGTTCCTAGGAATATCATGGCGTTTATCTGCTCTGTGTTCCTGCACATGCAACTCTCTTTGGTTGTGAGATCACCCTTGTCTAGCCCAACGTTGAAATAATTATTTCTTCAAGACTCAACCCAATGAAGCCTTCTGTGACTTTCTAGGCACAACCGATCAGCCCCTTTTGTTACACGGTACTTCTAATGTATTTTTGCACACTCTACTGCAGTATGTCAAATCTTCTGTTTCTGGTACTACACAGTGATTTCCTTGGGGGAGTAGGTTATGTCTTACTCAGTTTGAGTCTTCAGTATCTAGAATAATGCATGACATATAGTTGCTGCTCAAACAACATTTATTTAATGAGTACTCAGTATGGATTTTTTCTAAACATTCAAGGCATCTAATATCTAGGAGGTAATACATCTAAGAGGTCTTATGAAGGATAGTTTTCTATTCTAATATTTGAATAAAAGTAGTAGATATTACATAGTATTCACTATTAGGTTTGCTTTGGGTCTAACCTAAATCTAATTATTTCTCAGAGTGGACCTATGGGACTGTCTTTCCCTAAGGGGAAGAATTAAAAAAAAAAAAATTTCTTTTTAACATTTATTCATTTTTGAGACAGAGAGAGACAGAGCATGAACGGGGGAAGGTCAGAGAGAGAGGGAGACACAGAATCTGAAACAGGCTCCAGGATCTGAACTGTCAGCACAGAGCCCGATGTGGGGCTCGAACTCACAGACCGCGAGATCATGACCTGAGCCAAAGTCGGACGCCCAACCTACTGAGCCACCCAGGCGCCCCCTTAAGGGGAAGAATTTAAAAAGGGGTCACGAATGAGATCTGCCTTCTTTTAAATACAGGCTACTTTAGACAATCAAAAATCAATTCTTCTCAAAGTCACAACGGATATCTTCAACTCTGCAGCTGTCTTAAATATTTTAAGAAACTGTTTTGGTAAAGTGATCAGGGTAGAGTTTGAAGACAAAAATCTGGGAGAATTTGGGATTTGCTCGAGTAGAGAGGGCTGGAAATCGCAAAACGTCTGTTGGTCATATAATGATACTTGAAAATTTAATACATAAGGAAGTAATTAATGAATAGGTTTAACGAACATAAATGAAGAGCTTAAACACTGATTTGTATCTTAAAAACTTGAAGCAAAAGTAAGTGATGTTAATTTTAGTCCTTACTTGGTCTGTCCAATTCGGTGCACCCTCCCAATGGCCTGAAGCTCGTGGGCAGGGTTCAAAATGGGCTCCACCAAGAGAACATGAGTTGCTTCAATGATAGTTAATCCGTTAGAACCTGTGTGCAGGGGCAGCAGCAAAATATTGATTTGGGGATCATGTTTAAATGCTGAGAGGTTCTCCTAAAAAAAGAAAGGTACATTTAAATTTTAGCTGCATCAGTTAAAAATAAGAGCGGTATATTATAGCTCATATTAAAGAAGACTAGTGGTATCCAGGTCATTGTGAAATGTCATAATTAAGACAAGTAAATGTAAAATTATTAATTTTAGAAAATGTAAACTTGTTGTTTGACTTCATGAGGAAAAGTATCACATAAGCCCTCTTGTTCACTGCGATACGGTGGAGGCAAAAGATACACGTATGTGATGGATACAGATTAAACTACATGAGCTTCCAGGAAAGAGAGAGAGGAGGAGTGTGTTAAGAGTGAGGATGAGGTCAGAGGTATGAAATCTGCTACATTTTCACTTGGTCTTTTTGTTTTTTGACTCTCAGGGTGTGTGCCTGTCATACTGAGTGCCATGTAAGGACTTGGGCCATATAGTTTTGCCTGATGCAGTGTCTTGAGAACTTAATCCTGGCAAGATGGCCCTGTCCATTCACAAGGTGAATCCCAGGCTGTCTCCTCTATTAAAGCCAACACCCTCAAGTCAGAAGATCTTAAAAAAGAAAAAAATGATCTTGCTATAGGTATAACTGAACAGATAGAAAATTAATTATAGTTTCTCCACCTTGCTTTTGAATGTTAATTTTATAATCAATAACTCAAACCCTTACACAAGACAATAAATGGAAGTAACCTAGTTAGCAGCAGTTTAAATTTGCAACTAAATCCCCACGTCCCCAAACGCAAGTAAAATCTTCTTGACATACCTGAAATGTCTTAACACGGCTGATCTGAGCAAATTCCATGTTGTTGTCAGTGAGGGCTTTTGAAATAATATCTAATACGTCTTGCCACTAGAACACATAAAACAATAAGAAAACAAATATTTACACATAGCTTTCACATAAAAAGGAGCTGAAAAGGGACTAAATGAAAATAACTTTTGTACCTTAGAATTCAGAAAAAAAAATCTTCAAATGTAGTACCATCAATATTACTTAGTTCTATAGTTTTTTTTTTTTTTTTTGAGATCAAATGCTGGTTAAAGACAGGGTAAAAAACATGACTGCCTTTGGGAAATGAAGTTAAGATAAAGAGAAATAATATCAAATAAATAATGGAGTGCTTAACGGATGTAGTTGCTTACCTTTTAGAAATGAAAACTAGAATTTTTACTCATGATATATTTTTTTAATGAGCAGCAGGCAAAAATTTAATTATTAGAATATAAGAACAGAAAGGAAGAATAGTTTGAACGCTCTTTTTACAGAGAAGGGACATTCAAAAGTGAACGCCCCTTTACTCAATATTTTATTCAGCAGATTTTTTCTTAAACAACCAATTTCATTTGTGAAATGAGACTTTCGAGGTTATAGGTTCTAATTTTTAACATATTAATACCAGAAAATCCCCATAAACCACAAACAGGACGTGTAGCTGTAGAAACTGCCTTGTGAAGCATCACCAAATTCCTCTAAAAATAATTCTATCCTATGGACATAGGAAAATAAAACATGAACATGGAAAATCTAACAGTAATTCTAAATCTCTACTATATGAGGGTAAACATTAAGCACGAACTCTCAGATATAAGCTGATTAGAGCCAGAAAGCCAGTGTGAGCCAAGACCAAGGAAGAACATGGTTGACTGTACCGTTGAGAAGACTAGTGCTTTCGCGCCCGGGTCTCTAAGCTGGATTCTCATCAGAGTTCTGACCACAGCTTCCACTTTGGTAGAATGGCTGCCCTTTGAACACAAAGAAGAAAACACGTCACTGCCAAATTAAATCTAGTTTATAATGGAAAGGAAAACCAATATAAGACACTTTTATTACCAAAACTACAGGTGCATCAAAACAAACTATCAGGTACATATGTGTCTATTCTTCTTTATTCTATATTTGCTGGAAGTTTTCTTGAAACTCAAATTGTAGAAGTTATAGAATTTATACCCAGGGAAAATTGGAATATGAAACACACCAGGAAGTTATAAGTGATATGATCCTGAAGAGAAGATTCTTAGGTTAAAGTCGTTAGGTTTTGTAGTTGCAAGATTTTGTTATTTTAGATAAGCAGAATTGATATAGAAAACACTCTATATTTATATGGATATAAGATATATATAAATATACATATTTAAATATATATTTTATATAAATATATATATTTATACAGATATTACAGCATTAGAAATGTTAAGAATACAATGAATCAAATTCCAATGTAAGCAAACGGCGAAGAATCCTTTCTTGCAAGGGAATTACAAAGGACAGGGACAGAGGTACAAATGACAGCCACCTGGACAGCACAGATTTCTACAAAGCTAGATAAACACTCAACGAGTGGTTTTTGCATCTTCTGGAACCATTTCCATCATAAAAGTATAAAAATGCAAAAATAAAAATGGGGAAATAACAAAATGAGGAAATGAGCCAGTGTTTTTATGGCCTTCATAGAGAAACTTCCTCCTGGAATGCTCTGGGAGATGGCATGACATGAAGAAATTAAGGGCACGGGATTCTGAACGTGATAAATCTAAATTCAGCAGCCAGTTCTGCATCTCGCTAGTTATACAGACTACCCTTTCTGAGCCATAGTTTCATCATCTGTCAAGCAGGAATAATTTTACCTACTTCCAAAGATTGCTGTGATGGTTACATGAGAAAATACATGTATAACATTGAACTCAAACCTGGCAAAGAGCACTCAATACCTTATTATCTTTCTAAGACATTACATATGAGCACTATAATGACACAGATAATCCCACAAGGGCTCAGAGCTAACCAAAAAGAGTAAACCGACTCTACTCACCGCTTTTACACAGAGACACTTAAAGGTAAAATATATGAACAGATCAAGAAAGAAAGGCATAGCATTTTTAAGTCAGCAAGACAGAATTATAGAAGTTTTAAAATTCTAGTATTAAAATCCCAAGTCTACATATGCAGATTTTCAATTATACTTAAAAGTTTGCAGATTGTCAATTATACTCGAAGGGTTAAAAAATAGAAGGGATCTGTTTCAGTCTAAAAACTGTCTTAAACAAGAGCAAAATTATCTCAAATATGAGAAAACAGGAAATCAGCATAAAGCGAGTGTTTAACGAGCTTAGACAGAAAAATCCATATCCTTGCAAGGTCTCGTGTTCAAAAATATTTTCAAGTGAAATATCATGATAACTATAAAACCTTCCATCTATTAAGCTGCTTTTTATGAAAAGTTCAAAAGAAAACATAATAATCTTCTATAAGCAACATTCTAAACCGGAGTGCTAACTCTCTGAAGGAAAAGACCAGAACATTCGCTTTGATCAAAGTTTGGCCAGTTCGGTGGTAGCTCTCAATGAGCCCTTGCAAATGTCACAGCTTGGAACCATTTGGTCCTAGTCCAGTTACTTCCACTATTAAAGAAGAATAATAAGGAAGTCCAAGAAATCCAAAACTCTGCTTGGCAAAAAACTACATGGGAAGTGAGACTACCTTAATACCCTTTCCTTCCAGATGGATAGAAAATGGCTACTGAGAATGAGAACAATAGAGGAAGAAGTGGGTGGCCCACATATATTGGCAGGTTTTGGTTTGAGCATGCAGGTCCTGCATAATGAAAAAAACCCAAATCCAATAAATGCAAAATCCTTACGTGAGGCCAATATGTTAAGGTAGTTTCTGTCAAGATGAAAGATTCATGTTTTAGACTACTTGAAGACATTTATCATAAATGGTCATTGAAAATGTTGCCTCAAGTCACAAGAGGATATGTTGAGTTTATTTCAATAACAATTCCTAATTTGTTGCTAAATGAAAAGAAAATACTATGAACAATGAAGGATTACTGAGCTAAAAAGTTAACAGAGAAACGCAATAAACTGTAGGAGAAAAACTGAATAGAAGTTAGATAAGGATCTGGTTTCTATCTTACCTACTAGATTTATCACAGGCACATTTTAGATAATTTAGACTTAGGCATTTCAGAAGCCTAGATAAAAATGCATACATACTCCAAAATATTTGTAAATATGTTTTATAAAATGGCATTTTCACTTAACATTGTATCTTAGCAATCTATTCACGTAGGACCTTTATATTTACCTGACCTCAATGGCTGCACAATATTTAGGGTACAACAATTTATTAAACATTTGCTTATCAGTATACATTTAGGCTTCTTGTTCAGTACACATTAGGCTTCACATTTAATGCATTCTTTCTGGCTATTATAAACAGTACTTTAATGATCCTTGTGCTTACAGCTTTGGGTACATGTGCAAGTACTTTGTTGGATAGGCACTTCAAAGTAGAATTAATTGTTGGTCAGAGGCTCGAAGAACTTTAATTAGATACTTGGATTTCGGTAGATTTTGGTATATCAAATTGCCCTCTAAAAATGCTGTAAGTTTTAACAACCAACAGGTAAAAATACTTCCTTCTTTGCACGCTTGTTAAAATTTAATTTTTTGCCAGTCTGATAGGTGAGATGAGGGGTCAAATTTTTATTTAGTCTACATTTCCCAAGGGTGAATTTGAATATCATTAATTGGCTATTTAGAACTCCTCTTCTGTGAACTGTACTCATATCCTTTGCCAATTAAAAAAAAACTAAGTTTTCATTTCTTACTGATTTGTACGACCTCTCATATATTGTACATGCTAAATTTATGTTGTAAATGTTTTCCAACCTCTCTGTATGTAGTTCACAGTTGTGTTAAATGCACTAATGTCAGCAAAAGTGCTATATTAATACACATTAGTTACAGTAACTCACAAATGTTTGATGAATGACCACTGGATTTAAAAACGAGGTGTTCTTTGATTTATTCTTTTATTAGATTCTTCTATCTTGACATTTACTTAGTCTTTCATAAGGGAAAGATGAGAGATTTTATTTGGAGAAGAGCAGCTTTTTCCTCAATTAATTAATTGCCCTGCCATGGTTCTTTTTTTATTTTTTATTTTAAGTAGACTCCATGCACAATGTGGGGCTTGAACTAATGACCTTGAGATTATGAGTCACATGCTTACCAGCCAGGTGCCATTGTCATGGTTCTATATAATATGACTTCATATGATATTATATCATATCTCAGAGTATAGGACACTTGTCAGTATCAGTCAATATACTGTTTGAAGACAAGGACCAAATGGCATTTACTTTTATATCACCTAGAGCCTGGCATCATCCTTTGTAAACCGTATACACTCAGTCAGCTTATTTAATGCAAAAAAAAAAAAAAAAAAAAAAAATTACATATAGGCTTTTCAATCCCAAATATGCTGAGTAAAAAAATGAATAAATAAAATAAAATTAAAAGGGGGTTAGAATACAATTTAAAACTCCCAATGTAGTTTTTATTGGTTCAGAATGATCAACAATAGGCAAATCAAATCTTGTGATTAATCTCTGGCTTTCCCACCTATACTAGCTAGAGACTCAGACAAGAGCAGTCAAGAAAGACAGGGGGGATTTGATCTAGCACAAAGCAGGCTCTAGGTGGATTCTGTATTAGATACTAGGTAATAAAATCACTGGAACTGGTCTTAAAAGAAGCCTGCAACTGGAGGGTGGTACCATTTCATTATATAGGGTGATAAACACTAAAAAAAAAATTTTTTTTTTTTAACCAAACTATCAGGAGCTACAGGAGAGGTTAATAAAGTTGGCGACCCCAGTAGGCTTTTATTTTCAATCTTTAGAATCTCAGATTCCCACTACATTATGCCCTGATTCATGAACTTTTCTTCTCTTTCCTGCTTGTGCTTTTTACTTCTAAATGAAAAAGCAAGAGTCCCAAAATAATACCGAAAAGACCATGGTTGTTCTTAGAGCAAAGTCAATGGAAGTGAACAAAGAGACAGGGCAGACTTTCTTCTGCATTTTCCTCATAACTCAAGTCCCTCCAACATTTAAAGTCAGTTCATATTGATTATTCAAATCATTCATTTATTTATTCAACAAAAATTCCAAGAACTATATTAGGCACTGGATATACAAAGATCAAAAGATACACTCTGTTACTCTCCCAAATATACAGTCTAATGCAAGTTACAGAATACAGAGGAAAACAAAAAAGATGGTTTATACTGCTAGTTTGGCCTGGGTGCAATTTAAGTGAATGTTTTATTATACTGTCTTAATGAGTACTACACATATTCTACTACTTATTTATTTGTTTATTTATTTAAAATGATTATTTTTGAGAGAGAGGGACAGACAAAGAATGAGTGGGGAAGGGGCAGAGAGAGAGGGAGACAGAATCCGAAGCAGGCTCCAGGCTCTGAGCTATCAGCACAGAGACTGCTGCAGAGCTCAAACCCATGACTGGATCATGACCTGAGACAAAGTCGGATGCTTACCCGACTGAGCCACCCAGTCGACCCTCTACTACTCTTTTTATAGTTTCTGTCTCAAATGCATAAACGAACTTTGGCTCAAATCTGTCAGTTTCTGAGAAGACTATTCAATGTTGCCACAGCTACAGAAAATAAATCTGTTAAAAAAGGTAAAAACAAAAAGAAGGGGATGGGTTATATGACAGGCAAGCCTGGAGGGGATCACAGAAGAGGCACAAAAGAGATAAGGATGAGGCAATGTGGACACCAATCTATCCTTACGCAAGGTGTTAACAAAGTATGAATATTCTCAAGCCAGGTAAAATGGCAGCCTCAATCTAACTTGGCTTATTACTTTTTTTTTTTTTTTTTAGCTATATCAGTAAATATACAGATGCAAAGATAGGTTGGAATATGTATTCTTGAGGAGGGTACATGGAGAGAGAAATCCCGCAAGACTACTAGATCACTTAATATATTAGGTTGATAAAGTTGCATTTAATTATAAGCACCTTTGTCCTCTTCTGAAATTTTTGTCCCTTTTCTCATTACCATTCTTTCTTGATAGTCTCTTCGGTTTTTCCAGATACATATCCACCAAACCTGACTTTGTGATCAATGCTTGGCTTTGATCAAGTTTCTGAAACATTAGTGACGAAGGCCCAGCTTTGGAGTAAAGATACATCGTCTGTCCCCTGCCTTCCCTTGACCTTATCTTCGTGGTTGCTCTCCCTAAGGCACTAGTTCTAAGATCAACTGGAGAGCCAGGATGGGAGACATACAAAGTACCACCAGTCAGATCAAGTCAGTACCTTTCCTGGTGTTCCACTCATGAGATAAGCAGCCAAGAGTATTATAACAGTTAATGAAGAAAAAGGATGGAATTTTTCTTCTTTACAGCACAAGAATCACAAAATGTTCTTTATGAAAATCTTTGCTCCCTTGCTTGTAATTTGATCAACAAAATCAAATAAGGTCTCTAAACTACATATACAGGAGGACTTTCACTTTCTGGAAAATAAACTGCAAAGTTAAAAGTTCTAGACTTTGGGTAGGATGTCAAGGCAATGAAAACATAGCAGATACCCATTTGCACCAAAGGCCAACAAAGACTATTTCTTATGAAGTCTGGCTTAGAAGTTGTCTAGTAGCATAACTAAAGATCAGAAATGTCATGTACCTCTTATCTACTCTAAGTAGGTGCAACTGGCTTATTTTCATCACAGAGTTAAAATTCAATGGAGTAAGGAAGCCCTATAGTCTTAAGTTCCTGTTTTAAAATTCTGAGAACCTAAAGTTTGAATTAAAATTTGTTACATGTGTTAAAACGATGGAAAACTCACTTTTGTTTCTTTATCATATATTCACTAGATTGAAAGAATTCTTTTTTTTTTTTTCTTTTTGATGTTGATTTTTGAGAGATAGTGTGAGGAGAGGGGCAGGGAGACAGGGAGACACAGAATCCGGCTCCGAGGTATCAGCAAAGCCTGAGGCGTGGCTTGAACTTGTGAACTGTGAGATCATGACCTGAGCTGAACTCGGACACTTAATCGACTGAGCCACCCAGGTGCCCTGTAAGAATTCTAATAATAAAGTAACCAAGGAGTATCTGACTTACACTTTGATCAACCCTTCCCCTCAAGAATGTGATTAAATATCTCACCAAGTCATTCTTAGAGTGAAATACTGCTTTTCATTGTCTGAAGTCTTATTACTGGGGAAAGAGGTGGGAACAGGTAAAATTCTACAGTATGGTGTAGAACATATGCAGTGGTTGGCTTTAGTCCATTCCCTTCACATCCATTTCCTGTTGCTGAGAATCCTTATTTAGGGAAGGTAGGAAAGGAAGGAGAACAGACAGGAGATCTCCCTCGTACAGCAGCAACGTGCTACTTGCACTTGATTTAATATAAATAAAACTAGTGTTCTATGACTGGAGAGTTATTATTGCTTTGTATTATATTCCTTTGTCATCAGTCTTGCCTTTCTCCCTTGAGCCCCTCTATATTCTATTTACGTAATCTCTCCACATTCATCTCCCACTTTTTCTCTGCAATATCTATGGATTCTCATGGTCATGGTTTGCTCCATTAGTAGAATTAAGGGCTAAAGTGGCTGCTGGGTCCTGAAGAACATCAGAAAAAAGTCAAACAGTGGAGATGATGAATGCACTCAGTCTTATATCTCATCAAACATTAGAGAGAATATTCATGTTTAGAGACTACTTTATGTCAACACACAGGGCATATCTTTAGAGATTTTACATGTATTATATGTATTCCATATATGTGAAATACATACACACTAGTTTATGTGAAACATTTGCAATCATGTCTTACATCAAAGGGTGATGTCAGTCACTTATCACTCTATAGTGAAGTCAAACTGAAGTCATTTTTTGAAATTTGCCATTTACACACTCATCCTGCTAAAATTTCTTGAAGCAGTATAGCACAGTGAAAAAAAGAATATTACAATGATTACATGGATATTGGTGCCAGATGAAGTTGACACAGAAATTAAGGAAGATTTCTAGAAAAAAGTTCGAAGTTTCATTAGACTGGGGTGCTTGGAAGGTTTTTCTTTGAAAAGCAAATTTTAAATCTACAGGATTAGAATTATATTCCTTTCCACATGTCTTCAATCACTCTACCTGGTTCCACAGTGAAAATATTGTTCACTATTTACTGACTTTCTTTGATATGGAAGACATATCTACAATTAGGTAATAAAAGGTGCATGATACTGTAACAGAAATTAGGATGTGGAACAGAGAAGAAACATGAAAGAGGAAGAGATGCGCTAATTTCCGCATATTGTAAAGTGAGGAGAGAGCATATACTGTCTACGGTCTCCAGCTAGTATTTTAAGTAAGAAAATCTATGTGTGTTACCAGAAGTCATAGAGGTGACCTTTACAACGAACAACAGAAACTGATCACTGTGGTAAGACAAAGAAGGGAGAAGGGAGGACAGCATTGCTTTTCACCGTGTGCCATTCCACTTGATTCTGAATAGATTTTTCCTTCTTTCCTACCCTTATTTCTTACAGATGGACAAGAGATTTAGGGGGCTGGAGGAAGACCTGTAATTCTGGGACCTTTGTAACTTGTTCGCTCCACAGTACGATCAGCACTGTGCTTATCCAAGCGAACGGGCTCTCTGAACGTGAGTACTCTAGTGCGGCGTGCTACTGCACCTGCAGGCCTCTTCCTGCCCGAGGGCCAAATGGATGCCTAGCCTGTGCTGTCTGCCACAGATGAGGGGTTTCAGCTTTGGGAGAGGTGAGACAATCACGTCCAAACAGAGCACAGATTTTATTTTCATCTTTCAGTTATTAGATGGATTGATTTTTGCAATCTTTAAAACATTCTACATGCAAGAGTCAATCTGAAGATTAGAGATGTTTTGAAGATTTCATCTGACTGAAAAACACCACTTTAAAGAAGACAAATTTACACTACTTAGCCAACCCCCACCACCCACGAAAAAGAACTATGTTCTCTAATCAGTAATATGACCAACTAGGATTACAACATGGTTATGGTGACAAATAATACATTTTTTTTCTTTAGGTTTCCATGGTGGGCTTGTTACTTGCAAATAACCTGAATATTCAGTACAAAGAAAGTCATTTCTGTCTTGGTATTGCCTGACATTGAGTACTTTTACTCTGGACGTTTCTTTTTAAAAGAGAACTAATTCTTTGAGTGCACCTGTGCTGTCCATAGTAGTTTCTGCTGAGTAAGATCAGTTAATATTGTTTTATTTCTGTCTGCACCTGTTCACCATGCTAAAAACCCATGTTGGTAGTGGCAGATATAATTTAGTGCAGTTACACAGCTGGTCTGATTGGTCTCATGAAGTAGGAGTGTTTCTCAAGCACATGTCTGGAGCAAATGCTGGGTTCTTCAAGCATTCACATATTACAATAAAGTTCAATGGAAACACCACCTATGCTGTGGGAAAGCTTACAAGTGCACTAGGCCACCAAAATATCATTCTGTCCCTTTAACTACTTTGCATAAGGATTTCAAAGACATAGGTTAGCAACTGCAAAAAAGTAAAAAATTTGGGTGCTCCTGGGTGGCTTAGTTGGTTAAGCATCCGACTTTGGCTCAGGTCATGATCTCACAGTACATGAGTTTGAGCCCCGCACTGGGCTCTCTGTAGTCAGCACAGAGCCCACTTCAGATCCTCCTCTGTCCTCCTCTCTTTCTGCCCCTCCCCTGCTCATGCTTGCTCACTCACTCTCTGTCTCAAAAAAAACCATTTTTTTAAAAAAAGTTATGAATTTTGTTATATCCAAAGGCTTTTAGGGATATTATATGTAAATACTATTCAACCATTTATGTCCATCTGTCTGTCCATCCATCAGTCTATCCATCCCACTATCCACCTACATACTCAGTACCTGTTAACATACCAGGCATTGTTCTAGATGCTGGGGATACAGTAGCGAATAAACCAAAAGTCCTTACCTCATGAACAGTGTCCTTTCCACATTTTAATGACGTGTATACCCCACAAAGTGTTAAGTTTTTCAGAACAGTAATTTCATAAAGATAATTTATAATTTGTATCTTAGAAGTCTCTATTATGTGCTTGATGTTTGTAAGCTATTGCTAACTTTAACACAAGACTCACTAACAGTTCAGAAGTACAAATGCTAACTTGGCCAGTGAATATAAATTGCTTTTTGTGACCATAATTATACTTACTCATGACATTTTCTAACAAAAATAAATGAATGCCTTCTAAAATTATCAGTTAATGTTCATATAAAAGTATCTTATATAAAAGTATTTAGGTAAGTATATTGAAATATAATTGCTTGCGGATTATATTCACCAAATTATTTTAGGACCAGCCAGAATTCTGGAATCAGTTTTTTCCCATCCAGATGTTTAATTATATTAAGAAAGTGTAAGATAGACTTCACAACTCATCCTTGAATCAACTGAACAAAAACTCAAAAAAAAGAAAAAAAAGAAAAGAAAAGAAAAGATGGGTGCCTGCGTGGCTCAGTCAGCTGGTTAAGTGTCTGATACTTGATTTCGGCTCAGGTCATGATCTTACAATCATGGGATCAAGCCCCATGTCAGGTGTCAGGCTGTGTTGGGTATGGAGCCTGCTTAAGATTCTCTCTGTCTCCATCTGCTCCTTCCCTGCTCACGCAGGCTCTCTCTCCCTCTCAAAAAAGAAAAAAAAGAAAAGAAGGGAGAAGAAAACAAACAACAGAATTCTACACATACAGTTTCACACATGATATCGCTAAAATACTCTGGGAGTCTGAATGTAGAAATATAGTTATTTTTGTTTTCTCTACAAAGAGGCTGTGTAAAGACATCTCTATTATCAATAAATTTACTTGTTAAGGATGCAGATTTCTGGACCAGATTCCAGATCTAATGAGTTAAAATTTAAATGGGAATGGGGCAGGATAAATATGTCTTTTTTTTTTTTTTTTTTTTTTTTTAAGAAGGAGGCCAATTATTAGACACTCAAACGTTTGAGAAGCTGAAACGGTTGTGCACCTGTGCAGGACGGTGGGAAGGCTGCTGTTTCGCTGTGGCTAATACCCATGTAGTGTATTTTCTCCTGGGTAGAAACTTCGCATGACATAAAAACCTTGCCTATCATAGGGACAGGGTTTCCACTGACAAAAATGCTTTGTATGAAACCTCTCCAAACTTAGAACACAGGGAACATGCCACGTGGGGCATATGTTCTGCCAGGAAGCCTACTTCACCATCCAAAATGCCTGGCAGTTGTCAGAACTTGCAAGGGGAATTTTGTTTACTTTGTGAAATGCCCAGTAGGTTCCAAGGGTCATTTAGGAATACTGTCACAAAGCCGTTAGGGTAGATACAGTCTTTAACTTAAGTGCATCCACTAAAGGGAACACCGATTCAGTTTGTTTCTATGGTCCATCAGAAGGATTCCTCATATTGCGAAATACCAGTAGAAAACAGGTCATGTTATTTAATACTATTTTTGTTTGTCAAATATCTCTTATCTAAGACCAGCTACATGATTAAGCACTATGTATGATATACTGCCTGCTCTGAAAGTCTTGACATGAATACTTAAGAGTGAAGTAAACATTTCAGGTAATACAAAAACTTCAATGAAATAAAAAATTTACTTCTCAGTCTTGTGTAATAAAGGCCAGAGATTTGATAATCCACAATAAAATAAAAAATCCCTAGGTTTAGCAATAGTTTGATGTAATACTTAACAAAATTTCAAAATAATGCCGTAATTATTTACATAGAGTCATCTTTATTTTATATATGAATACTCCCTCAACTTCACAATTGATGATGTGACTGTTCAGTAGGATAGTTTCAGATGCAGGGAGTCTGAAAAAACAATAGGCAGATGCTTCAAAGAGAAGGTGGCAGACAGTAGGGCAGAAATGTGACAACAGTCAGAAAAGGGGACGGGCAGCAGAAGGCAGAAGTGGCAGACACAAATGGTGACCGAAAAGGCAGTGAGAAGCAAAAGTAAATGTGGCAAGAAGCAAAACCTGCAAGCCTATCAGGTCCAATATTCATTCAGTCACTGTGTTTAATAAAAAGGGAATACAAGTATTGACGCATCTGTGACAAAAGAAAAGTTAACTTTAGTGAATTCTGTAATCTGACAACTTTTTATGAGATGCTTCAATTAATTCGTGTGTTCATCAGTACCGAGGTAAGACAGGAAGAAGTCAGAGCATAATAAACAGCATTTGTACACCGATATTCCCGTCCCAACAGGACAGCAAATGTAACTGCCGTGATCTCTCTCCTGTGTATCTAGGAAAGGTGCCATAAAACGAACAGGTGTTTGGGTTTGATGGGCTCAATGACTCAGTTTCATAGAGGCCGTGCTGTTTACTGGTAGCTAGAGCAATCACTTCCTAAACTTCACGGCATGAAGCCTGACACAGCACTTCTTTTTCACACTCATTCCTTATACTGTGATGAACGCTTTTATCTAATAAGGGTCAGCAGCCCTTCTTAGCCACGAATGCCATCTGTGGCCTTGGGATGTCTAAGGCCAAAGAAAGAATTAGAAGAGAAACAAGGGCTAAGAAAGACTTTTTTAAGGGAAGGAGAAGGAAACTGCAGGATTGGGAAGAAAGGGAGAGAGGGAACGTGGGAAGAAAGCACTTTTTAAAGAAAAAAAATTTTTTTTTAAATCTTTATTTTTGAGAGAGAGCGAGCGAGCAGGGGAGGAACAGAGAGAGAGGGAGACACAGAATCCGAGGCAGGCTCCAGGCTCCGAGCTGTCGGCACAGAGCCTGACGTGGGGCTCGAACCCACGAACCGCGAGATCATGACCTGAGCTGAAGTCGGACGCTTAACCGACTGAGCCACCCAGGTGCCCCAGAAAGCACTTCTTTGGGTGGGGGGGAAGATCAGGTCTATCTAACCATCAAATGCCTCAGGGCTGGTCAGCAGACTGCACCACAGACCACCTTAGTCTTCCTTCACTCAGTAACCCTTTGGCATGTGGCTTAAAAATACACATTTATCCAGGAGATTCACAAGGATCAGGGCTACATGACCCCTGTAAGTCATGAGCCTCTCATCACTCAGTCTGCCCCATTCTGTGACTCCCCTACTGCTCTGCAGTTCCCTCCCACTCCCCGCCCTGCCTTTTCTCTTTCTACTCCAGAACTCTGGTGGTTCCCCAGGAATGAGGGCTTTATGGCCAACAAACTCTTGTACACTTTCAACCTTTTGTGGAAATGCTGCTCTCCACTTCCTTGCTTTAACTAGAACACGGCTGTCCTTGGAGCACACCATTATCTCAGCAGGCCTCTCGATGGAGACATCCACTCTAATATTCCTTACACTACGAGCTCTGGTATCCTCTGGTCCCTGATGCAGGTTTCAGATCATTCTCTCTCACTTTTGTAAAAATTTCCATTCTTTTGGGCCTCATGAAGCCCAGTTATCCCCTAATTCTACCCTTTGCTGCCATCATTTACTGAACACTATCTCTCATTCATGAAAGGATTCGGCGGCCTATCTCAAAATCGTTAACTCTATACCTCAGCTCTAGATAGGGTACACTGTCCACGTGGACAACCCCTTCAACATTCAAGTTACCTCTTTATTTCTAGCACCTTTTCTCCTCCACCTCACTTGGGTCACCTACTTCTGCAGCCACATCTGGAGTACTGAATACCTGTCCTTTCTGAAATGACTAAAATATCCCATCCTCTGACAAGTGCCCTTACAGCTTATTTGCTCAGTAGCCCAACCTCTCTGTTATTTGATTTCAGTGGGATTTCCACTTTCTCTTTATGTCAACACTGTCTTTTCAAGAAACTTACACTGCAGATTATCCCTTCTCTCTCTTATATCTTCAAACTATCCTTCTTTGCCAGAGATTAAACATACTCCAGAACATTTATCTTAAAAAAAAAACGCAAGGGGCGCCTGGGTGGCGCAGTCGGTTAAGCGCCCGACTTCAGCCAGGTCACGATCTCACGGTCCGTGAGTTCGAGCCCCGCATCAGGCTCTGGGCTGATGGCTCGGAGCCTGGAGCCTGTTTCCGATGCTGTGTCTCCCTCTCTCTCTGCCCCTCCCCCGTTCATGCTCTGTCTCTCTCTGTCCCAAAAATAAATAAAAAACGTTGAAAAAAAAAAAAAAACAAAAAAAACGCAAAAAAACCCTAAAACAAAACAACCCCCCTTTCTGCACTTTGTATCTCCTGCTGGTTATAATTCTCTCTTTTCTACCTCATAGCTAAATTTATTATAAAATATCTGGGCATTTTCTCTATTACTCATTTTTTGTTCACTCCTCATTCCCTCCTAAACTGTTTTCTGCCTCTACGTTTCCAGGGAAAGAGCTCCTTCTGAGGTTGTCAATGCCCTTCATTAGCCAAAATGGTCCCCAGTGGCTGAGCCCCCTTCAACATCACTGATACAGCTGATAGCTGCCTCCTCACTGAAGTAGTCCTCCTGTGGCCTCTGTGGACAGCATACGCTCCTCAGCTGCCCATGGCCCCAGCTGTTCCTTCCTGGTCTCCTTTTCTGCTCCTCCCCTTTTATTCAACTTTCAAACAGCCCTGGAGTCCTACGGGACCTGGTCTGAAGCTAACTTCTGTGTCTCTTCTCGGGTAATCTCATCCACTTCCACAGCCTCCAACATCACTTATGCCAGTGGCTGTGCTGCACAGCTGTACTTGAGTATCTTAGGCATTTCAAACACAGCATGTTTAAATATACCTTCTTCCAAATACCATCTACTGGCAACTGTACTACTTATTATCCACCTGATTTTTGACTTCAGAAACCAGGGGGTCACCTACAAAGTCTGCCTCATCAACTCCTCCAGCATTCTACCTTACCATTCACCTTACTTTAAATATCTCATGACTAGATCTGCTTCCTTCTGTCTCCACGACCAGAAACCTAATCAAAGCCACCACGGCTACTGCCGCAGCCTCCTGAACTGGTCTCTCCAAAGTTTTTTCATTCTTTTCTATTCCTGCTAATCTAATTTCCACACTACAAGGAAAAGGATCTTTTAAAGATTCAAATCTAATCATGATACTTCTCTGCTTATAACATGTAATGCCTTTCTGTTCATATGAAAAGAAAATTCTCAAATCTTCAGATGGCCCCTCAGCCTCTGGCCCCTTTTTGGTTTCCAGACGCATTTCATTCAATTGTCCCTTGTGCCTTCTACACTGCAGCCACTGACTTCCACCGAGTTCCTTCTTGTCTCAGACATTCTATGTATTCTATGTATAGAATTCTGTGTATAGACGTTCTATGTATTGTTTTTTGCTGGTTTCTTTCTGGCTGCAGCCTCCTCCCCACTAATTCACTTCTCTCCTCACCCCAGCTGGGTTCATTCATTCATTCTTTGGACATCTATTTAACTGTCATTCCCTCAGAGGAGCCAGGTTTGATTTTCTTTTGTAGGGCTGATCATGATTCTAATATATTAATTATCTGTGTACTGTCTGTGCTTCCTGCTCCAACTCAAATTCCTTCCCCAACATCGCCAAACTGTAAAATCCACGGGGGCAGCAATCATGTCCGTTTTATTCAGAAATGTACTTTGTATCAGTGAGGCTCAGTACACTGCCTGGCACACACAATGTATCCAATAAACACGTATGGTATGAATGAATGAATCAATGAATGAATGAAAGGAAGTTCATTTCAAAGTCGGGATTCTGCTTATCTCAACACACTAGAGAGCAACGTGACTGACATTTTCAGGTTTTACTCAAATAATAGTAGGAATAAACAGCAATTACATATTCTTCAATTCAACCACACTTTTTTCACGTGGTGGAATCCTATCACCTGCCTAACTCCTCACAGTTTCAACCTGTAGTTAATTTTCTTCAAAAAATACAATCCTTAAAAATAAGGATTTTTAACTCTCAACTACTCCTTCAGGACCCTATTCCCTGCTACAATCATATATTGATTTGTTCTTTGTCTAAGTTTGGTTAGGGAGGAAAAAGAAGCATGTTTAAGGAAGACAAAGAACAAAGAATTCTAGTAAAGGTTTGTTACCAAATAGATGCCCCTTAGACAGAAAATCCAAGTACAGATCCTATTTGGATTTCAAATTCTAGTCACTTTCTTAAAATTTTACATGAAGCATGGGAGAAATTAGGAAAATAAAGCCAAGTTTTGGCTATATCATGAAATACCAATCCATGTCATTTGAAAGTATACTATCTCCCTTTTGGGTTACCTGAGTGGCTCAGTCGGTTAAACATCTGACTCCTGATTTTGGCTCAAGTCACGACTGAGTCCCCAAGAGGCTTCCATGATCAAGGGTCGTGGGATCGAGCCTGGCATTGGGCTCTGCGCTGAGCAAGGAGCCTGTTTGGGATTCTCTCTCTCCCCTCTGCCCACCCCTGCCCCCCAATAAGTAAATAAACATGAAAAAGAAAAAAAAAAGTATACTATCTCCTTCTTGTGACAGTCTTAATTTTAGCAACCACTGTATTTTTTCTTCCAATTAGGTTGGGCTCACCCCTTTTCCCTGCTATCTAGGGTAAATGAAAGAATGAGGAAGAAGCTTTCTTTAAGTAAATCTCTAATTTAATCAGAGCTATATTTGTAGTGGACAGAAATATTATTGAAGATGATGGAGAACTGAAATTCTAAAATGTTACTTGCTTGCCACAGTGGACCTGACGATGGCTAGCCATGTTTGAAAAAGTGTTCTTGTGTTTCTCCCACACAGAAAGGAAAGATGGTAAAGCTGAGGCTTTTGGGCAGTGTTCCTACGGACAGGAACAGTGGTTTCCACATAGTCACTGTGCCAGCCTTGTTCTGATTTTGATGCTCTCACTGCTAGTTACGGATTCCTGTTACATTGCTCTGACTATGCTTCTACACGTTCTTAACCTACTGTACCTTCACAGGGATGTCCTCTTCCTGGCTGGCTTTCTCTGAGGTGAAGACGTACGAGATTTCTTTGTGAGATGTGGTCTGGCGGCAGATGGCACACTTAATGGAGCTTCTGTGAGACCCTACGCTGTACTGTTCAATAATAATTGAAATGCATTCATTACAGAAGCAGTGTCCACAGGTCAGTACTGCCCACTGGAAAAGAAAACACACAGAACATACCTCAGTGAGATGCTATCAAAGATGTCTTCCAATGTATAAACATATTAAAAGGAGAAGGGAGTCATTTCACTTCCTAAGTGTTTTAGGACATTAATATTCTTTAAGTCATAAACGCTAAGTTGTACTTTAAAATTAACTATTTTTTAGTCCAACAAGAGTAAGCTTCCATAGTCTTTAGTTCCACTCACACTAACTGTGAGCATAACAGCCAGTCAACCATTATTTTCTAAGTTGGTGTTCTCATTTCGGTATTTAGGAAGAATGCAAATTACTCTTAAAAATTTTTTTTAAATGTTTGTTTATTTTTGAGAGAAACAGTGCGGGAGAGGGGCAGAGAGAGAGAGAGGGAGACACAGAACTGGAAGCAGGCTCTAGGCTCTGAGCTGTTAGCACAGAGCCCCATGTGGGGCTTGAACTCACGAGCTGTGAGATTATGACCTGAGCCAAAGTTGGACGCTTAACCATCTGAGCCACCCAGGCACCTCTGCAAATTACTCTTTTAGCACTGTAACAGCAGATATGATGGAAGGACTGAGAACAACATTAATTTGGAGATAATATCATCATCAGTATATTCTATATAACTCATTAAATGGATTTACAACTTCACATGTTACAGTAATCATTATATTGATAATGAGATGGGCTAGTATCTCACATTTATTTTAAAAGCGGTTCTGGGGGGCACCTGGCTCAGTTGGTTGAGCATCCGACTTTGGCTCAGGTCATGATCTCGCAGCTCGTGAGTTCAAGGCCCACATGGGGCTCTCTGCTGTCAGTGCAGAGCCTACGTCAGATCCTCTGTCCCTTTCTCTCTCTCTCTGCCCCTCCCCACTTGCACTTTCTCAAAAATAAAGAAAACATTTAAAAAATAAAATAAAAGTGGTTCTGGATACATTTAAAAAAACATAATAAATAAATAAAAAGACATTTTTGATACCCCTTTGCCCTATTTCAAGAAAAGTACCGTAATTCTGACTCTTGGAATATACCATGGAGACACCATGAGGGATGCAGAAGTCTATTGGCTTTAGGTGAGATGTCAGTTCTGAAAGCTGTACATCTTATGCAAGTTATTTAACTTTCTCCCCTGGTGAACAACAACAACAACAACTGAGCAGTGTTATGAGTGACTAGGTCCCTAAGCACTAAGCTGTATTTTTCTAGGATTTGGACACATATGGACGTGCATGGAAAGAAGGTGCGTGGGTGGGTCCACCTGAGGAATTTTGCAGGACAGACTAAGAAGCCCCTTAGGAAAGAATTCACAGTCAGGGAAGAGAAAAATGAGGCATATCAACTTGTTTTTCAGATAGTTTTTGCCAAGGGGGAGGGGCTGTTTGGGGCTTTACTGGCTGATGCTGTTCATGCCGTTGTTCAGCTGCACACGTGCTCTCAGGGACTCGTGTCATTCGTCAGGAGTTGAAGCTGCGGTAAAAGTAAAGAGCTGTTTCACGCGCATTTCTGTAGACACAGCAGCACTCTGCTGTACCTGTGTGCCTCCACTGCCAGTGGGGGTGAAGGGCACTTCCTCCAATAAGAGAGCTTTTGTGGCTCATGACAGCTTCGCATGAACAGCTGAACAAGACAAATTCACCTGTATCTGCAAATCAGGAGACACCAGAGACACCTGGCGCTGGGGCCTCAGGGGTGACTGGAAGTTGACTGAACCAGCCCAAACCCAAGACCAGACAATTGGCAATGGCTCCAGAGATTATCTCTGGATAACCAAAGATTATCTGGATAGCCAGTTATCTCTCACCGATTCTCTAAATCAGGAGGGGAACAGGAGAACCAGGAAGCTAATCTAGATTTCCTACAGATTGTGGCTGGGAACAGAGTTAAAAAAGTAAAGTTTTGTTACTCTTATTATAATCCAGAATGTTCTCCTAAGTGTAGGAAATACAGCTTATACTACAATATGGGCTGTACTAAAATTAATGAAATAATGTATATGAAAGAACTTTAAAAACTGGAAATGTTTAAGACATAAATTAAACAAAATTTGATTCATCCAGTTGCATGAATCTCATCAAAACTAAAAGTAAAAAAGATACTACTTACATCATGATTCTTTCCATTTTTATCACTTTTATCACATTTTCACCAGTGACTTTTCTCAGAAATCACCAGGGTCTGTACATTTCTAGTCTCAGTTTCCGAAGTAGCATCTATCTATTTAAGATTTATTATCAATAAAATGTCCTTTAAAAAAATCTCACTTTCTGCATAACTTGTGTAAACTAAAAGGTACTTTTTTTCCTGATTATTGCTGGACAGAATGTGGAGCTCATATATTTAACTTTCTACTCTCAGTTCATAGAAAAAACAGCCAAGAATACTTTTACTCATTTCAAATTTTGAGAAGCAATTAAAATTAATATTGTATACATTGATTTATCATACAAAGTAGAAATTTATACTTTCAAAAATCACAGTTAGTAGGATAAAAGAATCTGAGGAAAGCTAATACGGTGCCATTAAGTTTATAGACATTTGTACACCAACATTCAAAAAGAAATATTCTTAACTGACGTAATGGGCTTGTAAAAATCACATCTAAATTCCCCCAGGAGAGATATTATTTATACTTTAAAGCCTGGTATTACTAGATATTAATAATCCCAAGTAAATGCCATGTTACTATACCCTTGTAATAACTTACGTAAATCTATATATGCTATATTTCTGTACGATTACCAAATAAACATGTTAAACTGACAAAGTCAAATTACTTAGACTTGATCTTGTGACTGGAAACAATAAGCAAAACTATGCACCTTTAACGAAAAACATGGGGTTATTCTAGAAACATGTTTTTACCTATCACTTAAGGAGGAACACTGCTCAAGCATATGTAGCACTAAAGCATATCACCTAACCTTTGGCCCTATCTTAAGATGGAGGGAATTTTTGCCTTGGACGTAAAACTGTTATGAGAAAAAAAGAGAGATTGTAGGTAAATGCCTTTGAAAGTGTAAAGTGTTTTATAAATGCATATGATATTTATTATTATTTCACCTGTTTTCCCAGCTGCCGAGCACAGATTGGACAAGGTTCTGGATTAATGCCTCCTGATGTTTTATCTTGAGACTGTTCAAAAAAATAAAAACTAGGTTAGTTGCATTTTAAAACCTGATATGCATTCTATAACTCATTTATAAAAGCAGATGCTGGCAATTTCTATTTAAACAATCTAGTAATTAAGGTGATTTAATAATATATTATTATAGGTGCCTGGGTGGCTCAGTGCACTGGTGCAGTGGGTGAGCACTGACTTCAGCACAGGTCATGATCTCAGGGTTCCTGAGTTCAAACCCCGTGTCAGGCTCTGTGCTGACAGCTTAGAGCCTGGAGACTGCTTCAGATTCTGTCTCTCTCTCTCTCCCTCTCTGCTCCTCCCTAGCTCACACTCTCTCTCTCAAAAATAAATAAACATTAAAAAAAAATTACTTAATACTAATATTCCCAGGTTTTACAAATAACATTCAAGGAACAACAACAACAACAAAAAGGAAATAAATTGCATTAAAGTTTGTTAAAAGTTATCATATTACTATATATGTGACTATTATAGCAGGCAAAATGAAAAGCACAATGTGATATAAAAGGTAAATTCTCAAAATTTTATTTTCAAGCTAAATTTTGTTATAAATAAATATGTATTATTTTAAAAAATGTAATTTGGAATTCTGAAATAAAGGCTCCTTAAAAACTGGAAAGATAGTATTTATTCTGTACATCCACTGGGTTTGTGATCATAGACTTGGGAAGAGGCAGCATTTATTTACAGGTCTCCTTAGGTTTCTTTTCAGTATCTTTTGTAATCTCATTAGGGAAAAGCAAAATATCTTTGATTTGAGACTTATTTCGCCTGGAAATTATACTGAAGTATAATAGTTTTCTTCAAAATCTCTTTATAACTATTTCAAAAATTTTTGAGCTTCAAAAAAGTCACCAAATTGTCAGGTTTTAATGCTGAGGAAACCATAAAAGAAAGTAAATGACTCACAGATCACTGAAGTTCTAAGTCTGTGGTTTCACTGACCAAATAAACATTTTAAAAAAAATTATTTTTGATTATCCTTTGACTTTTGCAAGTAGTTAAAAAAAAAAGGTAAATTGTGCATAGATTCAGCAACTGAATGTGTTCAAAACAATTCCTTTAACTAAAATATAAGTATTTTTTTAAAAAGCTGAATTATTCTTTTTTTCTATTTGTTGATTTTGGTTTCAGATAACATACAACAAACCACCTAAAATCTGAGTGGCTAAAACAAACATGAACTTCTCATGATTCTATAGGTCACCTGTGTGCTCTGGGACTGGATGGTGCACTATGGCGCCATGTTGATGTCTAGAAGCCAGAAGACTAGCTAGTCTGGAGAGAGGGCTGAGCTGAGGTTTCTGCTCCTCAAGAAAGATAACTTGTGCTGCTTCACATAGATTCAGAGTTCCAAAGAGCAACAAGGTTGGGAAAACTCTAATGTGCACATACTTTGCAAATCTCTACGCTTGTGTCACATGGCCAAAAGCCAGTGTGGGAGTTTATCCACAGGCATGCATATAATAAAGGGCATTATGTAGCATTCTGTAAATAATTTATCATAATTTACAACATCTCTTCTCTTTAGATTTGAAGTACGATTACTATTTTTCCATAAAGGGCCTGGTTGGTTCAGCTGGTTGAGCGTCTGACTCTTGATTTTGGCTTAGGTCATGATCCCAGGGTTGTGGGATTGAGCCCTGCATCACTCTCTGCACTGAGCGTGGAGCCTGCTTAAGATTCTCTCTTTCTCTCTGCCCTTCTCCCCCTCTCATGCATGATCCTTCTCCCTCTAAAAAAAGAAAAAGGGCCTGGGTGTAAATACTGTAGGCTTCGTGGCCATGTGGTTTCTGTTGCAACTACTCAACTCTGCTATTGTAGCAGGAAAGCAGCCATAAACAATATGTAAAGGAATGAGTGTGGCTGGGTTCCAACAAAACTTTATTTACAAAACAGGTAGTGAGCTGGATTTGTCCCACGTATGGTACTTTGCAGATCCTGACTTAAAGTTATAAATTTCCTCTAAGCACACCTTAGCTGCACATTGTCACATAATTTTTTTTTTTTTAATTTTTTTTTTTTTAACGTTTATTTATTTTTGGGACAGAGAGACAGAGCATGAACGGGGGAGGGGCAGAGAGAGAGAGGGAGACACAGAATCGGAAACAGGCTCCAGGCTCTGAGCCATCTCAGCCCAGAGCCCGACGCGGGGCTCGAACTCACGGACCATGAGATGGTGGGTGACCTGAGCTGAAGTCGGACGCCCAACCGACTGAGCCACCCAGGCGCCCCCATAATTTTTAATTTTTATTTTTGTTCAGAACGTTTTCTAATTTCCATTGTGACTTATTTAACTCACGGGTTATTTAGGAGTGTGTTGTTAATCTCTGAATATTTGGTTCTTTACCTGGTTATCTTTCCATATTGATTTCTAGTTTAATTCCTCTTTAGTTAGAAAACATAATCTTGTATAATCTTAATCCTTTAAGAATCTTAAGAGTTGTTTTTTGAATCAGCAGAAGGTCTATTCTGGTGAGTGTTCCATGTACTCCTAAGAAAAGTGTATTTTGTATTTGCTGGGTATTACTGGTCTGTGTCATTTAGGTCATGGTTGTTCAGTGTTCAAATGTTAGATATCCTTACTGACTTTTTTGTCCATTTTTCTAACATATGGAAGAATCTTGTAATAGTTTAGCTCTGCTTACCTTCTTCCTCTGTGTTACAGTTATAGCTTTCAGAGTTCTGTATATGATGTATATCCTATACAACAGTACTATTGCTTTGCAGAGTCAATATTCTCTTTTATTTACCTACATATTTATGCTTTCTCTTAACTTGTGTTCCTTCCTGTAGTTCCCTTCAAACTGGGATAATTTCCCTTCAGTCCAAAGAACTCCCTTTAATATTGGTTGTGGTGTGAGTCTACTGGGAAGGAATTCTTTCAGTCTTTATCTAGAAACATCTTTATTTTACTTTTTGTTTACTTAACATAATTTTTTTTTTTTTACATTTATTTATCTTTGAGAGACAGAGAGAGACAGAGCACAAGTGGGGTAAGGTCAGAGAAAGACGAAGACACAGAATCTGAAGCAGGTTCCAGGCTCTGAGCTGTCAGCACAGAGCCCGACATGGGGCTCAAACTCACAAACGGTGAGATCATGACCTGAGCCGAAGTCGGATGCTTAACCCAATGAGCTACCCAGGCACCCCTTTGTTTCACTTTTTAAAACAGTATTTTAAAGATGTTCTTCCACTGTTATCTGTTTACACAGCAAAGCTATGGAAACGTAGTTAAAAGTGGAATGACATCTTTAAAATGCTAAAAGAAAACAGTTTCCCTGTGTAGTCAACAAGGAGAAGGTATACAGTCACCATTTTTATGGTGCTACTTTGAAAGTATTATTCTTTTTTCTCCCAGTTCTAGTTGCTTAGTTTTTTTTTTTTTTTTCATTATTTTTGGTTTCTAGCAGATTGATTAGGATACTCATAGATGTTTAAAAAAATTATTTATTCTGTTCGGGGTTTTCTGAGCTTCTTGAATCTGTAAGATATTATCATATTACCTTTCAGTTTTGGAAAATTCTTAGCCATTATTTCTTCACATTGCTCTAGTACCATTTCATCTCTTTCTCTCCTGGAGCTTCAATTACATGTATGCCAATCATATGACTTGTGTCCCACATCTTTCACTTTATGCTGCTCTTTACTTTTATTTATATGCTTCTTCAAACTGGGTATTCTTGGTTGAACAATACTTGATTTCACTACTTCTGTCATTTTGTGTCTGGTCACCATCCAACGAGTTTTTAATTTCAGGTACTGGATTTTGCCATTCCAAAATGTCCATTTGATTCTACTGTATATATTCCAGTTCATTTTATCTATGTTGTCTAGCTTTTCCTCTCTTTAATGTATTAATCATAATTACTTTAAAGTCCTTTCCTGCTATGTCCACAATCTGGATTATTTATAGATCTGCTCTGACTGTCCACTTATTACCTTTTAATTACTGGTCACATTCTCCTGCCTTGCACATTTCTTGGAAATTCTTATTGTGTGCTACATTTCCTAGTTTGTTTATATACAACAAACTGAGATACAACAAACTGACAAAATTAGATGTTATTTTCCTTCACAGGGATTACCCCTCCCCCAGTAGGCAGTTAGGTTAAGGGGTGAGTGGCTACTCAATCCAATAAAAAACTGAGCTGGTTTTGGGGATCTGTTTTAGGTTTAGTTAAAAATGCAGGCCACTATGGTTTCAAATGTCTCAGTGGTTAAGACCTGTTATGTTCATTGTTGGCTCCTTGCTCTCTTGGGGACGAACTGTTTCCTGAGTGCTGTGAAACTAAGATTTCACTGTGTATTTCTACTTCAGGCCTGTCAAGTGTCACTTAGCAAACGAGTAAAGTTTGTTGTGCATGTGAGGCTCCTCTAGGTTCAAAATATAATACTAACTCACCTGGCCATCAAAAGTACTACTGATTTCTCTTTCTCCTGTTTGAGTCCCTCTGCAATACTGACCTTAATCTCAGTCTGTACCCAGGTATGGCAAATGTTTTCAGGCAAGACAATGGCCAGCAATCTCAGCTAACCTAGAAAGAGCTCTTCCTTTCCTAGAACGTCATTTCACTCAACCTTTTTGCTTCTATAGGTCTCTACTGTCTTTAAAAACAATATGTTACTAAGGTAATGGCAAGACATCACTGCTATTCCCATATAGAAGTAGCAGTCCTCAAATAAATAGAGTACTATAGATATCATGTGGTTGCTTAGTATTCAGAAAATTTCTTCTGAACAACTTATTTTTTTAACTGAGATAGTTGACACATATTAATTTCAGGTGTACAACACAGTGACTCAATATTTATGTACTGGAGACCTTCTTTATGCTTTGAAATCTTATTGGAAATTTACCAGTTTTCTCTTACTTGACACTGAAAACTGCTGATCAACAGTGTAACACGTTCATCTTTAAATTTCTTCAGAGCTCTTAAATGTATACCGCTCTGCTTTAAGTGATTAATTTATATTTTATTTCCCAAGTTTAGTTGACTTGCTAACTAACATCTTATTAAATCACTATTTGATCAGTGCTTATGATCTGTCTACATCAAATTACATCAAATCACATTAAGTTCCTTGAGGCCAAGGACCAACTCTATCTCAAACTCCTACTATAATGCATATACGTTAAATGGTGCTCAGTAAGTCCTTGCTGACTGCCAGAAAATTTTGAAAATTTGTTTAGTTTACTATTTTTATTTACTTTAACTAAACACAGTCACATAAAATTGGGATTATGCTCCATTTATAGTTTTATTTTTTAATTTTGTTATTTTTTTCTTTCAACTTTCTTATTTTGAGAGAGAGAGTGAGTGTAATGTTGTAATAAATATCCTCATATCTAATTTACCCCCCAAATTTCTGTTTCAGGAAAAGTTCTAAGAATTACTGAGTCAAAAGATATGAATTATCTAAAATTGTTAATATATGTCCAAGTATTTTCGGGAAAGGGCTATATAAATTTATATTCCCATTGGTAATACACAAAATATCCATTCACTGCCCTTTCACCACTGTGGAGTGTTAAAGATTTTTTTTTGGTTTATTTATTTTTGAGAGAGACCAAGAAAGAGCATGAGTGGGGGACAGGCAGAGAGAAAGGGAGACAGAGAATCTCAAGCAGGCTGTGTGCTGGCAGCACAGAGCTCGATGTAGGGCTTGAACTCATGAGTCATGAGATCGTGACCTGAGCCAAAACCGAGAGCTGACACTTACCCAATTAATATTATATATTAATATAATAATATTAATAGCAAAGACCTAGTAAGTGCTTAATAAATTAGGAACTGCTCTAGCACTCTTCCTATATTAATTTACACAGTCCTCAAGAAAGTCCTGCAAGATAATGTTATTATTCTCATTTTACGATGGGGCAAAGTGAGGTAAATAACTTAAAGACCTACATGTAGAAAATAGTGGTGTCAAGAACCAAACCTGAACTGTCTGGATCCCAAGACTATCTTCTTAGCCACCGTGCTGTTTTACTTATAATGAATGTTCAACTTTTCATTTTATCACCACTGGGATTTACAGATCCACTTAAATGTATTTTGTATCAGTTTTCAGGACCAGCTCTAGTCTACTGCTTTCCTTCACTTGTCCTATCCAAAAATCTATTGTATCTCTTTCTGGAAGGTACTGTCAAAAGCTATTTATTCTCACAATCAAATGGAATTACATTCATCAATGTCCAACACAGTATGTTGCTCACAACTCAGAAAATGTGTTTTGAATTACATTAAATAATTCATTGTTATATTTTCTGATTTAGTAGCCTTCCAAACATTTTATAATTCCAAATAACAAATTAAAAATCTATTTATGTATTAAGGAATGCGTGTGTGTATATATATCTATATATAGACATATATATACATCTATATATAGACATATATATATATATAGATATATATAGAGAGAGAGAAAAAGAGGAGAGGGAGAGAGATTATACAATGTAATCTTTGCCTAGAGGTATGTTGTAATACTTCCACTATTCAAGGTTTTGAACTACAATCTGTTTACATTCTTCTATACTCTACAGTACACATCCTTTATAGAATCTGTATAACACAATATCATCTGTTGTGATCTGTGTAGCTAGTGTAGATATAACTTGTGTTCTGACTGATACAATTAACACACACAAAAAAGACTGATTAAAAACAAAACGCTGTACCATTAATTGTGGGACTAATAGATTAAAAGGAAAGAGTCACTAAGGTTTACAGGTATACAGCATGGGAAAAAGTAGCATCTTTTAAACACAATACCTTCTCCAAGTTAGTTAGGTAAAGAAGCTGCCCAAGTTTCTTCTGAAGTTGTGATGTAGCAACAGCTTTATCATTTAGTAGTTTTATACGATTTTGTTCTACCTAAAAAAACAAAACAAAACAAAACAACTTCTTTACTGTCTCTTAGAAAGATTTTATTCTATTAAACATGCACAATTCTTCCTCAATAATTTAAGGGTGTCCTATTTAAGCAAATCCATTGACATATGAAAACTCAAATTTGCAAAAACGGATACTAGATATTTCAAAAGGGCATCTCTCTATATATGTTGCTCTACAGAAGACAAACTTCAATAAATACGAAGTTTCCCCATAAACTTGAAGTTGGATAAAAATCAACCCAAATTCTATTTATGTACCATTTTTCAGTAATACCCATGAGATAAAGAAAAACTAAGTGATTTGCTGCTTTGGTCAGAGCAATTTTATGAAACCCAGGCAGCCTCTCCCTGCACACACACACACTCATATCCCCACCACCACCCTGTCCTTCTTTTGCCCAGTAGAAAATAGCAGACAGAAGATTATAAAAATAAGAGGAATTTGGTTACACAGGAAAAAATTACAATTCATGGTTTAAAGGCTGACACAGAAAAAAGTGAGTATTTCTAAGTTTAACTAAGGTATAGTCTCCAAGCTTTAGAAAAGCAAAAAGATTTAAAAGATAAAACACATACAAGGAATAAAATTATAAAGGAAATAATATTTTAAATATGGGAGAGAAAAGGTTGGAAGAGTCATTTTTTATTCCTGGGATATAAAGAGAGATTTATTAGAAGATAAGTTATTACTATCTGTTCATCATTAACAAAGGAAAATTGCAAAAAGAGGTTTTTTTTAAATGTTCATTTATTTTTGAGAAAGCGCATATGCATGTGCGCACGCCTGCACACATGTGAGCAGGGAAGGGGAAGAGAGACAGGCAGACCGAAGATCTGAAGCGGGTTCTGTGCTAACAGCAGAAAGTCTGACGGTGGGCTTGAACTCACGAACCATGATATCAAGACTTAAGCTGAAGCTGCACGCTTAACTGACTGAACCACCCAGGGGCCCCGCAAAAGAAAAGTTTTTGATTGTTCTTACAGAAGCTTTTTCTGTTTCTGCAAAAACTGAGGCAAGGACACAGGTCTAAAAACTGACTGAGACCACCTTAAGATTCTGACATACAGAAGGTGCTCAAAAAAACACAAATATGCAATCTGGAGAGAAACAAACCAAAATAGTAAATTCTACGCATATGTTAGATAGGATATTTCTCTGCTTGTCTTTTTTAACCTACAAAACCAATCACTTTTATATGGTTTAAACTAAGAGCAGAGATTAAATGCATTCTTAAAGAAGGGATCACTGCCTTGACTCTCTCTTCTATGGGCCTTGGATTTTTGTGACACTTATTGGCTGTGCTCTTTTCTGTGATTTACTTGCAAATTACCTCATGTGGTTCAATGATATGAAGAACAGGTGGGTTGGGCTTTGGCTCCCTAGGATGACGCACTCTCAGCCGTTCTGTAGCCATTGCAAGTTCATCAATAGCAGATACACGATTCCTTAGAGCCATCCAATATTCATGAAGCAACTGAAAGAAAACACCAAGACAGTGGTATTTAATGCACATAATTAAGATTGGTTAAAACCACTGAAAAGTGCCATGATCAAAAGTCTTCAGTGAAGTCTAAGACATACACATTTTTTCGTTAAGTTGTGTCTAAGACACAAGCAATTTTGGGGCCATTTTTTAAGATGAGGACATATGACGGAATAACCTCCATAGGCCACAGAATAATACGGTGTCTTTAGAATCTTAGAAACAGAACACCCAAAGATATCTTGGTGGCACCATAGATCTTCGTAGGTCATTGTTAGCCTGGTGGAATCTTTATTTTTTTAAGAAATATTTTTATTATAAACTATTTCACATTTTCAAAATCATATATATATGTATATACATACATATGTGTGTGTGTGTGTGTGTGTGTGTATATATATATATATATATATACATGAGATAATGAGACTACTAAAATACACAACTGAGTACTCAACATCCGATTTAAGAAAGAGCAATACCAATGCCTTGGCGAGCCTCTCTGCTCCTCCCCAACTGTATCACTCTTCCCTCACATATTCTTCCCTCATCCCTACAGTGGACTAACCACTGTTCTGAACTGGACTCCCTCTTCTGTACTTTTCACTGGAGCTATGCTAATCTACGCATTCTTAATAATTTGGTTATACATTTTTCTCAAATTTATGGAAATGTATCAGTGTAAAATCTTTGATATGCTTTCTTCACTAACATTATGCTTTGAGGTAGACCCCAACTGACGTGTATAACAGTAGCTTATTAATTTGCATTGCTGTACGAGAGTTCAGTCTGCAGTGTTACAGAGAAAAAATTCACAAAGATCTGAGAAAACAGACATAGGAGGTCATCAAAACAAGCGCAGAGGAAAAATGCAGGGGCAATTGGATACTGTACAGAGTACTATCTTCTTCCGATCACTTGCTATAATTAACTATGTTAATGTGCTTTTGCATTTAGAATAGTAATGTGAGAAGAAACAATTTACTATGAATCAATGATTTCAACTATAAAGGTATTATCCCCCAATTTACCAAACATATGAAATGATATTACAGACCACATATTTTCTCTTTCTGGATAGAAATTATTATCTTGCTTTAAAAGTCAAGACCTTCAGATTTTTAAAGAAATATATAAAAGGAATTATAATATTATAAATAAAACTGTTCTTTCATTTCCTCACAGATTTCACCTTCAAAGCAGGATAATGGATAACAAATCCAAATATAAAGAATAATTCAAAATCAATGAATTTTGGAATCTCATTTCAAGCGAAGTTGTAATATGACAAAATTATCAAAATATAAACATAAAGGGTCACTTTCTACTTTATCAACTGCAATGGTTTCCAGTGGTGTAGGGTGAGAAATATTTACTGTGTTCTTCAATCTTCGAAATTATTGGCGTTTGGCTATTACTCACAGAGCAAAAGCAAAACAAAACAGCAAAAACAAACAAAACTCTACTTTCACAGAATTGCAGTGTAAGATCAAGCTAAGAAGAATGAAACACTTTCACAGCTAAAGTACAAGGCTTCATATCAATTTCATTTTAATAATGACTTTCTTTTAGTAATTTAATATATAGAAGTTCCTTATTTGTTCAGTACTATTGTATTTATTATTCTTCATAACAACCATTACATTTTAGGGAAAGAGAAATTATGATACCTCAAGTCTCTGAAGCAGATTTTTAAAAACTGAAGAGAGAAAAATAGTAATAATATAAAGAAGAAAAATTCTTAATATTGGAAAAAATATTAAAATACTATACCTTATATTCCTTTTTCCATGCTTCAAAAAGATCCATTGAAGTACTTCCTTCATCAATGAATTCAACATCAAATCTATGTGATTTTGCAAATGATAGCAATGCTTTCATAGATCGCTCTGTCTCACTTACTGCCCACAAACCCCGGCTGGTGGTGGGTATTCGATCATCCACCAGTCCTTCTTCATCTTCTATCATCTCCTCAAATATTGCAGTCTGGCCTTTCACTCTGAAAACAAACGAGAACAAAACAACAGTAACTACTGTCAGTGGGTAACAAGCATGGTAAAAGTCCTACTGGCAGAGCCAATCGAGTAGCAAGGTCAATAACTTTTCATCAATAACTTTCAATATCATGTCTACAAGATCATGCCTTCAAGTCTTTGGGAAACTGCAGCAAATCTGAAAACGCTGGAGGCATAATAATAAATTTGTCCAGTGTCTTGACCAGCAGTCTGACATCATAAAAAATGGCTATAAAGTTCAGGCTAAAATCTAGCTATGAGAATTACCATAATATAAAACACAAACTACCACCACCACCAACCATGGAAAAACAAACATAACAAAATGATAAGATGATCTCAAAGTACACTGTTGATCTGTTTATTTAAGGTGACCAGAACTTAGCCTTTTCTCAATTTCTGTTTGTAAAATAGGAATAATTTTGCTATACCATAGCTATTATGATTCACTGGGTACCTTAATCCTTGACACGGGATGAAAACTTCAAATTTGTGTTGGAGAAAGTATACTGAAAACTAACCTTTTATAGAACTCTTACCATGTACTATGCTAAGCAATTATGTGCATTTTTAAATTTAATATTCATAAACAACTCAATGAGGTAAGTGTTGTTTTTATTATCATTTCATGAATGAGGATACTGAAGCTTAGAGAGGTAATTCGCCCACAATAGTGGGGAGGGATCTGAGTTACAATGTGTTGGACTTGAGAATGTGTCACTCCTCTAAACTGTCCCTCCATCACACATTATTAGATGATATGAGTATTTGGAAATAACTTTTATGTAAGTAAAACTGAGCATGTTAAATGATCACATGCCAAAGTTTACTGAATTGATGTAATTAAAGAAAAAAAAAAACACAGGAAGGTTCCATGAGGAAAACACAGTCTTATAAATCGAAACACCAAGTCTTATAATGGTTTCACTTTCCCGATAGTAATCAGAGAACTCACGTGTGGGAAAACAGCTTTGATTCATACTCTGTGAACAATTCATCCGCCTTACAAAAGACACAACTGAAAAAGAAAAAAAATGATCAGAGAAATAACTTGCAAACATAACAACAAGGTAATTTCTAAAACAGGCTTATTGGTATTTTATATTTCACTTTTTCTTTACAACAAATAGGCCATTTAAGAAAAAAAATTACAGAAGCGCCTGGGTGCCTCAGTCGGTTAAGAGTCGACTTAGCTCAGGTCATGATCTTGCAGTCATGCTTCAGATTCTGTGTCTCCCTCTCTCTCTGCCCGGGCCCCCCTCCCCCCACCCCGTCTCTCTCTCAAAAATAAACGTTAAAAAATATTACACAGTTTTCAGTATGTGGTTCTTGAGAATTTTTTAAAAAGTACATTAATAATACATCTCTTTCCACTTTTGTCTGAATTTAAATGAAGAAACTTTTATTAGATGAGCCACTGTTCCTTCTCTCAGAAGAACGCTAGCAAAATGGAGTGATGCCATTTCACTGCATGACGTCTCCTGTCACCTACCAGTTGAGAGGAAGTCTGGTTGGTCGGAGGTGGCAGATTGTTGCTGATTCAATAACATTACGAGATGGAGGTCCCTCCAGGTTTTTTACAGCCTCTCTTACTAGCTTCTGGAATTTATTCAGCTCTTCCATTTGTGTTGTAAGTAAGAACTGAAGACCTCTGCAGTCATGGAACCTGATTCACATCACCAGCATCACCACACAAGGCAAACAAAAGAACAGTGGGTCAATTTCCTCAAATTCACAAAATGATCGTCAAAGTGTCAAAGAAATTGTGCAACATTCTACGTAGCCTACCTCGAGTGAATTTACTTTAGTAGTATGTTCAATCTACTAGGAGACAAGGTATAACAACATTGGGTTATTTACTGTAAAAGATACCAAAATTCCGATAGTCCCTGTCCTCAGGACCTAAAACAGAGTCTGCAAAATCTGTCTCTGCCTCAGGTGTCTTTGAAAGACCAAGATTGCCACATTTTTTCTTTTTTAATGCTGGTTTACTACAAATGTCCCTCCTGAAATTCTTGTTTTACATGGAGAAGGAATTATAGGATGAAAAATAAAGAGAAAAATTGAAAAGAAGAAAAACAGCCAGGAGTTCTATTCCTTGCTACAAAGAGTTTACAAATACGTACACACATATATATGTGATATGTGGATATATGTATGTTATCACATATATTTATATTATTTACATATATATACATTTTATTAAGCATTCACCATATGATGTCAGGCACTTTGCCAAGCTCTTTCCCTATATAATCTCAACAGATACTATTGTGCTCATGTTATGGATGAAGCCTAATGAATCAAAATAATTTAATTAAAGTTAAAAGTTATCATGTAGCAGTTAGGAGTTACACCCAAACACAATGCTCTTAACTGTTTTTGATAAACTGAGTAAAATGTGCTAAGGAAAGAAATGTATGGGTGTGTATGAATGGGTTTACGAAACAAGAAAGAAAGCCTAGAATAATAAATCAGAAAATGAAAATACAAATTGGATTTGTTGGCTTAAGAGTATATCCTTCTCCTTCCTAAAATGCCATAGACACTTTTCTCCAAATTGTTCAAAAGAGTCCACTCTCCTTTCTGAAGGCTTCCTCAGTATTTTACAACACTAATCGATATTTCTTTCTGTCCATAAAGTTTATTGAGAATATCATTCATTTTAGTCCTTTGTCATCTTCAAGTTTTTACACATACTCATATTTCTCAAATTGTTCACGGGTTGGTCTTCTCATTAAGCTAATATTTAGAAGATAAGAATTAGATCGTATCTTTAAAAAATATGTAATACTGAGGCGCCTGGGTGGCTCAGTTGGTTAAGAGTCAGACTTCAGCTCAGGTCATGATCTCACAGTTTGTGAGTTTGAGCCCCGCATCAAGCTCTGCATTGACAACTCAGAGCCTGGAGCCTGCTTTGGATGCTGTGTCTCCCTCTCTCTCTGTCCCTCCCCTACTCACACTCTGTCTCACAAAAATGAATGTTAAAAACAAAATTAAAAAAAAATTGTAAAAAATATGTAATAGATACAGAACAGGTGCTCAATAATTTCTAAAAGAATTTGCACAGGGATACAAGAACACAATTAGGTTAGGTATCAGTATTATTCACAAATTATGCAACTAGGGACTAAAAAATGATCACAGATCAGCATTTAACAGTGTTAGCTATATTCTCTCTTGTAAATACTTTAAGTTAAAAAGAACACATAATAATAACATTATACTAAATGGTATGCACTATTCTAAGTACACAAGCACCTTGCAGATATTAATTTACTAATCCTCACGACAATGCTGTGTGGTTTTATAGATGAGGAAAATAAGGCACAAAGAGCTTCAATAACTTTCCCAAGGTCACAGAGCTAGTACGTGGGGGAGTTGGGATATGAACACAGGCACCCTGACTCAAGAATCCACCTGTGCTCTTAATCACTAAAATTTTCCTTTCCTAAGAAGTGTTAAGAAGCAAACATGAATAATTTGACTCTGAGGGGCGCCTGGGTGGCGCAGTCGGTTAAGCGTCCGACTTCAGCCAGGTCACGATCTCGTGGTCCGTGAGTTCGAGCCCCGCGTCAGGCTCTGGGCTGATGGCTCGGAGCTTGGAGCCTGTTTCCGATTCTGTGTCTCCCTCTCTCTCTGCCCCTCCCCTGTTCATGCTCTGTCTCTCTCTGTCCCAAAAATAAATAAAAAACGTTGAAAAAAAATTAAAAAAAAAAAAAATAATTCGACTCTGAGACTCTGATCTCACTGCAAAACACAGCAGCAGTGCTAAAATAATCTTTGAATGTATATTTAATATAGAAAACATTAACTCACCTAGAGGTAATGTAAGTTATACATTTAAAAATTTTTAAATTTTATTTCCAGTATAGTTAGCATACAGCATAAGTTATACATTTGGAAGTGTTTTCTTACTTTCTATTGACGTCTAATGTTTCTGAGAAAAATGTGTAATAAATGGTATGTTTTACATTACCTATAGGTCCCATTATAGCCCTGGGACCTACTTTTAACAGGACTACGTTCACATATACAGGAATTTGCAACATTTAAATAGTTTCTATGTGATTTAAGAAAAAAACCTTCAAAATAATTTTAATATTTTCTTATCAGCTAATTCCACAACGCTGGCAGAACACATTAGTATATAGCTCTAAAACTGGATAAAATGAATCACAACTTAAATGACAACTTATCCTGGAATGGTGACTCTTGGGTTTAAGAGAGAAAAACGAAGTGCAGTGAAGAGTATAATGTCCTGCATATATCTCAGAAATGAAGCCGTCAAGTTCTGTATGGTGAAAAAGAGGATGACTGTACCTCTGAATTAGTAATGGAACATGGAAAATGTAGTAGGCATTTGGAAGGGCTTTTAAAAGAGTGAAAGAAAACACTTTAAAACGTTTTAAAGATATTCTTATGCTGAAAACTAACACTAATCCCAAGGCTGACCTTATACTGGGATATGATCTGAGAAGCAATAAAAGATCCTCTCTCTGTCCCCTCCCTAGAATCAACAGTCCTGCCACAACATCTCAATTCCTCACATCAGACTGACATTCCTTTGGGTTAAACCACTGAATCATTTTTGAAAAAAAAAAAAACTTTGGTCTTTGGAAAGAATTATTCACCATTTCTACATCAAGAGCAATAATGCAACTTACCTACAAAGACTCTGAAGAATGGTGAGCGTTGATGAGAAGAGAGAAAGATGGGGGAGACCGCAGGAAACTCTAGAACACAAAACCTGGGCCCCTGTGGTGCTATGATGGTTATTAGTCTGTGGGGCTGAGTTACACAGTGGAAGCATGAATGCCTTACCTCAATTCTCCAAAACAAAGTCTATTTCAAGACTTTGCTTAGAGTTGGCTTTGGGTGTGTCCAATGAAGATACAAAGAATATACTTTAAGTATATTAAAAAAAAAAAGCATTAAAAAGGGAATATTTTAAGATGAGTCATATATAGAAAACAGGTTTCCTTTTTCAGACTTATATCTAATGTTTTAGTTTGAAATCTACTCTTAACAATATGTAAAATCCAGATGTTCGTAACCACAGTATGTTCTGATATTTAATTGCACCTCTTAACATCAAATGATCTGAATATTTGGGGTCACTACTCATAAAGTTATTCTATTCTGTACTATTTCCTTACTTCTCTGACATAGAAAGCTTCCCAGTTTGTTGCTTGTAGTGGCTGGTTATTTCATTTCGCACTCGCTGAACAAGTTCCTCGTCAATAGAGAATTCTATTGCTCTGTGGATCACATTCAGCCACCAAGGAGAATTTGAATAAATCTGTAAAAAAGACAACAGCTGATCAGTTCATGTTTTTTCAGTACTATGTTTTGGTTTTGGTTATTTATTTTGGAAAGACAGAGACAGAGCACTAGTGGGGGAGGGGCAGAGAGCAAGAGCAAGAGCGAGAGGGACACAGAATCTGAAGCAGGCTCCAGGCTCTGAGCTGTTAGCAAAGAGCCTGATGTGGGGCTTGCACTCACAAGCCATGAGATCATGACCTGAACCCAAGTCGGACGCTTAACTGACTGAGCCACCCAGGCATCCCATTACTCACTATGTTTCTGTCACTGGGAAAGGTGCTGTGAAAAAAATCAAAGGAAACAACAGCATGCTACTTTCCAAGGAATTATAAGGAAACATATATAGACTGTATACTCTATATATAATGGGTGTGTACTACCTTTGCATACATAAAGAGAATACCCACCTGTCTCCTGACTACTGTGGATAAATGAGAATTTACTGTATATATACTTGTGTAACAAAGTTGTGCTAACAAAATACATTATCAAAATGAAAACTCAGTATTCACTGTATATATTTGAAAAGGTGGCAGGTCTCTTTCTCAGCATAATAAAGACATCCTGCTAATCCTCAACCAACTGAACTAGATTCTACTCCATAATACTCTGATAACTGGCAAAATTATATGCCTGAATACTAAATAATTAATGCACTAGGAAGAATAAAATGTGGAGTAACTGGTTAGAATAAAAAAGACTGTGTGTTCTGTGTAGCCTCCTCTTCAGGCTTGCTACTGATTTCATAAAAAAAAATTTAGAAATGACAAATGGCACGTGTTCCATAAGAAAAATACCCATGTTTCTAATGTTCTGACATCTTAAAAGAAAAGATTTTGTAAATATACACACTAAGATCAGAAGGAGGTGAGGCAAGTCTTTACTTTCTTGAAAAGACAACTTATCTCACCAGATAAGAGAAAACCCATCAGAACTTAAAAAAAAAATGAAAGAGAACAACTTCCAAATGGGTGATTTATCTACCCATCTGCTCAATCAACAAACACTGCTAACAGCAAATATATGTTTATTATGGGATAGGCATCATCCTAGGTGCTAAGAATTCCAAGATGAGTAAGAAAGTTCAAGTTCTTCTCCAAAGCAAGACGCAACCCGAAATGCTCCCGGAGACAAGCACAGGTAAGGGGAGTCCTTGTGGGGACGCACCTTTCTCTGCAGCTCCCGCACGGTCTGCTGCACCGGCTGCACAGCTTGCTGTGCTTCTGCAACTTCCGTGTTACACTTGCTCATGTAATGCTCTCGCAGCTGTTTGGCCTGTGTTGAAACAGGAAGCAAATATAAACTTTCATTCCAGGCCTAGAAAAGAATTCAGTATAATGCTGCAAGAACAATGTGGTTATTTTATATATGTAAAGTTACTTAACACAGTTTAAGCACAAAACTTCCAAGTATGCTGTCAAGGACATAAAAACCATGCTAGTAATTCCTAGGATATATATGAAAGAGATCACATCTACCTGTAAGTCACAAAATTTAAGAAATCCCAAGGTCTGCTTCCCAAATTTCTATCTAAGTTTTTAACCAGAAAAAAAAAGAAGGGGGGGGGGATGGGAAGAACAGTAGTAGTTCAAAATGAGACAAAACAACATGTTAGAATTTGTCTGACTTACTTATTTCAATTTCTTGGAATTACTTCAGCTTAGAAATAACACTTGAGAATATACAGTAACATAGGCGTTGTGGACTGAACTGTGTTCCCTCAAAAACCATACGGTGAAGCCTTAACCCCCAAATTGAAGATAGGGCCCTTTAAGGAGGTAATTAAATTAGTAAATGTAGTTAAATGAGATCATAAAGGTAGAGTCCTAATCCAATATGACTAGTGTCCTTAAGAAAAAAGAAAAAAAAAAAAAAGGAGAGACATCAAGGATGCAAGCACACACAGGATATGTCATGTGAGGACACAAATGAAGGCAGCCATCTGCAAGCTGAGGAGAGGGGCCTCAGGAGAAACCACTGCTGCTGATACTTTGGTCTTGGACTCACAGCCTCCACAAGTGTGAGAAATAAATTCTTCTTGTTTAAGCCACCTAGCCTGTGGTATTTTGTTAAGGCATCCCTAGCTGACTAATACAAAAGGATTTAAAAATTCTTTCCCTTTCAACTTTCCCAGGTAAGAAGGATCACATTACTTGCAAGCAAAGGAAATAATGAAAAATTTTGTCCTTATTAATTCCCACTAGGAAACTTATACAGTTCTCTACTCTCTTCCATTTAACTGAAATATTTAACTGGTTCTTGAAACTACTTTATGAATAAAGAGAGGGGATCAAAGGTGATATGGGATAGTGGGAGGAAAACCAGAAAGACTACTGAACAGGAAATCCTAATGTTTCCACTTAGAAGTGGGTTGAGCCATGTGAAGTTGTCAACACTAGACCCTTGGACTTACAAAGATGGCAATTTCATGAGATTCAACTGAACAGATACATGTCTTTGGATTAGCCACTTCCCTGGGCTTCTGTTATTTCATTTGCAAGAGCTGGAGGTTGAAGTAGATAATTTCTTGGATCTGTGGTTTCACATTCTATAGGAGTCAGGCAAAACTGATACTATGGTCTCCTTGGAAATATATCTATACAGTGCGATACACTTTTCTTCTTCCTTCTCTCATGATGCATTTTTCTTGCTCCTGTCACAACCTTCCAATTAATTTCTGTTAAAATTCCTTGGCTATAATTATTTGATCATCACAGCTATCTACCAACAGACTCGATGGCCTCCCAGAGCTTCCTGTCGCTGAAGGCATTTAAGCAAAGAATACCTGATGTATGTAAGGTGAGACGCCTGCACAGGGAAGAAGATTTCACTCCAAAATCTCCAACACTTAGATTGCCATCTAACATCAAGAAAGGCCTGTACACACTTCTACAATCTCACTTTGTATTTTAATTCAAATAAAAAAGGTCCCACTTACAGGTTCAATTCATTTCAAAAGTATCTACTACTCTTTTGATTTTAGCTTTGCTATCTCTGACTTTTAAAAAGGTAAAAATCCATGGGGCCACTAGCATATCAGGCTCATTAACAATTTACAGTGAAATAATTTGTACCATTCTTTCCAATGAAGCAAGACTCACTACAGAAGTAACTTCTTTGAGAGGACACAAGAAACACCACCGAAAGATTGAATTTATTTACGCCTAGGTAATACACAGAAAGGTGGAGGAAGTGCAAAGCTTTTTATTTTTACTAAACCACATCTTTTGCAGATCTGTCACGAGATCAACAAGGTCTTCCTTCCTTTCCTTCCTTCCCTTTTTCTTTCCATGTGCTGCTGGCTACCAACAACCATATCTACAAAAGCAGTTACCATATAACTGCAAGTGGATTACAAGAGAAACAACATAATATGGAGTGCTGCAACTGTCTACCATCCAAAATCGCTATGCAATTCTCTACCAACCGAGGCAAACTTTGGAACATAAAAGCAGCAGAAAAAAAATATCATTACTTTTATTTAGATGTGGTATGCCCTAGGAAATGTTAATGAGATGGATTATTAACATTACATGAGATGGATAAATGTTGAGATGGATAAAGTCTGAAAAAAATTCTTTTATAGACTGAATAAAAAATTAATTACCTCTTCTTCAAGTCTGCCATCTCGTAAGGTAGGAGGTATTCCTGGGTGCTTGGCTACCAACAATTCCATCAAGTTATGGGTAGCATGAAGTCTCTACAAACACACAAAAGGCAGTAATTTTGAGAGCCAGGGCAGTGGACTCTAAAGGGCGAATCCACTATTCATACAGCATATAGATTACTAACACATTAAGATCAGATCACTGAAAACTTTTCCTCTAACACAATTTGAGCACCAACTTCCTCAGAGAAAACCAAAATCAGTTTCATAGTAAAGGTCTTAATTCATAATGGCATAAATTTTCTTCATTTAAAAATATGCAGTCTTATGAAATATATCTATGCATTTAGCAGGATGTCTGATACAGGTACATGTCTTCTATTATACGTGCATATGTCTACATATGGAACTACGTATGATTATGCCAAGTAAGTCCAGTAAAGTAGAAAGGCTGACTGCGCAGACTTGACTCCTCTTCTGGGAAATGAGTCTGCATGAACCTACCAATTATATTATGATATTATCATAATGAAATCCATAGCAAAACACAGCTGTGACCTAGATCTGTTGAACTGAAGGGCTGGAAAGGGGAGAAGCTGGAGGTAAAGACTATTGGAAGAAGGAGAAAACTGTATCTTTTATCTCTGTATTTAGTATAAACCAGGCTTCTCACTATGATACTGAGTTTGCAGCTGGTTAAAGGCTCCCCCTGGAGTCAAGCAAGGGCTGTGAGAAGAAATAAAGTGAAAGTAATTTCTATCTGTTAACTTGACTCTTTACTTGGGAAGACAGCTAAGGGCTAAAGAATTATCAGAAAGAGTCCTGGTAACATCTGACTTGGTGCCAGTGATTCAAGACTATAAAGGTTTATTTTGTCTAGCTACAGATTACAGGCCATGGTAGAGATCTTTGTAGAGTTCATCTCTGAAGAGTCACTTCAAATGTCTTAGGTCTTTTCAGCATGGCCACATGAATAATACAATCAGCAACACTATCCGATTTAGTAGCGACAACAAACCTGTAAATAACATTATGGAAACAAAGTGGTAGCAACTCCTCTTCTGTGTGTGTGTCTGTGGAAGAGGACTTCTACTGCTTCCTGAACAAGGTGGAGGAGTGGACTGGGAAGAATACCTCTTTCCACCCCCTTCCACATTTTATCCCAAGGGAGCAGAGTGGCTAATCTGACTGAATAGAGCAAAACATTCAGTGGGCCACGGTTTACCAGTAGATGGGATTATTAAGACCAAAAGGAAGAAACAGGCTGATTGATTACTCTTCACTCTTGAACCATCAGGCACACTGGACTTAACTGTCTTCTTGCCCACTTTTCTACTTTTATTTCCTTTATTCAGGAGCATGTTATCTTTGTACTTCTTCCTTCTTCCACGAGGCAAACACGTTTGCTTCTGACCCAAGGTCTGAATTCTATAATCCTTATCCATACAGAAGGCTTGTATTTAATTTTCTCCTCTTTCCCCCCAAACTCTTCCTAATACTCACTGAGGCACAGGTGAACATGTGGGTCCCAAGGTCTAGATTCTGAATGATAAAGAAGTCCCATTAGGGGCTCAAATCTAAACTTACTAAGACTAATAAAAGTAGTCCTTATTTACCATTTAGCCAGAGAGCCTTGTCTATATGACCCACTGGACAGAACTAAGAAAGGGAAGAGATTCAAAATTGAAATAAATGTTGAAATTCAAATATTCAACTCTTCCTAAAAAACCTCTAAAAATTAAATCAGAAGATCAGTGGGAAGGTTTTATCACTAAGTTCCACTGCTTAGTTTACAGCATTTTTCTTCTTTCAGTCAAAACTATGCCACTGTGTTAACATTTATATGCAAAAGTGATAAACCTCACCCCGTTCTTTTAAGCACAAATACTTTAACCTGTTTTTCTAACGTAGGTTAGATTTATCTAGTCAGCCTTGTGCCAATAATGGCCTGAATGTATGGAATAGTAGTGATTTGCAAACTTTCATCTATCTACAAATCACCTTGAGTGCTTATTGTTGAAAGCACTGAATCCAAAACTTCATCCTCAGAGATTATGGCTCAGTCCATCCATTTTGTTACCCTTTATCTTCTTAAATGTTCCGAAAAATTATTTTGTAAAAAACAAATGGATGATATACTTGAAATTGTTTAGTTTTTACTCACTTGGAGTGAATCGGTTTTGAGTTTTCCTTTGTGTTCCTCAGATGAACGCAACACTTCTCTGTACAGTTCTGCTGCCACGGCATACTCACCTGATGAATTAAGGTGATTTAAAGCACAAGAAAGTCATCTATTTCGCTCCCAATGCGATCTGGTTATCTAGTATCTGAAAAGATCTACTATAGAAATGTAACAATGATTAAAACTCACTACTTTTTAAAGAAAAGAAACTTCACTTTATATGAACGTCCCAATAAAAAAGCTGACGATACCTGCTCTTGTTCACTCCATTGCAGAGAACACCAATCAGATATATTTATGTTTTAAAATTATACTGAAAAACAAACTAAATTAACTTTCCACTTAGACAAATGATTTTCCTCTTACTAAAGTTAAAGGGTGCCAATTAGTAGTCATTTTGATGTTTGAAATTAAGGATAAATTTATAAATATTCAAAACACTATAATCAACCTACACATAATTCTCAGATAAATCATATATTCTTCTTAATAGGTATTGTTCTTCTTGGTGGCCAAATGATTTGCAATGAAAAACCACATTTCCAAAACTTAGGGATTCTTTCCATTTCTGGTCACATGAATCTCAATCAGTCTGAAATTAATGATTTTTTAAATTATTATTCATAACTAGCAACTCACTCAAATAAAGTAACTTAAAAGTATCAAGTAAAGTACAGGCCCATGGGTCATATCTAACCCTCTGCATTTTTGTAGGGTATCGGAACTCAGTCATGCTCATTTGTTTATGTACAGTCCGTAGCAGCATAGCAGCGTTTGCATTACACCAGTAGAGCTGAGAGGTTGCAACAGACCTTCTGGCTCAAAGCCTAAAAGATTTTTTTTTATTAAATTTTTTTTAATGTTTATTTATTTTTCAGAGACAGAGAGGGACAGAGAATGAGCATGGGAGGGACACAGAGAGAGGGAGACACAGAATCCAAAGCAGGCTCCAGGCTCTAAACTGTCAGCACAGAGCCTGATGTGGGGCTTGAACCCAAGAACCGTGAGATCATGACTTGGGCCGAAGTCCGACGCTCAACTGACTGAGCCACCCAGGCGTCCCTAGCCTAAAATATTTATTATCTGGTTCTTTCAGTAAAAATTTTCTGATGCTTCAATAAAAGGAGACAGGAAACATTTTAAATGGCTTGAATAATAGAACTTATCCTATTTGCTGCCTGAGGAAAACCTCAAAACTGATTATTGAGAAATGTAATTAAAATAAAAATCTAACAGGAAAATCACAAGATACAAAAAAAAAAAAAGAGGATTTTGCTTTTGTTTGCTGAGAAAACTTTTTTCATAATCATCACATACATTCTTTTCACTTCAAACTAGTTTTATTAATATCATGGATTTAGGACTTTGTTCACAGCCACAGTAAGATATTTTTATATATATATATAAATTATTATATACAAATACTATATTTATATATTTCATATTATATTTATATTATATATATAAATTATGTTGGTTCTCTTTTTGTTAAATCTGATTATATACATAAATATATATACTTATTATGATAAAATATTCCTAACATAAAACTTACCGTATCAACCATTTTTAAGTATGCAGTTTAGTGGCATTAGGTACATTCACATTGTTGTGCAAGACATTTGCTTTTATACCATTGCTTTATATTTAGTTTTACAAGCTACCAAATACAAGGTTTTCTAAAGCATACATTTCACAGTATTTTACAGTCAATTTCTATTGACTTTGATAAAGGAGAATATTATTTTTGCAAAATTACTATCACATTTTAATGTAGGAGTAACACTCAATTATCTTCACACAAGAAGCTCTCTCTTTTTAGTTTTGAAGATTCTTGTGAAGCTTTTCAAAAGACTGCAAAAGATTCTATTAGCATTTATACTATTATTTATAAAGAATAATTCACTTAACAATTCTTTCTTAATTACTATACTTTTTAAAGGTGGCTAGCCTATAATACAAGCAGTTGAATTTTAACTATTCGCTATAATACTTTTTAAAATGTTCATTAAAAAAATATATGCTTTCGGGCTCCTGAGTGGCTCAGTCAATAAGTGTCTGCTCTTGGTTTCAGCTTGGGTCATGATCTCATGGTTCATGAGTTCAAGCCCCACAATGGGCTCTGTGCTGGCAGTGCAGAGCCTGGTTGGGATTCTCTCTCTCCCTCTCTCTCTGTCTCAAAATAAATAAACTTAAAAAAAAAAATGCTTTCTAGGAAAGACCCAAAAATATGCACGTTCAAGAAGTTATACAAGTTTAAACCAAATTTAGAAATACCCATTCTTTGCCACTTGATGGCACTAACCTTTCTAAGTAAACTAAATAGTACTGAATTTGATACTTGCCAAGCTAATTTTCTCCAAAAAATATGTCCAGAAAACATAATGTACAAAGTTGGAATAACACGTTTTTAATAGCATGATCAGTGAGGGCCTTAGAATATGCCCTGTATATCATACATATTTGTATATAATATAAGCAAATCCCTCAAATTTGCAGTTAATTTCAGATTTCTTTTAGAAGTCAGATCTCCACTGTCTGATTTCTATATTGGAAAATATTAAATCTCTAAGTCAAATATGTAATGTTACCTCCAAAAATGGTTAATATACTACTATTAAGCCACGGAAACTACAAGTAGTAAATGTAATTACTAATTACAATTAAATTAAGAATGGACATAACCTTTATTAATGCACTTTCTGATAAGAATTTCTCTTAATCAACCAAGTTTTCATGCACAGAAAGACAAAGAACTCTAATGGGAATGCAGTCGAAGCTTTTGGAAAAGAGCAGTAAGACACCTCCCATTAGGCCTCAGCTTGGTATTTTGCCTCACAGCCCACTGCACACTGAGCCTTCCAGAGTGCTACATATAAGTGCTTAGAAACAATCAGATGAATCATTCCTTTTACAATCCTCTACCACACATAACTTCATAGCAGGGAAAAGAAGGTAATAAATCTGAAAAGGAAACTAGAAAAGAGGCCAAGGGAAGAAATCCATTCACTCTCTGAGCTGGAGTCATAAAAAAATAGAACAAAATGATGATTGCAGTTTTAGAATCAAGATGGGAAAACGAAATTTATTTTTATTATTGTGATAATCTGCAAGTAATATATTAGTGACTTTAGAAATCTTTTTTTTTTTTTTTCGTTTATTTATTTTTTTTGGGACAGAGAGAGACAGAGCATGAACGGGGGAGGGGCAGAGAGAGAGGGAGACACAGAATCGGAAACAGGCTCCAGGCTCCGAGCCATCAGCCCAGAGCCTGACGTGGGGCTCGAACTCACGGACCGCGAGGTCGTGACCTGGCTGAAGTCGGACGCTTAACCGACTGCGCCACCCAGGCGCCCCTAGTGACTTTAGAAATCTTTGATGAAGAGCTTCAACTTACTGTAGATAGCATAATATTGAGGTTTAAAATGTCCATTTGATAAACAAGCAGACATAGTATAATAAAAAATTAATTTTTAGTCAAAAGATTCAGGGCAAATTCTCTGATTTACCCATAATCTTGAGAAACCACCTAAGCCTTCTGAATACCAGTTTTCTTATGTGAAATGGGAATAATACTTTAATCACTGGGCAATAATGAGGATAAAACAATATATACTTAAAGGTGTTAGGTATAATACAAAATGCTTATAGATAATGATCATTTCTCAGATATGATGCTAGATTTTAAAGACTTGAAAATATTTTAAATAGTACACTGAGGGGCGCCTGGGTGGCGCAGTCGGTTAAGCGTCCGACTTCAGCCAGGTCACGATCTCGCGGTCCGTGAGTTCGAGCCCCACGTCAGGCTCTGGGCTGATGGCTCGGAGCCTGGAGCCTGTTTCCGATTCTGTGTCTCCCTCTCTCTCTGCCCCTCGCCCGTTCATGCTCTGTCTCTCTCTGTCCCAAAAATAAATAAAAAACGTTGAAAAAAAAATTAAAAAAAAAATAAATAGTACATTGATTACTCACATATCTCTAAGAAGAGGCCTATGTATTTATCTGTGACACTCAAGTATTCTGTAGATTTTAGTCACAATTATCCCACTCAAATAATTTGGGACTGTGACAGAATATTATTAGGTAGGACACATAATTTCCCAATTTTTGCCTAATTACTTCTAAGCTGAAATAAAGGAAAGTTAAATTTTTTGAAAAAAATTTTTTTCTATTAAAAAGTCGTATGGTGACAGATGGTAGCTACACTTGTGATGGTCACAGCATAACATATAGAGCCGTCCTATTACTATGTTATACACCTGAAACTAATGTTACATTGTGTTTCAACTATGGTTCAATTAAAAAACACAAAATAAAACAAAAACGCTGCCTGATACTCTTTCACTACGCATTTTAAAGGACTGATCGTTTAAGATTTTAGATTGATTCCAGAAAACTAGAATCACAGGCACACTTAGTAATTGAAAGGGCAATGACAATGATGGTGATGATTAATAATTTGAGAAAATCCAGATTTGCAAACACTGCTAGCTAAATTATTTCTCAGGCAATGTCCTTGAGAGAAGATTTGTACATAAAGTTGCATGTACTATATTTGTACAACTTATAAGAAATATGTAATAATGCTTTTTCCTGTTATTAGTTATTGATAATAAAAATCTGCATATGAACATGTTGAGAAGCGGTAAGAATCTGAGGTTACTTCGTATTACCATGGTTACTAACACCACTCTTCATTTATGTTTCTATCGAGTTTCCAATGTACATCAACACTTCACATTAAGAATTAATACTTCAAGGGGGGCTAAGTGAGTGGTACTATCTGTATTTTATTGATAAGGAAACGGAGATCCATAAACTTTGCACAATATACCTAAGTTCAGAGTGCAAAAACTATAGCAAGTAAGAAGGCCCATCTTTTTCACAGTTCTTGTCTAGAGCTACTTTTACTCATCTTCTGTGAGTCTTCTGAACTCTACACAAGTATTCAGGACAAGAGACACTTTCTAGTGCTGGTTCTGTTATGCTGAAAACTAATAACCAAAGACAGACCACTCAGTTCAAAGAGGCTTAGAACATTTCCTTGTATTAGACAGAAACAAATTTCTCTGGGCAACTAATTTCTTTAAGGTCTTACTAGGTAAACAAGAAAAATGGTAAATTCTCTCCATGACTGTGTACCCAAAGAGACTAACTGATTAGCAATCTTTGTGGGAAGGTCAAAAGAATTGGAATTTATTCCAATATGCCTTTTTAGTTCTAACAGTGAAGAGCTATATACATGACTTTTGTGAGGAAGGTAGAACTAAAGAAGCATTTACATATCTTGCATTATAAAAGTGCTTAAAACTGTACCTGACCACTATGAAATACTTGTATGATTTTAAGAACTATATTCTACTTAGTTTTGGAGAGAATAAAATCAAATGATCTAAACCAAAGCTATAAGAGAGGTTTTAAAGGTAGTTTTGTAAAAAGGCACATTTACATCAGTAATTTTCTCATTACTTACAAGAAAGCTCTTAAACGTCATGGTATAAAAGCTATAAAACTATGCAATCTTATATTACAAATACAGTAACAGATTAATAACAATAGACTCTGTTGAACAGAATATTCAGTGATTCACTACAGGTGCAAAAAAATAACACTTTAGTTTAGATAGCCAGAAAAATTACCATAAAAATTTAGAATAAATTTCTCAAAGAATGAATGCTTCCAACACAAAGATAGAGGCACTGTGCTTAGTGCAAGTTTAGTATAAAAGCTGAGGTCATGGAAATGAGGCTAGTGAGTAACTGAAATAGAACGCTGATTTTACAATTTTATATTCTCAAGAGCACTGTGTGAATGAGAATTCCACTTGTTTCTACATCCTTGCCAACATGTGATCTGTTTAATTTAAGCCATCTTAATAAAGGCATATAGGGGTGTTCTTGTGGTTTGAATGTGCATGTACCTAATGACTAATGATGATGAATATCTACCTTTTCCTATGTTTTATTTGGCATCTCTATATATTCACTGAAGTCTCTGTTCAAACATTTTGTCTATTTTCATTGGGCTGCTATTATTGTTTTTTAAGAGTTCTTTTCATATTCAGAAAGAAGTCCTTTCTCAGATATGTGATTTGCAAATATTTTCTCTATTCAATGCCTTATCTTTTCTTTCTTTCTTTTTCTTTCCTTTCTTTCTTTCTTTTTTTAAATCTTTACTTATTTTGATTTATTTTTGAGAGAGAGACAGCAAGCACGGGGAAGGGGCAAAGAGAGGGACAGGGACAGATGATCCGAAGCAGATTCTATGCTGACAGCAAAGAGCCCAACGTGGGGCTCTAAATCAGGAACTGAATCATGAGATCATGACATGAGCCAAAGTTGGTTGCTTAACCAACTGGGCTACCCAGGAGCCCCTATCTTTTTATTTTCTTAAGAATGCCTTTTGTGGGGTGCCTGGGTGGCTCTGTCCATTAAGTGTCCAACTTTGGCTAAGGTCATGATCTCATGGTTCGTGGGTTCGAGCCCCGTGTCGGGCTCTGTGCTGACAGTCAGAGCCGGCAACCTACTTCAGATTCTGTCTCTGGCTCTGTCTCCAAAATAAACAAACATTAAAAAATATTTTTTATAAAAAAAAAAGAATGCTTTTTGAGGAGTTGAGTTTATTAATTTTGATGAAGATAAATATATCAATGTTTTCTTTTATGGATTGTGCTTTTGGTGTCATCCCTCAATCTTTACCTAATCCCAAGTCATAATTTTTTTATCCTTTGTGTTTTTCTCTAAGTTTTATAGTTTGAATTTTTTAAAAAAAAAATTTTTTTTTCAACGTTTATTTATTTCTGGGACAGAGAGAGACAGAGCATGAACGGGCGAGGGGCAGAGAGAGAGGGAGACACAGAATCGGAAACAGGCTCCAGGCTCCGAGCCATCAGCCCAGAGCCTGACGTGGGGCTCGAACTCACGGACCGCGAGATCGTGACCTGGCTGAAGTCGGACGCTTAACCGACTGCACCACCCAGGCGCCCCCATATAGTTTGAATTTTTAATTTGTTTCATATCTTCTGTATTATGAACTGTTTATACAATGCAACGTTAAAGTTTTATTTTTTGAGTATGGATATCTAATTGTTCCAGCACCATTTACTGAAAATATTAACTTTTCTCCACTGAAATACCTTTGCATCTCTGTGGAAAAATCAAATGAACATCAATAAGTGGGACTATTTCTGGACTCTATTCTGGTCCACTGGTCTACTTGCCTATCTTCATGCCTATGTCACACTGTCTTTATTATTGTAGTTTTAAAATATGTCTTGACTCAGGTAGTATAAATCTTCAAACTTTTTTCTTTTCTAAAGTTGTTCTGGCTAGGTGAATTTCAGAATCATCCTGTCACCTGCTATAAAAGAGCCTGTTAAAATTTTGACTGGAAAATTCTGAATGCATTAACTATGTATCAATTCAGGATGAATTAGTCCTAACAATGAAGAGTTTTCTGATCCACAAACATAGTATAATTAGGTGCTCTTTAATTTCTCTCAGCAATGTTTGTAATTTTCAGTGTTTTCCTGACTTTTGTAAACATCTTACACATCTCTTTTCAAGCTGATGCTTAAGTACCTCATATTTTTTTGATATTACTATGAACAGTATCATCGTAATTTCTAATTATTCATTCCTAGCATATAGGAATAAAATCAGTTTTTATATACTAATCTTGTATAATGCAACTTTGCAGAATTCACTTGTTAGTTCTAGTAATTTTCCTACATGGATAATCATATTAGCAAATAAAGACAGTTTGATTTACTCTTCCTATTCAAACTGGTAACTTTTATTTCTTTTGTCTTGCAGCACTGGAGAGAATTCAGGTAATGTGTTGAACAGAAATGGTGATGCAACATTCTTGACTTGTTCATGATCTTAGAAAACATTCAGTTTTCAACCTTTAAGTATAACATTAGCTATAGATTTTTCAGAGATGCCTTTTAACAAAGTGAGAAAGTTAGCTTTGATTTCTAGGTTGCAGAAAGTTTTTTTCAGGAATGGATGTTGGATTTTATCAAATTCTTTTCCTACATTTATTGAGGGGCTCACAAAGTTTTTCCTTCTCAGTTAATTTCATGAATCATGTTAATTTTTAAAATTTTATTTTTAATTTTTAAAATTTTACATCCAAATTAATTAGCATATAGTGAAACAATGATTTCAGGAGATTCCTTAATGCCCCTTACCCATTGAGCCCATCCCCCTCCCACAATCCCTCCAGTAACTCTCAGTTTGTTCTCCATGTTTATGAGTCTCTTCTGTTTTGTCCCCCTCCCTGTTTTTATTTTTGTCTCCCTTCCCTTATGTTCATCTGTTTTGTCTCTTAAAGTCCTCATATGAGTAAAGTCATATGATTTTTGTCTTTCTCTGACTAATTTCACTTAGCATAATACCCTCCAGTTCTATCCATGTAGTTGCAAATGGCAAGATTTCATTCCTTTTGATTGCTGAGTAATACTCCATTGTATAGATATACCACATCTTCTTTATCCATTCATCCATGGATGGACATTTGGGCTCCTTCCATACTTTGGCTATTATTGATAGTGCTGCAATAAACATGGGGGTGCATGTGTCCCTACGAAACAGCACACCTGTACCCCATGGATAAATGCCTAGTAGTGCAACTGCTGGGTCATAGGATAGTTCTATTTTTAGATTTTTGAGGAACCTCCATACTATTTTCCAGAGTGGCTGCACCAGCTTGCATTGCCACCAACAATGCAAAAGAGATCCTCTTTCTCCACATCCTCGCCAACATCTGTTGCTGCCTGAGTTGTTAATGTTAGCCATTCTGACAGGTATAAGGTGGTATCTCATTGTGGATTTGATTTGTATTTCCCTGATGATGAGTGGTGTTGAGGCATTTTTTCATGTGTCAGTTGGCCATCTGGATGTCTTCCTTGGAGAAGTGTCTATTCATGTCTTTTGCCCATTTGTTCACTGGATTATTTGTTTTTTGGGTATTGAGTTTGATAAGTTCTTTATAGATTTTAGATACTAACCTTTTATCTGATATGTCATTTGCAAATATCTTCTCCCATTCTGTCGGTTGCCTTTTAGTTTTGCTAATTGTTTCCTTTGCTGTGCAGAAGCTTATTTTGATGAGGTCCCAGTAGTTCATTTTTGCTTTTGTTTCCCTTGCTTACGGAGACGTGTTGAGTAAGAAGTTGCTGTGGCCAAGATCAAAGAGGTTTTGCCTGCTTTCTCAAGGATTTTGATGGCTTTCTGTCTTACACTGAGGTCTTTCATCCATTTTGAGGTTTTTTTTGTGTGTCTGGTGTAAGAAAGTAGTCCAGGTTCATTCTTCTGTATGTCGCTGTCCAGTTTTCCCAGCACCACTTGCTGAAGAGACTGTCTTTATTCCATTGGATATTCTTTCCTGCTTTGTCAAAGATTAGTTGGCTATACGTTTGTGGGTCCATTTCTAGCTTCTCTATTCTGTTCCATTGATCTGAGCGTTTGTTCTTGTGCCAGTATCATACTGTCTTGATGATTACAGCTTTGTAGTATAGCCTGAAGTCTGGGATTGTGATGCCTCCTGCTTTGGTTTTCTTTTTCAAGATTGCTTTGGCTATTTGGGGTCTTTTCTGGTTCCATACAAATTTTAGGATTATTTGTTCTAGCTCTGTGAAGAATGCTGGTGTTACTTTGATAGGGAACGGTAATTAATTTTTAAATAGTAAACCAGTCTTGCATTCCCAGAATAAATTCTACTTTGTCATAAAGTATTATTTTTTTTTTAATATATTGTTAGATTCACTTTGTGAAACATTTTTAAAGAATTTTCTATCTATGTTCTTGAGTGACACTGGTCTCTAGTTTTGTAATCAGGATACTGGTGCCTCAAAGTAAGTTGAAAATTATTTTTTCCTTTTTAATATTATAGAAGAGCTTATATGGATTTGATATTATTTCTTCCTTAAATGTTTGGTAGAATTCACCAAGGAAGTCACCTGGGCTTCTAGTCATCTAGAATTCACTTTGTGGTTAAGTTTTTTAACAGTAAAATTAATTTCTTGAATAGATACAGCGCTATGCAGGTTATCTAGGTTATCTATTTCTTATTGAGTTGGTTTTGGGAATTTGTGTCTTCTAAAGCACTTGTTCATATATGTAAGTTGTCAAATTTCTGGCATAAAGTTGTACATAAGATTCCTTCACAATTTTTTAAAGATCTGTAGACTCTATAGTGATGTTACCTCTCTCATTCCCGATTCCTACTGACAGTAATCTGTGTCTTTTCTTTTTTCCTAAATAGTTTGACTAGAGGATTATAACTTCCCACTGATCTCAAATAATCAGCTTTTGATTTCATGGTCTCTTTTTACTGGTTTTGTTTTCTTTTTAATTGATTCCTGCATTGATCTTTATTATTTTCTGTCTTTTCCTGACTTGGTATTTCATTTGCTTTTCTTTTTTTAGTTTCTTAATTAGGTATCAGCTGAGGTCAATGACATACAACTTTTTTCCTAAGTTAATGTTCAGTCCTATAAATTTCTCTTTAATCACTGATCAAGATTCCATAGCTCTTGATGTTTTCATTTTAATTCACTTGAAAATATTTGCCAGTTTCCCTTTTGATTTATTCTTTAACCCAAGGGTTACTCAGAATTATTTAAATTAGTTTCAAATTATTTGGGGACTTTCCAGTTATCTTTGATACCTAATTTAATTCCATTATGGTCAGAGAATGTACTTTTTAAGACTTGAATCCTTTTAATTTTTTTTAATGTTTATTTATTTTGAAAGGGAGTGAGAGAGAGAGTGAGCAGGGGAGGGGCAGAGAGAGAGAGAAGAGTGGAGAGAGGAGACAGTTAGAGAGTGAGAGAGAGAGAGAGAGAGAGAGAGAGAAGGAGAGAGAGAGAGAAAGAGAAAGAGAGTCCCAAGAGGGCTCAATGCAGGGCTCAAACTCATGAGCCGTGAGATCATGACCTGAGCCAAAAATCAAGAGATGGATGCTTAACTGACTAAGTCACTCAGGCGCCTCAAGACTTGAATGCTTTTAAATTGACTGAATTGTTTTATAGCCCAGAACATGCTCTGTCTCGGTAAACATACCATGTGCACTTGAAAAGAATGTGTATTCTTTGGTGGGGTAAAGTGTTCTATAACTGTTGACTATGTCAATCAGTTGCTACTGTTGAGTTTTCCATGCCTCTTATTTTCTGTCTTCTTGTTCTATCAATAATTGGAGGAAGGATGTTGAAATCTCGGACTATAGTAATGAATTTGTCTATTTCCAATTATAGTTGTATCAGTTTGTGTTTTATTTATTTTTAAGCCTTGCTTTTTGTTTTCTTAAATAAATTTTTTTTAAGTTTATTCATTTTTGAGAGAGAGAGAGAGAGAGAGAGAGAGAGACAGAGCATGAGCATGAGCAGGGGAGGGGCAGACAGAGAGGGAGACACAGAATCCGAAGCAGGCTCCAGGCCCTGAGCTGTCAGACAGAGCCCGAAGCGGAGCCTGAACTCATGAACCGTGAGATCATGACCTGAGCCGAAGTCAGATGTTCAATACACTGAGCAACTACCCAGGAGCCCCTAAGCCTTGCTTTTAAGTGCATAAACATTTAGGTTTATTTTCCAGTGATAAAATAACACTATATCCTTGGTAATACTCTTTGCCTGGCAGTAATATAATCACTCCAGCTTTTTTTGATTAGTATTAATATAGCATATCATTTTTCATCCTGTTACATTTGTATCTTTAAATAAAAAGAGGGTTGGGGCGCCTGGGTGGCGCAGTCGGTTAAGCGTCCGACTTCAGCCAGGTCACAATCTCGCGGTCCGTGAGTTCGAGCCCCGCGTCAGGCTCTGGGCTGATGGCTCAGAGCCTGGAGCCTGTTTCCGATTCTGTGTCTCCCTCTCTCTCTGCCCCTCCCCCATTCATGCTCTGTCTCTCTTTCTCCCAAAAAAATAAATAAATGTTAAATAAAAAGAGGGTTTCATATAGATAGTGTATTATTAGATACTGTTTTTTTTAAATATCCATCTTGAAAATCTCTAATTGGGGCATTTAGACCATTGCATTTAATGTAACCACTGATATGCTGCTTCTGGCCATTACAAAATGAGAGAATGAATTTACCCTCCTTTCTGAAACGTACAAAATATATGAAATAATAGACTATAAGACACCGGATGTTAGGCAATAAAAAACAGTATCCCTCAGAGATGGGAAATACCAATTAAATATCTTTCCATGAAATAAAAGATTCTTGGGGTGCCTGGGTGGCTCAGTCAGTTGAGTGACCGACTTCGGCTCAGGTCATGATCTCATGGTCCGTGAGTTCGAGCCCCGCGTCAGGCTCTGTGCTGACAGCTCAGAGCCTGGAGCCTGTTTCAGATTGTGTCTCCCTCTCTCTGACCCTCCCCGTTCATGCTCTGTCTCTCTCTGTCTCAAAAAAATAAATAAACGTTAAAAAAAAAACTAAAAAAAAAAGAAATAAAAGATTCTCTATTAATGTGCTTAAATTTTGTGTATAATGTATAACACCATAACTATATCCATACACATTGTGTGTGTGTATTTGTCTATCTCTCCTTGCTAAGAATTTAAGGTCCAAAAGATCAAAGACTTACTTTGCTTTACTCTATTATCTTTAATACTGAGATCATACCTGGTGCAGAGCAGACATGCTAATATTTGATGAAAGAATGAATTTACAAATAATTTTATTTTGTCAATTGATGACTAGCATTCCCTTGAATGTCAGAATTTAACCATTCTTCTATTTCTAGGTATTTTACTCATTTTCAGTTGTTCACTACTATAGACTAAGGTGAATAATTTATTGCCAAATCTTTGTTTACATCCTTTCCCAAACAACAACAAACTTCTACAAGTGGAAATGTATGGTGAAAGCATATGCAAACTTTGAAGGTGTTTCAAATGTTCTGCACAAGTGCTCTCCATTAGGTCGAGCCTACCTAAACTAAGATCAGTAGTGTATAAGAATGTCTTCCTTGGGGGATTTTAATTTCTACTCTACCTAATCTGCCTCATTAAGTATTTAGAAGAATCAGAGATAACAAAACAATCACCTTCTACCTTTAATGATGTGGATGCCTGCTAAGCCATTGAGAGCGCAAACTAGTTGCCGATGTGCTTCTTCACACTCTGTTCCACATTTCTTCTGTAGAGATGTTAGCAGCTCTTCCATTGTCATGGTGCTAAAAGAAAAGGTAAATTGTTCCTGAAGAGAAAATCCTAAGTGCCAATATTACATCACATAAGATCAAGAGTATCAGCCTCTTACAGAGTCTTTATATATCTTCGGGATCTTTCTTTCCACTTCCATTTTACCACTGTCACTTTCCACTCAATTGCCTCTTACTATTCTGGCAAGCATTCCATTACCTGATCCCATCCTCCTTTACTTTTTCCCAGTTAGGTCAATGGAGAAGGGAAGTAGAAAAATCTTCCCAAAATATGAAGTACCAACACGATATGTTTGAAACAGTATGGGTGTTAGAAGATAAGATTAAGTCTGAATCTCTAGCATTATAATTTAATGAATCTCCATAAGCCTGAATTTTTTTTTTATCTGTAAAAAAAATGAGGATTCTTCAAGGATCAGATCAAATGCCATTTCTGCCAAAAGTCTGTCTAACGTTAACCATTTATATAGAAATTATTTCCATATTCTAACTGTCTACAGCCATGTATAAGTACCTCTTATGAAGTAGGTTTGCCTTATTTTATAGGAATCACTAATCTTTATCATTTCCCTTATTTGTCTATAAACTGCTTAAAGGCAAAGACAAAAATATAATTCCTCTTTCTATGTATTTTTAATAACACCTTATCTTTTTAACACCAGGTGCTAAAATAAAACAAAACAAAACAAAACAAAACAGAACAAAACAAAACACGCCAGTGCTGAGTCACAGACTGATGAACAAACAATTTCTGGGATAATAGTGGACTAGATACTGTGGACACAAATTACAAAGAAAATATAGTAATCTAATTCAGTTAAGTCCCTGATGTAGGAACAAAAAATTAGAATAAGAACAAAAGCCTTTCATATCTGAAGTGCAGCAAAAAATACACAAAACAAAAAAACAGAATAAAACAATAAACCCCCCAAATAGTCCTAACTTTAAAAGAAATGTTTAAAACCATGAAAATAATTTTGAGAATGTGGCTCTCTTTCATAAATGGGGTTCATGCCAAAGAAAAACCGCACTGCTAAAAATAACTGACAACAGCTCATTTATAAGACCCTGAATGAAACTGGGGGCTAGAAAGCTAATAGCTTAAACACTGTCTATCAACTAATATAGTGTCAATTGCAGTGTAAGGAAATTGAAAACAAAACCTTTTCTGGAGTGGCAAAAACTCCCCACGAACGGCCTGTGGGTGGCAGCAGGCCTGCCTGAGCCTCAGCAGTGGATACAGAATGGAGGTGACCGTCCTTCGGTCCAGGCTGCTGAGCTTCAGGGCCCAGTCAGAAATTTTCCTGAGCTTTACTACTGCATCCTGGCAGCACACTTCATGCTGGCGGTGATAGAAATGTCTTTCCACTGGAGAAAAGTGAAGCCAGTGGACTTCTTCTGTCTGAGGGGGTATCTGGATCTGTAGGGAGAAGAAAAAAAGGATTTCACCTGAAAATTTAACTTTCCATCCCAGCTCTCGCTTCCCTTTTCTTGGAATGTCCTTAATCAGTAAAAACTTATGCTACTGACTTGGTCAATCACATCTTTCTTTGCAGACCTCCATAGTATCTTGGCAATAAAGCTGTAGAGGAGCTGAGGATTCTTCCTGCAGTAAGGGCGATAGAGAAGTCGAACCCACCAGTGTTTGACACAGTAAGGTTCAATACCAAGAAAGACCACCAACCCAAAAAGATCTGAGAAGAAAAAAACAACAACAACAACACATTGAGAATAACTGTTTCTATATTTCTACATTACTATTTTGAATAACACTTTCATAGATATTACACAGCACACAGTACTTTCCATGAATTAAAACGCAGATTGTATAGACTCTTGAATCTGAAAGTTAATTCCACTTTGACTTACGTTTGTTGATATTGCACTAGGTTTTGTGCTAGGAGCTAAAATGTGTAACCATTCCACAAACCTCGTATTTAATTCAAAAGTCTGAAATTTCCATCAGAAGTAAAACTAGAAAATGACTCACTTGTGTGCACCTGATCAAGAGATACATAAGAAAAATCAGGCACTCTCATGAGACTACTGAATTTAAGGCTTGCTGGATTAGGAAAGAAGTCTGAATGACATAGGTGATATGAAGAATATTCACTGATCCAATATTCATTACATTTTTTGGTCTAGTAATTCTACTTTTGGGAAATAAGACTAAAACCATAATAAAAAACCAGAGACAAGATTAATCCACACAGTGACATTCATGCCAACAACATATAGAATAAAAATGACTCAAATAAAGAAATGATTAAATAAATCATATAGTACTCTCCGTAAGACAAAACCTTTCTTTTCCTTTTTTTTCAAATTTTTATTTAAATTCTAGTTAGCAAAAAATACTCATTTCAGGAGTAGAATTTAGTGATTCACTTACATATAACACCTGGTGTTCATTACAACAAGGGCCCTCCTTAATGTGCATCACTCATCTAGCCCATCTCCTCACCCACCTCCCTCTCTCCCTCGACCCTCAGTTTGTTCTCTATAGTTATGGTTTGCTTCAGCCCTTCCTTAGTTTCCCTCCTTCCCCTATGTTCATCTGTTTTGTTTCTCAAATTCCACATATGAGGGAAATCGTATGGTATTTAAGATAAAACTGATCTTCTAATCCAATAGGGCTTGTGTTAGATTTACTTCGTTGTACTTGTATGTTTTATGATTGGGGAATCAATATTATAGTCCATGTTTTGCTCACTTAACATTATACCTTACAGTGTTTGCATTTATGATGGATTTTTAAAACATGAAAAATTGCTTAGAATATAATGTTAAGTGAAAAAAAGGTATAAAATTATGCATGCAGTATGAGAACAAACATGCAAACATTTATATAAAAAAGATTGGAATAGTGGTTATGTCTTTAAATGAAGATTATGGCTCAGTGTAATTTTTTAAATATTTTTCTGCATTAAACATGTTCACATTGGGCTATATTCTCTTTAGAAACCATGAAATTTTTTTTTTCCCAAAAACGTGATGCCCCTACCCACAACATTTATTCTGAAGATGCCTAACAAATATTTAGGTTGAATTAAGTTACTTTGACACTTTCTGAGAGTCCATTAACATCTAAAAAGAAATACTGCCTACATGCAGATATCAATGGAGTTGTACTTCTGTTTAAATCAATCCAATTGCCTATGTGCTATCTCTTCTTTGAGGTCCCAAAAGTGCCTCAAACTCAACTTGCCAAAATCAAATTCATACTCTTTTTGCCCAAACATGCTTCTCCTCTAGTGTTATTCACCTGGAAATACAGTCACCGTACATGGAGTTATGCTACTTCGAAGTCCTGGCATCTCCCCATCACTGAATAAGCCTTATTAATTTTTTTCTTATCCACTTTTTTGCATTTCTTCAGGACAATCCTAGTTAAAACTCAGGGTGTCAGTATCAACTTGCCTAGATTACTTATTGTAGCCAACTGAGATCCTAGTATCCACTCTGTCCCACTTCTAAACCATTCTCTACACTGCAAATAGATTGAGTTTTTGAAATCCAAATCTAACCACGAGATGATACCCAACCACTTTGTTTAAATCTTTCCAATAGCTCCTACTATTCTTAAGAAAATAAACAAATAAAATTATTCATCATGGCCTACAGAGTCCTCCATGGTCTGATCTATATCCACCTATTCAATCTACTGGGTTTTCCAGTTTTCCAGCTCTCTGTATTCTAGCCACACTAATATCCTTCCATGCTCCTCCTGCCAGATCATCTTTGTATTTTCTATTTCCTTTATGATAGAGAATTCTTCCCTATTTACTTAACTCATTAATATTTCAGATCCTGGCTCAGCTGTCCCTTCCTTCGACATCCCTATTATGTGATGTCACAGAATGAGACATCTTTTCTGAAGCCTATTATAGTTTGAATTTTACATTTCTCTTATACATTAAAGTTACCTTGACTACAGTCTTAACATTTGTCTTAAGTACTTAATAAATACATCTCCCCTTCTAAGCTGTAAGCTCAAGAAGATCAGGAACCGAATCTTTTTTTTTTTTTTATTATACTTCACAAAGAATAAATGAACCAATAAGTGTACTACAAAGTACTTAAGTAATTTAGAGTCAACACTTTCGAAGAAGCTAAAATGAATACACAAATATATAAATGGGAAATAAGAACAACAAAAGCAGCAGTGGAAGCAGCTACCACTCACTGAATATTTAATACCTGCCAGGTACCATGCTAAATGCTTTGCATACTTTATTATAACTAATCTTAAAACATCTTACTTCGCAAATAAGGAAAATAAAAATTTGAATGTTTATGTCATTTCTTTATGGACATACAACTGAAAAGTCAGTATGTCACCATGGTTCGTATATCCTGAAAACCAGTGCTTTGTATACTATACAAAGAAGTATATTACATAGACATGGAGTGGGGAGGATGGGAGGAGAGGGAGTCGTTCTTGCTACCTGGCTTTATTTCAGCCTGCCTGTAGAAACATACTAAAGGCCTCACAAATTATGGAATGAAAACATCCTAGCCTCATGTCCTTGCTCAGTGTGTAGTCAACCTGGGATTCACAAGATCTCTGGTTGTTGCTAATTAATAAATCATCAAATCTGGTTTATCTCTATCAGTCTAGCACAGTGGTTCTCAATGGAGGTGGAGGTGGAGTGGTATGATTTTGTCCCCCAGGGGATAATAGGCAATGTCTAAAACACATTTGTGGGTGTCACAATTGCAGAAGTGCTACTGCCATCTAGTGGGAGAAGCTAAATATCCCAAGATGCATAGGACAGCTCTCAACAAAAAAGAACTATCCAGGCCCAAATGTCAATGGGGCCAAGGCTGAGTAATCTTGCTCTAACACCAAAAGAAAACAAATGAGACTTTCATTTTCAACTACAACATCGTGACTATGCATCTTTTCCTTCTCCTCTCTCTCTCTTGCTACCTTCTTTCTGTTTTCTACCTACCACTTTGGAGCTCTGAGTTCAGTTTAGACCTGCATTTACACTGCTCAGGAGGGCACAATGACTACTCACCTTAGGACAATGGGACTACTCACCATCTATCCATTCTCATAAAAACAAAAACCATCCGATTCCATTTAAAAAGATGAATGCTTAAAACTACTAGGAGTGAAATATATGTACAATCACTTACGTAAGGATTTCAACAAAGGCTGAAAATACTTGTTCCTAAAAACAAGCAAGCTTTTCAAATATATGCAAAATGTGAAGAAACCATACATTACCCTCCAATCCTCTCTGTACTGGAGTGCCACTGATACACCAGCGATTAATCCCACTCAAGCGCTGAGCCATTTCTGCAGCCTAATGAGAGAGAAATATGCAATAAAAAGAGAAGGAAAAAAAGGCAGGGGAAATTAGGAATGTTTATTCCTGAGAATAGCCCATGAAAAGCTATACTTCAGGTCAGGCACACTCTCTCTTATTCACAGTTATCACACTCAAAGTTGAAGGTCATATTCAATGGGCCATCTTCTAGTACAGTGGTTCTCATTAGCAGAAGGCTGCCATGAGCCCTCCCCAAAAGAGGAAGAGTAGTTCAAGTATGTATAGAATGAAAAGGCTCCCTGAATGACTGAGACATCCCCAATGCCACCCATCCTTAAGATGTGAACCAATGTACTAACAGATAAGATTCATAAATTGAGTGCAGATTACAAACTGGCCAAAGAAAATGGAATAAAGACATATGAACAAAGGCTAAATCAAACTCTATCTTCTAAAGTAGTATTTTCTGCTATGATATGATCTCTCTGATAAAAAGGTCAACTTTGGCTCAAAGTTATCAGAGCCTACACAATGAACTTTCCACTTAGCAGAAATGCTAGCAGAAGTCCCTAAACAGAGTTTACTTTGATCTGCATCACACATAAATTGCCATCTTATTCAAATACATATGGGCATTGCATATAAAGCAGTAATTCCTACAGTACCAAAATAACTCCTGAGGGTTATGTAGTTCAGAGCACAAGAGAAAAGCAAATTACTATGTTTAACAACAAACTTTTGGCCAATGTCAACACTGTAGGTTAATTACACTTAGATTATTAATATTTTTATGGACAACTTCCTCAATCTCTTTCCTTTTTTTACTCCCCAGCCCTCAGAAGATTCTGCAGAAATTCTCACTTTTACAGCAGGACATTCAACCATCTGGGCTTCATCAAGGCAGATCCTCCACCACTCCACAGCTACTAGGGGGCTGGGAATGGCCATATAGCGCTTCTGGTTCCGTAAACGACGCCCATCCTCACTGTTGCTATGTGGGATATCTACATAGTTAAGTTCTGAACGAAGAACATCATAGGTAATGATAACTATATCCTGTTCAGCCAAAAAGTGAGGCTGTAAAAAACCATCTTTCTTCACTCCTTGATATACCTAGGAAACAATCACAGACACAGTTACTGCAGAAAGGCTCATTAAAGATAATGGAAATATTCATTCTTACACCCTTACTGAGTTCTTTCCATTGTTTAGTTTAGTACAAAACATGCTATGAGATACACTCCATGTGTATCTAGACTCACGTGTCTAGATACATGTCTAGAGAAAGCCACGTTAGGGTAGAAGACCGGTAACATAAGCATCATGAAGGGAAATGTAAGAGAAGTGAAAGTGATAGCACAGTGGAAAGACCAATGCTATGGCTGAGAAGGTAAATTCAGAGGAGTTAAAATTTGAGCTGGCTTTTAAAGAACATTTAGGAGTTCTCACAGGTGGAGAAAGGGGAAAAGGACTTAAGGGTACGTAGGTAGGTAGGTAGATAGGTAGGTAGGTAGGTACAAAAGCACAGAGGTATGAAGAAGTAGAACAAGAAGAGCTATAATTTCCTGAATGCCTTTTATATTTCAGACACTATGCTGCACTTTATCTCCTATCTTCAGCAACAATCTCATTAGTGGTTATTTTTATTCCTATCCCACACATAAGAAACATGAAGTGACTTGCTCAGAACTTGCAGAGCCTAGATTCAAATCAAGGTTTATCTACCCAACAAAACTGAGCTCCTCAATGGCCAAGAGGAGGTTTCACTTATTACTGTGTTCTCTCTCCCTATGGTAGTAGATGAAATATTGAACACCTTAAATAACATTTGTATGGAAAGAAGGGAGGAAAAACAAAGGGAGTGAAGAATACTAACATTACTCAACAAAATGGATTCAGAGGGAACATACCTCAACATAGTAAAGGCCATATATGACAAACCCACAGCTAACATCGTACTCAACAGTGAAAAACTGAAAGCTTTCCCTCTCGGGTCAAGAACAAGATAAGGATGTCTACTCTTACCACTTTTATGCAACATAGTTGAACAGTCCTAGCTGCAACAATCAGATAAGAAAAAGAAATAAAAGGTACCCAAATTGGTAAGAAAAACCTGTCACTATTACCAGATGACATAATAGTATATAAAGAAAACCCTAAGTATTCTACCTAAAAACTATCAGAACCGGTAGTGAATTTAGTAAAGTTGTAGGACATAACATTAATGTACAGAAATCTGTTATACTTCTATACACTAATAAAAAAGAGAAATTAGGAAAATCATCCCATTTACAGTTATACCAAAAAGAATAAAATACCTAGGAATAAATTTAACCAAGGAGGTTAAAGACCTATACTCTGAAAACTGTAAGAAATTGGTGACAGAAATTGAAGATGACAAATAGAAAGATAAATCATGCTCATGAACTGGAGAAATTAATATTGCTAAAATGTCCATAGAACCCAAAGTAATCTACAGATTCAATGCAATCCCTATCAATACCATTAGCATTTTTTCATAGAACGAGAACATATATTCCTAAAATTGGTATGGAACCACTGAAGACCTTGAATAGCCAAAGCCATCTTAAGAAGAACAGAACTGGAAATATCACAATCCCAGATATCAAGATACACTACAAAGCCTGTACTAATCAAGTATATGGCACTAGCACAAAAATAGATACACAGATCTATGGAACAGGATAGAGTCCAGAAATAAACCGATGCTTATATAGTTAATTAATCTACGACAAAGAAGGCAAGAATGTACAATGGAGAAAAGATCACAAATGGTGCTGGGAAAACTGGACAACTATATGCCAAAGAATAAAAGTGAGCCACTTTCTTACACCATACAAAAATTAACTCAAAATGGAATAAAAGTCTAAATGTGAGATCTGAAGCCATAAAATTCCTAAAAGAAAACATAGGCAGTCAACTTTCAGATGCTGGCCTTAGCCAAATATTTACAGATATGTCTCCTTGGGCAAAGGAAACAAAAACAGAAGTAAACTGCTAGGACCAGTGAAAATAAAAAGATTTTGCATAGCAAAGAACACCATCAAAATTAAAAGGCAATCTAGTAGATGGGAAAAGATATTTGCAAGTGATCTATCCATTTAGGGGATATTAGCCAATATTCAAAATATATAAAGAACTTACAGAGCTCAACACCAAAAAAAAAAAAAAAAAAATCAGTTAAAAAATGGGGATTTTTTTAAGAAGACAAACCGATGGCCAACAGACACATAAAAAAATGCTCACCAGCACTAATGACAAATGCAAATCAAACCACAGTGATATATCACCTCACACCAGTTAGCATGGCTAGTATCAAAAAGACAAAAACAAGTGTTGGTGAGGATGTGGAAAAAAGGAAACTCTTATGCACCGTTTGTGGGAATGTAAACTGATGCAACCACTGTGGAGAACAGTATGGAAGTTCCCCAAAACATTAAAAATAGAAATACTATATGATCCAATAATTCCATTACTGAGTATTTACCCAAAGAAAATGGAAATGCTAACTCAAAAATATAGTCACGCATTTTTACTGCAGCATTATTTACAACAGCCAAGTTATGGAAGCAACCTGTGTCCACTGATAGATGATGGATAAAAAAAATGTGGTATATATAAACAGTGGAATATTAGTTACAAAAAAGAATGAGATCTTGTCATTTGTGACAACATGGATGAACTTAGAGGCATTATGCTAAATGAAAGATGTCAGACAGAGAAAGATAAATCCCATATGATTCCACTTATACGTGGAACCCTAAAAAAACCAACCAACCAACCAAACATAAAACATAAAACAGTATCATAAATACAGAGAACAAATAGTGGTTGCCAGAGGGGAGGGAATTGAGGGGGTGGGTGCGTGAAATAGGTGAAGGGGATTAAGAAATACAGACTTCTAGTTATAAGATAAATAAGTCACAAGGATGAAAAGTACAGCATAGGTAGTCAATAATACTGTCCTAACATTGCATGATAACAGATGGTAACTACACTTGTCTTGGTGAGCATAGCATGATGTACAGAATTGTCGATTCATTGTTATACACCTGAAATTAAGATAACATTGTATGCCAACTATACTTCAATTAAAAACAAAATACTAACATTAGTAAGTTACAATGAACTATGTGCCAGCACTTTATCAATTCATTTAACCTTCACAGTAAGTCTATGAAGGGGTATTAATTTTAGAACTTAGCACAGTTCCTGGCACGTTACAGGTGCTCAATAAATATTTGCTGAATGAGTAAATTCTTATTTTACAGATAATGTAACTGAGGCCTCAAAGGATGACTCTGGATCTAAGAGGTAGAGATGAGACAGGCAGCTACTATTACACAATGCTGCCTTTCTGTCTGAGAGTGTAAATGTGTATATGAAGTCTTTTTCATTTACATGATGGATTTTTTCAAAAGCTTCCACACCTTTTAACTCAAAGCACTTTAACTTCTAAACTTCTGATGTCAGAAAAGAATACAGAGTCTACTGTTTCATTTCCCATTCTCAATTTCCTCTTCAAATTCTGATTTCATAACTATCTTATTAATTTTTGGAATAAACAACAAAGTGATAAAGGTTGTAAAAATTACCACAGGGAAGCAAAAATTGGGATTTTCCTACTCATTTAAAGAGTCCAAACTGCCTTACCAAGACTCGAAGAGATGATGACCTCACATGCCTGTTGATTTCATCCACCCACTGATGACAAATGGAACTGGGCGAGATGATCAGAGTTGCTCGTGTTGATACTGGCTCCATTGCAACAAGGCAATGGGGGCAGTAAAAAGGCTTAATCTTCAGATTCTTCTCTTCATAATTCACACACCTTGCATGTTGCCATAGGTGGCATTTCAGGCACTGAACACGAGGTTTACGGTCTACCTGATCAAGCTCACCACATATGCACTCAAAGCGATAATCTGAGGAACTACAGGGACTCCCGATATTAGATTGTGGCACATCACCTTCGGTAGGGTTTAAAGATTCAGCTTGGTCCTTTGCTCCACGTTCTTCCTTGATTTCAAAGATACATGTACTTTTAGATGTGGTAACATCAGTAATTCCAGAGTCACTGGTAGCTGGACAGTGATCTTGTGAACTGAGATTGATATTAGGCTGACCTTTTCCCTTTTTTGTGGATAGAACAGGCTTTTTCTTGAATTTACTACGATTTTTCCGAGGCTTATAGTAATAATAATAAGGATCATCATCATCATCAGATGTGTTTGATGGCAAGTATTCAGAATCTGTGTCTTTGTTCCCTGATTTTCTGGATTCTTTCTGAATTTTCCTTGGACTCCCTATTGCCTATGAAAAATATTATTTAATTAATTTATATCAATATAATTACAATACTGAAATTAAATCCCCAACCTTATTTATAGCTTTCCATAAAAATCCAATAGCCACTCTTGCTACCATTTTCCCACTAGAAGAATCACTCCTGATCACTGGCTTTCAATCTGCCCTCTGTAAGAAGCCTCTCTGTGGTCTACAGGTCTAAAAAGGAAGGCTCTACTATTGTATGGGTAAAAGCTGAGGAGAATAAAAATTAGATAGGAAGCTACTAATATTTTGACATTAACCTCTTATAATTCATATTTTGTCTAAATCAATAAAAGACTAATAGTTCATAATACATAAATATACAAACTCTGGCAATTAACGTATCAAGTACGAAAATACAGCATTTAAAGAAAGTGAAAATCTACTAGTTACTGCAATTAGCAAATAAACTCCTTCTTTCTTTCTGCTTTCTACCTGTACCCCTCCTGAAATTATTTACTGGATAACAATTCTGAGCCAGGCATAGTGTTAGATGCTGGCAATACAAATATGAGGAATATTTAGTTCCTGGTCTCCACGAGGTCTATTGGAAAAGAAAGAACAATAAAAAGTGAAACAATGGTACAAGAATGCCTAAGAGGAGAACAAAACAGACAGGGGCTGGGATGGGGAGTTAGGTGCCAGCATGAGCTTCCTAGAAGTGATGTCAGACCTGAGGTTGAACAGATGAGCTGGGACACTTGCCATGAATGGCACTAATTGAAGATTTTCCTTTTTTGGTGACAGAAGGATTATTAGAAGCATAGAAGTTCATTGCAGCTTTCTACCCTGGCTGGGGAAAAATGTTGGGAGACTCCCTACTCCAGAAAATGAACTTTTTTATCTGTCATTTCCTTCACAGTAGATAAGCTAGTAGCTCCACACTTTGATTTACTGTCATTAGTCTTTACTGGATTAATTGATTGATTTTAAAGTCTATTTATTTATTTTAAGTAATCTCTATACCCAACCTGGGGCTCAAACTCACAACCCCGAGATCAAGAATTTCATCTGACTAAGCCAGTCAGGTGCCCCATTTACCTGATTTATGTTTGCATAGCTATGTAATTATTTTTTTTAAAGCAAGTTTGAAATTAATAGCCCCCCAAAAGCAGTTTTATAACAAAATGTAAAAATTTTATAAGATGACATGGGAAAAATGAGAACTTACATAAAAGATTGAAAATGTATATAAAAAGCTAAGCAAATGTAAGGTATTTCATTAATATTTTTAAACTACAGAACAGATTTTTAACTGCTGACAACATTAGGATAAGGAGAGAGTCGTTTTATTTTTTTTCTCTCTCCTTTCTTAACGTTTATTTTTTTGAGAGAGAGCAAGAGTGCTGGCACACAAATGGAAGAAGGAAGAGAGAAAGGTGAGAGAGAATCCCAAGTAGGCTTCTGCGCAGAGCCCAATGCAGAGCTGGATCTTTGAGCATGAACTTTGAGATCAAGACCTGAGCCAAAATCAAAAGTAAGGCAGTCAACTGACTAGCCACCCAGGCACCCCTACTTTTTTCTTTTTTAAAAAAAGATTTTTTTGTGTGTTATTTTAAACTCTTTAATATGCTTAACCCACCGGGGGGTGCCTGGGTGGCTGTTGGTTAAGCGTCCGACTTTGCCTCAGGTCATGATCTCACAGTTTGTGAGTTTGATCCCCACATCAGGGTCTGTGCTAACAGCTCAGAGACTGGAGCCTGCTTCAGATTCTGTGTGTCCCTCTCTCTCTGCCCCTCCCATGCTCATGCTCTGTCTCTCTTTCCCAATAATAATAAATAAACGTTAAAAAATTAATATGCTTAACCCACCAAAATAATTCATTCAAATATTTATTGAGTACTTGCTATGTGCCAAGCACTCTTCTCTGGGACTAGTAAAATACAGTTTCTACTCTGATGAAACTTCTACTCAGGAGGTAGAAAAGAGATGATACAGGCATATGTGATTTTCCCAGTTTGGTTTTTATCTTCAGTCTCTAAAAGCCTTAGTGTCAAGTGGGATCTGTCCACTCCCTCTATAAGGCATCACACAGAGCAACTTAATAAATGTTCTGTTACCTGCTTTTTTGTTTTATCATATGTATCTTCTTCCTTGTAATTCTTCCCCAATGTAAAAGTCCCAGAAAAACCATGCCCTTTGATCTGTTTCACAAGACCTTCAAAAATTAAACATTTCAGCATCCGTTTCAGAAGACTCCTGTTCCGCTGAACATCATATCTATATATAGAACTGACATACTTATAGATGGAAAGGATGGAAACTCCTTTTTTTCCATTCATTTCTTTCACAGCTGTCAGGATCATCACACGTGTAGCTATATGCAAAAGGATATGCTAACTTAGAATAATTGAAATTAGAAAAAAAAACAGAAACATATTAAGAATAATATGCACTGAGAACTAAGACAAAAAAAGATTTTTATTGAAGATATGTTGTCTGTAGATCATTTTGAAGAATATGTAATAAAAATTATCTCAATGTATTAATAATATACTATGATGGAAATAACCTAAAGAAGAATTGCTCATTAATTTGTTAATCTACCAAAGCAACTATCATTTAAAATTATATTCGGGGAAAAAAAAACTTATCACAATTGTCCATGTATATGCTACCATCAGTAAAGGAAACATTTGTTGGTTAGCAGAATTTGAAGTGGCTATGCCGGAGAATAAACAAAGCCTGGTGTAAACTGTAAGCTCAAGAAATTTAAATGCAACAGACTGAACAAGATCTATACCAAGAAAGAATGAATCAATCAAATGAAAGAATAAATCTTTACTTTTGTTAAGGTAATATGACTTGTAATTGATCCCATTTATACAAAGTATAAACCATGAAAACAATTATTCCTAACAACTACAAGATCTCTCCCTATAAGAAATGCAAGAACTATGACAAAGATGACTGTACAAAGGTATTTTCTTTCAGAGATTTCATACTTACGGGGACACTGAACTTTTTCTTTTGGTTCAAATTCCGTATTTGGGGTTTCTGTGTTTTTTACTTTTCCTCCAGACTGATGTGATGGAATGAAATAATTCACCACTTTTCCCTGATATAAACAACATTCAACAGTCACCCAGTGCTTTGCTTTCAGTAATTGGAGCTGCTTGTTAAAATTAACCCTTCTATTAGGAGATGCAAAAGAGTTGTAAAAAAATGATGAAAGAAAGAGCTAAATATGCTATTCATATATACAAACCTTATGTTTTATTTCAGGGCTACCGCTAGCTATCACTTGAAAACTGTGCATATTATCTTAAATTACCTAAATGTTAAGTGTGAAACTTCTGAAATTAACTTAAAAAAAAATTTTTTTTTAATCTTTATTTATTTTTGAGAGGGAGAGAGAGACAGAGTGTGAGTGGGCAGAGAGACAGGGAGGCACAGAATCTGAAGCAAGCTCCAGGCTCAAAGCTGTCAGCACAGAGCCTGACGGAGGGCTCAAACCCACAAACCGTGAGATCATGACCCAAGCCGAAGTCAGACACTTAACAGACTGAGCCACCCAGGTGCCCCTTCTGATATTAACTTTTCAAAGGCTTGTTTAAATATGGAATTAACATAGAAGTTACCGAGAGTTAAATCATACAGTTAACATAGAAGTTACTGTAACACTGGGGCACCTGAGTGGCTCAGTTGGTTGAGTGTCCAACTCAGGTCATGAGCTTGCAGTTCATGAGTTCGAGCCCCCCATCATCTGCTGCTGTCAGCATAGACACTGCTTTGGATCCTTTGTTCCCCTCTCTCTGCACCTGCCTTGCCTGCACTGTTTCTCTCTCAAAAATAAATAAACATTAAAACAAAAAAAAGTTACTGTAAAACTATATATTCCAACTCATTTGTTTTTTAACAATGAAATAGATATTTTCTATTCCCTACTCAAATCTACGAGGTTAACTTTGCAAACTTGACCCTATCAGAAGATCACATTATCCCTAAAGTTGTGGGCACAGTGAGCCCTACATGTAATGATACTCTTACCTAGTGTGTTGATTTTAGGTTTTATTACCGGAAATTATGAACTATGAGCTGCACGTGCTTCAGTGGAGCTGTTTCTTTTTTTCCTCCATAAACTCTAAAATTTGTATTTCTAAACACAATTATATATTTTAGAACAAGGACTCAGAGTTTGATTCATTTAGCAATCTAATTACAAAGCTATTTAGCCTTTAACAAAGTTTGAACTATTAGATTCTATGACTTAAATATCTGAGATTTGTACAATTAAAAAAAGTTACTCTCAAAAATATTTACTGGTAATATGGAGGCTTGTAGTAGTGACAAAACATTTGAGGGAGTAACAGTACTTTCCTATGAGTTTCTCTGCCAACGAGAAGGAATCTTGGTGACAGCGTATCCCCTTTCCTAGTTGGCCAACATCACTTAACAAAAACCCTGCCAGGTCACAAACATCCTATTCTCCGTGCCCACTTGAGGTTAACTAATAACTAGTACAATTAATTAGCCTCAGAGGAGACTAAAAGTGTTGGCTTAAGTGCCAAGCAAATGTTCAATATATGATGCTTTTTGAGAACATATGTCCCCTGCTTTCTTGGCCCTATGGTACTACTCCTACCTCAGGAAGAGTGAGAGCATCTTGTTTGACATCTTGTCGGGTATGTGTCAGAATCAGAGCCAAAACCTCCACTGTCTTTCCAAGACCCATCTCATCTGCTAAGATTCCGCCAAGCAACTGTGGCCCAGCATTTGGGTAATCACGGATGATGCTGAAGGAAAAAACAAGAAAAACATATCACAGGAAGGCAAGTAAAAATTATACTATTCCTAAAGAAAACTGGAAGAAATCCATAAAAGTCAAAGTTTTTTTAAACTACATTTTAGTGTGAAACAATCTGAAATGCTAGGTCACTGAATAAAGAACCATGATAATCAAAAAACTGCCTGAGCTGACAAGTGAGTCTGCAGAAACAGGAGTGGTACTGGTAAATAACATCATTCTTTTCTCTTCATTAAATAAAAGGAGGTGTGTCTGCCTTCTTTCTGTGTCTGTGAAGAAAAAAACGAGGATAATAACTACTGATTCACCTATGATGTTGCTATGTTTAATGATTCCTATGACTTTAATAATAGAAATTAACAAATCTAATGAAAATATGAGAACTGGTCCATAGAAAGATGACATTTTTATTTAAAATTATAATCTCTTTAAATATGAGTAACTAAGCTTCTTAAATCCATTATTTTCCATTCATTATAGAAAATGACAAGTACTATTAATTTCATATTTGTCTTACCTATAAAAATGATAAAAATATAAAGTCTAGTAAGACTTCGACTTAGTATTCCTTCCTAAGGTACTGCCAAGGCTAAAGACATATGCGACCAATGTCATACAGGTTTTTGTAACATTTACTTTTAATACCTAGCACATAAAGTTTGCCTTACCAGCCTGTGTACGGATTGTAGTAGAGTTTCAAACCCTCAGATGTGACAATCTCTCGCCATAAGAAATGCAGGGTATTTTCTAAAGAAAAATATAACCATAAGAACAAGTTTTTGTTTGTTTTCCTTTCTGCCAGAAAATCACGTTAAAATAAAAATAAGTTAATAGTCAAAATACTCCGGGAAGCCACATACACACGGAAAAAGGCTAGGATCTCATTCTTTTTTTCAGATACTATTCTTGTAATTATTCTTCCTTTGCTTTGGGCATCAATATTTTCCACATAAGTGTTATGCAGAAAAACGAAGTACAGCATATCACAGAGAATTAACAGGAAAAGAAAATGAATACAGAAAAACAACTCCAACCCAATGAAGGAAAATAGCTTATCCTCTATAATTCCTTCAAAAAGTTGCCGAAAATCTTTAAATAACTCAACAGACATATGCTTGTGGGCTAATACATTAACTCAAATCAGACCTAACCTTTTAGAGGGGTCTGATAGCAGGAGGAAAATCTTATTTAACTGAAGAAAAAATCTTAAACACTGAAGTATTGAGTGTATTTCAACCAGAGTCTTCCATATTTCTTTCCCTTAATATTTTAAGTTGTTTAAACCAACTGCCAAATTAGGAAGAATGTCTGTATCTACCAGTGAAATGCCAAGTAATTTTGCTGCCTGCTTTAGGGATTAACAGGTGAAGTAGGAATATAGATACATAGGGTTTATAAGATGAAAAAAAATAAAAGATTAAAAAGCTTCAATTTATGGGAACCACAGGGAACATAACTACTAAATGGCACATGGGATTTAATCAACAAAATCCATTCTGTGGATAAAAAAGAATGAAATACTGCTATATGTGGCATGGATGAATCTCAAAAAACATTATGTTCAAAGAGGCCAACTTCTCCCCCGCCTCAAGTGTCCGCGTTTTGCCATTCTATTAATTGTTTCAAAAACAGGCAAAACTAACTTATGGTGGCAGTAGTTGCCTCCTGAAGGGGTTGAAGTAGGAGAATTGACTGGAGCCATGAGGGAACTTTCTGACGTGAGGGAAATATTTCATGTTAGCACTGTATCATAGATATAAAAAGACAAAATCAATTTTAACAATTTTATTTAGCTTAACATAAACAAAACCTTATCATTTCCATATGTAATCAATATAAAATTATGAATGAGATACTTGGCCTCTTTTTTTGTACTATTTGAAATCTGGTATATATTTTAAACTTACAACACATAATCTGGGCAGTCATTTGAAGTCTCAAGAGGCACGTGTGGCTAGTACCTTCTGAGAAAATCTAGTTCTATGTCTTAATTGGGTCATTGGTAACACAGATGCATAGATTTAGCCTAATATATCAAATTGTGCCCTTAAGAGCTGTGCATTTTACCCTAAGTAAGTTATACCTTAATAAAATTATGTAAAGAAAAGTTACTGCATTTTGGAGAAAAAATAATCCAGTCTGTAGGAAACTACAGAGCTAACAATTTCCTCAATGAATAAATTATAAGAAAAAAATACAGAATATGAAGAGGTAAAATCTATGGATTAAAGAAACTTAAGTGACAACAATTCCAATGTATGAATGCTATTTGGTTTCAAATCTGAATCAACTGCAAGACAGAAAGAGAAACAGAGAGAGAGAAAGGGAGAAAAAAAGAAGGAAGAGAGGAGAGAGATTTGGCAGTATTAATGAATTACTGGGTTTAAAAATCCATCCTAACATATATATTTTATATTTGTTTAAAGCAATCCTTTCTTTCATTGAAATAAACTGTGACATTACCAGATTAAATTATATGATATGTGAAATTATTACTTCAATATAATTTAGAGTACGGATGAGAAGTAGGAAGAAATAATGTTGGTTATAAATGAATATTTTCTAAAATTAAAAATTAAAAAGTGACGTTTGCTGGATTAAAAAAGTATAAACTGGAATCTATGGGAGAAACAAGTAAGAGCTATACCTCATTAAAATAAATCTATACGGAATGGAAGAGAAATGGTCAACACTTCACTTCCTAGAATCATGCAAAAATCTCATCTTCTGCCCATTCCTTTAGAGATAGTGATAAAAAGGCATAAATGACTCCGATAAACTTACTTTCACAAAAACACTTAATAGATAACATCTTACTTTATTATTTATTTTGTGGAATAAAGAAAATAAATGCAAACCTAGGAGAATTAGTCACACACCAGTCTCCCACTTCTGTAAATTTGCTTTCTGTTGCTAATATTCATCATTAAATTGTGAAGCCTCTCGCAGATGATTAGCAAGATTCCCATTTGATCATGTTCCAAAAGCAATTCTTAGTTAGAAAGGCATGTAAAAAATGTATTGGTTTTAAAAAATTCCAATCAAGGCAGTCTTTATTCGGCAGGAAAAATTAGTTTAAACGCTTATAGTTGAGGGAACTTACAAATGAATTTCTCTGCCTTTCAATTTTAAAGAATTTCTTAGACTACCATTTTGTTCACAGGAAAATTCATTCAATTATAATTAATTCCTAATTATCTTTCATGAAATCCCTCAGATCAATTTGTCTTTGAGCATCTTATACTTGCCACTAGCAGGAGCGCTTCTGAAATGCTCTTGTTGTAGCATCCAATTGACAGCCTCTCTTTGGTATGGTCTCAGCACAGGAATCAACGCAGGGTGCTGGACATCCACTTGGATGGACTGCGTTTCTTGCTGATGTGTCTGCTTCACAAACTGATAGAGCTCATCGATGTCCTGTCCCTCTGGCTCACTCTCTGAATCTTCTTCATCCTCTTCCAACACATCTGTACATCCAACAACAAATGTACTCAAAACAACCCACTTTTTATAACTATAAGCAATTCTTATTCTAAGAACATACTATGCATTTTCCAAACTCTGGGGTCCTGCTCAGTGTGTTTTGGGATAGAAGGCCCTATCATTAATTCTTCACTGATCGAAAACCTACCCATCTATCCTTCAAGATAGTTCAACTTTTTCCATGGCATTTTCTTTTGTTGTCCCTGGTTAGAATTAATGTTTTCCCCTGTGTTCATGTAATACCCTTCTATTTGGATATAGCAATATATTGCAATCTGTCTGGTAGTGCAATCATCTATGTGTATTCTTTCCTTGTGCACTGAACTGTAATGCAAAGGCTGTCTTTTGTTTTTATATCTCCTCAGAGTAGCTGGCATACGCTTTGCTCAGTGCAGATATTTAATAAACATTTGAATGTGAATATCTTTTACAGTTTATAAAAGGATAATCTATTTCACTTTTACATCTTGACATAAAAAAACTCCATATGCAGACATAATTTTTCTGTCTAGTAAGACAAGGGTTCCCATTTTATTTCTTATTCTAAAAAAGGACAGGCATTTGGTAGCAGCAGGAGCCAACTAAGAGAGAAGGGCGTAAGCCATTAATACAAATTTGTAATGACATCAGATTCATTTGTTGGGCACAACTGCCCTGTGAGACTTTTGTGCCTACTAGAACATGAAAAAAAGAACCCTCAAAATCTTGAATAAATGTACAAACCCATTTTAGCTTATGATTTATTTCTGAACTCTTTCAAAAAGACCTATACACTTTTAAAGAACATACCTCTTATGCCCTAGAATGAAGATTGTACCACAAAATACTTAATTTACTTTTTTCAATAAAAAATATTCCATGTGAGATTTACTCTTACTATTCTTGTGTAATCTAGTATTGATAACTAAATTGGAAGTTTTCCTTTGAAATCCTTTGATGTTTTCCTTTGAACAGTTCAACTTGTAGTATTTTTTAAAAAAGCAGAATAATTCTTACCGTACCCTTAAAAATTCTAGATGTACTTAAAAGCATCCCTTCCAATCATGAAACCAGAGACTGTCCTCCTTTTAAAGTCTTCAACATGCAAAATGATTTACTTTTATTAGTAATTTATTATTTTTTTAATTACATAGGCTTCACCCCCAACACTGGGCTTGAATTCATGACCCTGAGATCAAGGGTTGAGGGCTCTATTGACTGAGCCAGCCAGGCGCCCCTACTTTCATTAGTATTATGAAGCTTTGCAAAGAATGTACTACAGAAACAACTCAACAGTCAAGCTTAGAAAGGGATTTCCCAAATATTCCAGTATGTTCTACAATTTGCATCTGAAATAATGCTGACCCACCATGAGCAGGGCTTGGAGAATTTGAGCCGTTTTTCCAGTAGTGTTGATGGGCTGCACCAAGCCATCCACACTCTCCCCTTGGGAACCAATGGCAGACAACTCTGAAGCTGCAGTCCTGACCAAGGATGCAACATCTTGGCAAGAAACAGTAGCAAAGTTAACTGGTCTTTATGGGAAGCAGGTTCTTGAGATTATTTGTCAGACTGCAAAGGAGAGGTGGAATAAGGCCAGCCAAGAATCTCTGGCCATAACAAAATAAAAGCACAAGAATAATGCAAAAATTCCAATCAGCTCAGATCCCTTTGGATTCTATGGACTCTGCAAACATTTCTTGAGAACCTAGTCTGGGCTAAGCACGGTATTTAGCAAATAAAGACACAAATTAGTGGGGGCATTTCAGATACGTGTAATTTTGTCACACAGTGATTTTACAAAGGCTGTTTAATTTTATGATGGTTTTATAGTTTTTCTGATTATTATGTATAGGACTTGGGAAAAACCCACAACTCTCAAGTAATGTCAAATTTTTTAAGTTTATTTATTTATTTTGAGAGAGAGAGAAAGAGAGCACGTGTGCACATGCACAAGCATGGGAAGGGTAGAGAGAGATAGGGAGAGGGAATCCCAAGCAGGCTCTGCATTGTCAGTGCAGAGCCCTATGGTGGGGCTTGATCTTGAGAACCATGAGATCATGACCTGAGCCAAAATCCAGAGTTGGACACTCAACTGACTGAGCCCCAGGTGTCCTAAGTAATAGCAACTTTTAAGTTTACCTGGAATAATAAAATTGTACAACTTTTCCATCACTCTTTTCATAAGCTGATTAAACTTCTTCATTCTTGAATTTGCATCACTCAAAAAGTCTAGTTTTGCTAGGCCACCTTCCAAAAGATAAATTCCAACCTACAAAGGATTAATCAACACAAAAATAGTGTTAATTGTACTATTACATTCTTCATGAAAACATTAAAAAAAGTTTTTTAATACTGTTTTTAAAGGTATTCACAGTATATGCCCCACAATCGTTAAATATATACCCACCAAATCTCCGTCACAAATTTTTACTTTCAATAACAAATTCGTTGTACAAATGCAGTGCCTACTATGTATAAGGCACCATTCAAGTTGCTAGAAAAAAATACTTCCCAACCTGGAACCAAACCTGAGATAAGGTGATAAGAACACCAATTCCACCTACCAAGCGAAAGATTTCCAAATTTGATGAGTATCAGAATAATCAGTTACATTGGTTAAAAATGCAGATTGTCCCAGAAGATTCTGATGCACATGCCAGGATTCTTAAGCACAGTTTGGTGTGGGAATTGCCATTACTAGATCAAACACTACAATGTATAGGAAAACAGATCTTGATTGATGTAAGATAGCTTAATTCTGGTAAAACAATGCAGCATGAAGTTCCATAGTCAAAAGACTTGAAGTTGAATACTAGCACTGGTATTTAGGAGCTAAAAAAAACCAGGCAAAGTAATCGATTTATTTTGACCCAAGCACTGTCATTTGCAAAATGGAGAGAAGACTATTATGAGATAGCCTAGGTAATACAGTTTTAAACTTCCTAATGGTATATACTCACTAAATGCATTTTCTTTCTTTTCCCTAAATTATCCTGGACCTGATTCCATAATCATGCAGAGTCTCATATTCTTTTACTAAAGAACAAGAATCCAAACCAGCATTATATGGGAATAAGTAACAAAGAATGTATTTTTGTATATATTTGTACTCTGCCTTGTATACACCTAAAGTTAGCTTACTATAGCAGCAAGAAATGTTTAAATATTTATACAAATCGGGGTAAGAAGACAGAAGAGATCAAGTCTATGGGGAACATAGACAGAACACAGATAAACAAGCCATGAATTCTTACATACTTCCTATCACAGAGCCACAATTTGGGCTTTCATGATCAACCAGGAGAGGGAATACATGGTTGCAAAGTTTCATTGTCCAGGGAAGAATTAATTACAATCTAATGCTTCCAACTTTTTTCCTTTCCTTTTGTCAATTCTGAAACTACAGATAGGGCTACAATACAATTGTTTTTTAATGTGAGAAAGACACAAAAGACACAGTTTTCAATCGAACAAAGGTGAATTTAATAATTTTAATCTTTATGTTCATTTATTTTTGAGAGACAGAGAGAGAGAGAGAGAGCAAGCTCATGCAAGTGGCGGAGAAGCAGAGAGAGAGGGAGACACAGAATCCGAAGCAGGCTATAGGTTCTGAGTTGTCAGCGCAGAGCCTTACACAGGGCTTGAACACGTGAACCATCAGATCATGATCTGAGCTGAAGTCGGACACTTAACTGACTAAGCCACCCAGGTGTCCCTGAACTTAACATTTTAGAATTTCTTATCCTTTCAAGTTTTGGCATGAAGGCATATTAACCTGCTTCACAGTTTATAAAGTACGTCTACTTACATTGTCTCACTGGATTGCAAACGCAATTGTATGAGGTAAAAGGAATGATTATTATTTACATTTTATACAGAAAGATGCTGAAATTAAATGATTCACGTAAAGTGACTTGGCTAGTAAATAGAAGAGCCTGAAATGAATTACAAATTTACTCATTCATTTGCTGAAAATCTGTTCAGTATGGGGCATTTTACGAGGCTGTGAAGATAAAATGACTTCATAGTCTACTGAAGGAGAAAAATTTTAAATCTAAGTACACTACAAGTGGCCAAGGCAAAAATAAACATCTGTACAGTGTCGTGGAGGAAGGGCATGTAATACCATCCATGAAGTTTAAGAAAAGATCTCCCTCGAGAAGTAAACTCTGAGCCGAAAATTAAAGAATGTCCAGGAGTTATTAGGGAACAGGAAGGGAACAACCCAGGCTGAGGGAAGTGTGAAAGCAAAAGCACAGATGCAGAAATAGAGCCAGAAAATGTGCAGGACACAAATCAATTCGGAATTTCTGGAACAAAATAAAAACCAGAGTGATAAAGGATAAGGCTGGAGAGTACACAAGGGTCTATCAAAGAAAGGAGTTACACACAAGATCACACTTAATTCTGTAGGCACTAAAGAACAGAATTTCATTTCATTCATATTATACCATCCCAGAGACAAAGCAGATGGAGTTGAAAAGGCCAGCAGGGCAATCAAGAACGGCTACAGGAAGAGGGAGAGATGAGGAAGACCAAAAGAAGACACTGAGAGTAGAGCTGGAAGGGAGGAATCCGGGATGTCTTGAAGAAGGACAGCCTGGAAACGATCAGCTAGAAGTATATATTTCTTATAGCTACTGAAAGCCCAAAATAAAGTACACTTTGAAACTTAATGATGAAAGGCTTATTGCTGGCTTTTTACACCTTCCTTCTACGTTAACTTCAAAATGGGACTGCCCAATGCAGAAGAACCTTAAAAGATACCACAGAAATTGAGTACCTTAATAATGAGATTCCCTTCTGGTTTTTGGTAAAGTTTTATTCTTCTCTTCTTTTGTAGCCACCCCAAATCTTCAAGCATTTCACCACTGAAAGATGATTCCACTCGAATACCCTTATCACAAATACTGACTGGCTCGTTGAGTCCTTTTTCTTGTTTCTCTGCATCTTCGCTTTCTGAATTAACATAAATCAGGAACTGACCGCTTGACTCTGAACTCATCAGTGTAAAACTCCTTTCTGAAAAATCTTCAGTTAAACTCTGTTCGGGAAGGAGCTGAAGAGTGAATTCTCCTAGAAATGCCCTCCAAGAATTATCAAAGTGATAGGGAGAAATCACAATATTCAGCTTTACAGACAGAGGAGAAAGAATGCCACCGGTCTCTTCTTTATCAACCGATTTTGCGATGCTCGCTGCTTCCAAACACCTCTTCTTATCTCTGTGAGCCACTTCTTCTTGTAGGCCATCACCGAGGATGATGCAGTCAGCAGAAGAGAAATCCGAACCCGAGCAGGGGTGCTCCTCATCAGTTAGGATGAGAGGCTCATTCCTTCTGTCTTCATGCATATTCCAGCGAAGCTGCTGTTGCTTTGCTTCATCAACTCTCACTGGGGGAGCACGTTTCCGTCGGCTGCTCATTTTCAAGTTTTCTTGGTTGGCAACTGTGAACTCTAGAAGACAAAGGCAACAAGTAAGCATTCCAACAGAGGATTTTAGTAATAAAGTGCTCCCAGATGAAGAATTCACCACAAACTAACAGCCCACATACACAATATGAACTCTTCAGAGAGATAAAGCAATGGATAATTTTTTTTTAAATAAGTCAAATACAGGTAAGGACCACACTGACCGTAATCTCACGCATCATAGAAATTCTAATGGTCATAACAGTACTTTAATGGGTACATTTAATAAAGTTAACATGCTGCATAAAATAAAATACATTTAATGAGCAGTAAGACAGTAAGGTAAATCTCTCAAATATCCTGGAAATGCATAGTTGAAGAGTTTTAGTAACATCTGAACTCATAATCATCACAACAAAAGTTCATTTTTGTTTTATAATTCCAAGGAGTTTATAGAATTTTTAAAAATTCCGAAAAAATATTTTCTCTTTTAAAAGAGGAAGATGAAAATCCAGAATGTATTTCTTTTTGTGGATCAGCAGATAAAAAGGTAACAGGAATAGCTGGGAAGGAATAAGGTGGTGATGGCAACCAGGGGAAATGGAGCAGAGACAATAAAGGAAGAAGAGAAAAAAAAAATGTAGGAAGAAAAAGAAAAAGAAAGCTTTGTCATCTGAGAAGAGGAACTGGTCTGACAGCAGCCTGTATTATGTAGGCCCAAACTAAACTTTTCCCAAAATAATAGCCAATTCCTTCCTATATGAAACACAAACCAACTCACAGAGATTAAATCATAAAGTTGTAATGATGGCTGATGCCTATTCCACCTATTCCAACAATGTAGTTGGGAAAAAAAAAAAAAAAGGATGTAAAAACAATTAAAATTTGGCTTCAGGATAGTTTCAGAAATATTTTCAATTTGGAATGTTTATGGACTGGAAGACTCAAGATGTCAATTCCTAGATACTGATCCACAAAGTAATCCCATTCAAAATCCCAATAGGCTTTTTATTTTTTAATTTTTGCAGAAACTGACAAGTGATTCCAAAATTTATATTAAAATGCCCAAGATTTAGAAAAGTCAAAATAATTTTGAAAAAGAATAAAGTTGAAAGACTTACACTGACTCCAGGACTTACAATGATGGTAATCAAAACAGTGTGGTAACAGTACACAGGCATGGTAATCAAAACAGTATGGTAATAGTATATGATAGATATATAGAGCAATGTAACAAAATAAAGTGTTCTGGAATAGACTGAAACACACATGGTCAATGATTTTTGAAAGAAACTCAAAGGCAGTCAACAGGCAAAAAGTATCCTTTTCAATAAACAGCCATATGCAAAAAAAAAAAAAAAAATGAACCTGGACCTTTACCTTATACGACATGTAAAAATTAACTTGAAATACATCAAAAACTGAACTACAAAAGCTAAAACTATAAAACTTCTAGAAGAAAACAGGAGAAAATCTAAGTGACATTAGATTAGGAAAAAAAAATTAATTTAAATAGGTTACAAAAAGCAGAGAATATAAAAAAATTGATAAAGTAAGCTTCAACAAAATTATATACTTTGGCACTTCAAAAGATACTGTTATAAAAATGAGAGGGGAGCCAGACAGGGCACAGTATTTGTAAAACACTATCTGATGAAGGATTTGTATGTGGAATATAAAAAGAACTTTTACAAATCAGCAATAAGACAACCTTATGAAAAAATGACACACACTTCACCAAAGATGATCTACAAGTGGCAAATAAGTACATGAAAACATCTTCACCATCATGTCATTAAGCCAATTCAAATTCAACCTACAAACCACAATAGGAAACTATGTATCCACTAGAATGGTTAAAATTTAAAAGACAGGATGTACAGCAGCCAGAACTGAACTCTCAAACATTCTAAAAGGACAAATTTGTCAATTTCTTATAAAATTAAACACAAACGTTCTGTTCTGCACAGTCTAGTAATCCTGCCCCTCGATATCTACCAAAGAGAATTAAAAACACAGATTCACAAAAGAGATTTAAATTTGAATGTTAATAGCAGTCAATTATTAGCAGTCAATATTGGAAACAACACAATTGTCCATTACGTGGTAAATGGATAAACCGGTGGAATACTACTCTGTGATCAACTACTGATAAAACATAGATGAATTTTTAAAGCATCATGCTAAGCAAAGGAAGTCAGAAGTGTAAGACCATATACTGTAGGATTCTATTTACATGAAATTCTAGAAAAGGCAAACACCTACTGATAGAAAGCAGGTTAGTGGTTACTAGAGGCTAGGAAGTGCCTCAGATCTCTGGTCCCCATCCTGCCACATTAAAGTTGGATTACTGTAATATATAATTTATACTTCTGAGAGCTACCACTCATTGAATATATGCCAAATTTCTGTTAACCATACTATTGCACTTACATTATTTTTTTTTAAGTTTATTTATTTATTTTGAGAGAGAGAGAAAGAGAGAGAGAGAAAGAGAAAGAGAGAGAATCCCAAGCAGGCTCTACCTTACCAGTGCAGAGCCTGACTCAGGGCTCAAACTCAGGAAAAACCATGAGATCATGACCTGAGCCAAAATCAAGAGTCAGAAGTTTAATCAATTAAGCCACCCAGTCACCCCTTAATAAATCTGATTTTAAAAGCACAAAAAGTAAATACAGGAAAGATTTAAAATTATGAGATTATTAAGAACAGCTTTATTCTAATAAACTTGAAAAATCTACATAAAGTGAGCAATTTACTAACAAAATATAAATGAATAAAATTTATTTTCTTAGTAGCCACGCTGTATGTGGCTTTTTAACTTTAAATAAAATTAAGTAATACCATAAACTCAGCTGCTCAGTCTCACCAACCACACTTTAAGTGCTCAATAGCCATATGTGACTAGCGGCTACTACACTGTACAGGGCAAATATAAAACCTTCACAAAACTGCAAAAAGGCTATCAAGTATTGTTGGTCGAAGTCAATCATGAGAATTCCATTTTCTTAGCTAGTGACTGCTTTATGAATGTGCAGGTAATAGACTAAAAATCAATCTCTTACTATGGTTAACTATAAGCATCATATCTCCTCTATTATCTTGGAAGAACAATACAGGAAGCCCCTAATAACCTATGTGTTTATCTTTGCCCAATTCTCATCAGAACACAGGCTAGAATACTGGAATTTGGTCATTCTGGAACTTTGAAAAGTTCTGCTCATCAGCTTATTAGTTAACGATGACCACAAATATGCTGTATAACACACCATCTCAAAGCTCAATGCTTCGAGAGAGCAATCACTTATTCTCTTAGATTTGCAGGTTAGCTGAGGGTTGGCTGACCTAGGCTAGGTTTCTGGAGGAGCAGTTCAGCTCGGCTTGAATCCTCCTAGGACCAGCAAAGCAACCCACAAATGTGCATAAGGCCATGGGTGAGGTGTAACAGTGTAAATCCAAACACACAAGTACTCTTCAAAGTGTGGTCGTAGCAAAAGCACAAGGTTCCACGAGCTAAAGCAAGGCACACGAATGGACCCAAAGTCAAGAGGTGGGGAAACATACCATACTTCTTTACTGGGTAGAACTGCTCATGACAAAGAGTGTGGATACGAGGTAGGGGTTACACAATCTATGACACCAACTCTAATATTAATAACATGGTAATTATGGAATTGTTAACCCTGAAAGCCCCAAAACAAATGGCTATAGAGTCTCAATCTGTAAAACAATGTGGCTTACAGGAGAAAAGAGTCTAATTCTAGCTTTGGCATCGAGTGACTGTGTGGCAGAGGAATAGTTATCTAACCGCTCTGTGCCAGTTTTCTCATTTCTAAAATGGGGATGATAGGACTGTGCTTAGAAATAATATTGGGGTGCCTGGATGGCTTAGTCAGTTAAGCATCCCACTCTTGATTTGGCTCGTGGTTTGTGAATTTGAGCCCTACACTGGGCTCGGCGCTGGCAGTGCAAAGCCTGCTTGTGATTCTCTCTCTCTCAAAATAAATAAATAAATGTAAAAAAAATACTGTAAATGCAACAGTATAGTTAACGGAAATCTGGCATATATTCAGTGAACGGTAGCTGCTATTATCATCACCCTCAGAACTGTAAGCTATATATTACAATAATCCAACTTTAATGTGGCAGGGACCATAGATCTGTGTGTCTCAAACTTTACACGTTAGAATCATTTGGGGAACTTAAAAAAAATACTGATGCCCACGTATACCCCAGCCCGTTAAACCAGAACCCAGCACACATTCATGATTTAAAAAAAAAAAAAAAAAAAAAAAATTATTTTGGTTGACTCTTTTTCTAAGGGATTTCTATCCAGGGATAATTTCTTTAACCAAAGAAGATATTATTTGATGAAACTACTTACAACCATAATGTTAACTGGAAGCCAAGAAGTCAAGTACTGGTAAAATTCTATAAATCTCTAATCATATTCCAAATACTTCTGGTTTTCTTCATACCACACGAATCCCATTTTTGGTCATTGTATTTCTTATCGCTTCCCCTTAAATATCACTGTTTGGGTAAAACATTATATACAGTTTTTTAAATACGGGCCACGCTTTATACAATAGTCCTGCATTTAAATGTAAAAAGCCTGTTGCTTGAAATGCCCTTTTACACTTTTCTGTCTGTTGCTGTCCCAATCTTCCCCAGAAAACTTTCCATGAGTGGGCATGCTGAGTTAAGGGCCTCTCCTCCTTGATCCCAACTGCTACAGTGCTCTAGCTTGAAGGACTTGAAAGCTGGGCAGAAACAGTATCCTATTCCCCATTGTACGCGGAATGCCAGGTCAGTGCCAGAATGGAAATGATATTCCAAAACAAGGTGAAACAAGTTATCTTGAACTCCCTGAATACCGAATATCCTCCCTCTTTTTTAAGAGCCATGTTTCTTTTTGGACAAGAGTCTCTTAACCACATTCTAGAAGATTATAGGTAATGTGACACTATTCTTTACTATTTCTGGCCCTGAATGAGACAGAGAAAACTGACTGACCCATATCTTCGACAGAAAACAAAGACAGCTGTTAGAAAAATAAGCATAAAATGTTAAGTTACTATGACATTGTAACAAACGATTACCAATTAAACTTAAATTCAGATTTTTTTATTATCTCTCTATTAAAAGACACCTACAAATCCTAAATTATGACAAATCCGTGGCAGACCCAGGTTTAGGCTATTAGGAGCAAAAAGTATACATCTGTCACCCTGCTGCCCAAGGTAAGCCTTACGTAAGCAAAGCCCAATCATTGCTGATTAGTGAAAAGCTCTTAATGATCTAGCATTACCACGATCCTTCTGTAGTTATAACTCCAACAAGATGAGAGTATTTTAATCTACCGAACCCCAAAATATATGTCACATAAACTTAAAAAATTCCCCGGTAAGAAGCTTTTTCACCAGCACATTCTGTTCCCACAAATCTTTGTAGGCTGAACTCTTAATAAAAGATTTGTTTTAATAATTCTACAAGTGCAGTTCTTTTACGGTTGGGCAAAAAGAGGACATATACACAATAGCATCTTTAAAAAGTAAACTATTTTATTCTCAACTGTTAGCTTATTGGTTAAGTCGACCTGGGAAGCTCTAGAAAGAGCAGGTTATCCAGTACAGGCACACTTATCTCGCTAATGCTCAATAGTACTCAGCTTCCAGCATGGTTTCTGATCATAAACCAACATCTAGGATTTCTAACTCCTGGCTAATGTCCAGTCACTTAGAAAAAAGTCACGAGATTAATGCCATTATTTTAAAACACTGTATATCTGACAATGACAGTCAATCATCAGATAACAAATCTCTGTTCATAAACCTAGCAGCGACCACGGAGCCAAAATGTACAACGTACAAGGGTGGTTGTGAGTGCGAATGTAATTAATCTGACTCTAAAGGTAGCTGAGAACTTTCAGACTAACTTAGAAGCCTCGCCTCCCGTTTACCACATTACAACCCCGCGCACCTAGAAGCTAGGTAGTCAGCTGCCCAGTTGCAGCCTCCAGGGGCGTTTGTGCTAGGAATGGCGATACCTACTCCGTTTTCCTCCAAAACTCAAAAGCGGTTCAAGGAATCAAAGCTGGGCTGTCAGCGCCAGATCGCTCCCAGCAGGCCCGGCAAACAAGCTACCGCGAGGCCGAGGAGCGCGACAGCCCCTCGGGCGCTCCATCTAAAAACACCGCTGGCCCCAGCCCCCGGGGAGAAGCACAGCCTCCTTTCCCACGGCCCTACCTTCTCCCGGGGGGGCCGTGGCGGTCCAGAGGCCCCCAAGTCTGGGATGGGAAAGGGTCGGGGAGACTCGCGCTGCGGTTCTCTCTCAGCCCTTTAGCTTCCTAGACTCCAGACAACCACTTCGTCTCTCCCAGGGACCTCCGTCTTCGTTTGGAGACGTCTTCCGTCCCCAACCTCTGACCCCTGACCCCCCACCACCCAAGAGCCTACCTGGTTCTCCAAGCCTCTTGAGACTCTCTGCACCAAGGCTCGGGGCTCCACTAAAGCCCCCCACAAGTCCCGGGCAAGCATTCACCACCCACCGAACACCCGTCTGAGATGGGCACGCGCGCTTTACGCTGGTTTGTGTTGGGGTTCCCGGGGGGCCCAGAAACCAGAGCTCCCAGCTACCGGGTGCGCGCTGGAGCGTAGGGTCAAGGTGAACGCGCACGTCGGAGCGCCCCGCCCCTTTTCTCCAGCAATAGCTTCATACGTCGCTTCTGCGCAAGTCCACACGGTTAAAGTCTCGCAGAGGATACGTTGGGATCTCGCGATATCTTTGCCCCAGGCTATTAGGAGTACAGGATTGGCTGGAACCTCTAAGGAGGAGGCGAGGCTCTAAGCAGATATTAGATGTGGGCGGGGCTCCCCGCTGAAGGGGCGGTACTCCGCTTGAAGCTAGTGATGGGAGTGATTGGTGGATTTAATAAAAAGGCAGAAGAGAGTTCTGCAAATGCACCTTTGCTATTGCTTCTAGAAAGCAGCTGCTATCTAGGTATGGATGACCCTTATCTCTGTCAGAAAAGTTATTTTAAAAGGCTTCTCAGGAGAAGTGAGTAAATAGTTTAAGAGGAGAGAAAAACTACATGTATTGTACTGAAGCAGGCCTTCCAATATCTTAGTTTTTTTTTGTTTGTTTGTTTTGTTTTTTTTTTTTTTTCTTTTACTCCCCGAGAGGTAGCCTCTTTCTCATGAGTGAAGGCGTACGTTTAGTTAACTTTGGATTAACTCTGAGAGGCTTCAGGGCCAAGAGCTTGTAACATGACCGTCAGGAAACATCAGACACTCAATGACTAGTGAGTACCTAATGAGGATTCAGCATAATGCTCAAAAAGGGGAGTCTCGGCATGTGTGGTCAGAAGCACAGAAGTAAGTGCTTGTCTAAGAAAACATCTGTTGTGGTTGCAGACAGTTCAGAGTGGTCGTATCCTACACAATACAGAACTTCATCACAGACTTCTAAGCCTGAAAGAAGCCATTTACATAAAGTGAACCCGGTAAAATTAGGTAGAAATCAGTTACCTTCTCCCAGGCTTCATGAGGCAAGTTGAAAAAGGAGTACAAATGCTGGAGCGTTTGTACTGGCAAGCAGACTTCTTTGGAGAACCGATCATTTTACTAAATACAAAAAGATGGGCCCTTTCTTTTGGACGTGCAAGCTGAAACTCACGTTTAAATGTACATTGAGCTGTAAAAGATTATCTTTGGTATTTTTATGTCACTTCTTACCTTTGGAGCAGAGAATTAAGCTCATACTTTGGCTAAGTCCAACTGGTGCCAGGCAGAAACATGTGAAAATAAACACAGCATCATTTCATCTTTGTTCACCTTAATGGGGGTAATGAATCTCTACAGACATAATTATTGTTCGCCTGTACAAATATTAAACTACAGAGATTCAGTTGTAAGTGTGCAGAAATGCAGTTTTAACTATAGAGATGGAATCTATGCACTATCACTCAGTAGTTACAGTTAAACAAAATTCTTCCTATTGAATATTCCAATGGTATATTCAATCCTATATTTGCAGAGTGTCCTGTATATTCTTTGAAAAATGTTCTCTATGGAGTAATGTGTTGCAATATCAGAATCACCAGAGCTAATTTTAGAAAACATGGTTCATTTTTGCATTTAGGTATCTGGAAGTTCCCAGCTGTGAAACACCTTTTTACCCCTTACAAAACTGAGTTCATCCACCTTTTAGATACTAATGATCTAATGCCACTTCACAAGTATAACCCAGATACAAACCAATAAATGAACTACCCAGTGTTTGTAGAGTTCAACTACTTCTTCTTTTTTTTTTTTTTTAAAATTTTTTTTTTTCAACATTTATTTATTTTTGGGACAGAGAGAGACAGAGCATGAACGGGGGAGGGGCAGAGAGAGAGGGAGACACAGAATTGGAAACAGGCTCCAGGCTCTGAGCCATCAGCCCAGAGCCCGACGCGGGGCTCGAACTCACGGACTGCGAGATCGTGACCTGGCTGAAGTCGGACGCCCAACCGACTGCGCCACCCAGGCGCCCCCAACTACTTCTTCTTAAAACTATAAATGTGATGGCAGTCAGACCATTTGCTTCCCGTGTGGTCTCACTAGACCAAAGCTATACATCAAGTTCCTTTCGGGGACAGTAGCTTTATTATAGCCATATCCTTAATTAAAGTCATCTTTTTGGAAATTGATGTTCTTTTTTAAAAAAAAATGTTTATTTTTGAGAGGGAAAGCACAAGTGGGGGAGGTACAGAGAGAGAGGGAGACAGAGGATCCAAAGCTGGCTCTGTGCTGATAGGAAAGAGCCCCAAGCAGGGCTCCAACTTACAAAGGTGAGATCATGACCTGAGCCAAAGTTGGATGCTCAACCAACTGAGCCACCCAGATGCCCCTCCCCCTTTTTTAAAAAATAAAATGCTAATTTATTTTTGGAGAGAGAGTGAGCATTTATTTATTTTTGAGAGGGAAAGCACAAGCAGGGGAGATGCAGAGAGAGAGAGAGAGAGAGAGAGAGGATCTGAAGCAGGCTCTGTGCTGACAGCTGAGAGCCTTATGCAGGGCTGGAACTCCAATCTTGAGATCATGACCTGAACTGAATTTGGATGCTTAACTGACTGGGCCACCCAGGAGCCCCTGAATAAGTTGCTCTTAAGGAGGAAGACTGGTGGAGAGAGAATAGATGAGTTAAAACAAATTTACCTCCCTTTCTGGGTAGAAACAAGGTAACTGATGATTTATGAGGAGAACTTTCTATTTTGCAAAGCTCTTTCATGTTCATTTTTCTATGAAATACTTAAAATTTCATGAATTTTGAAATATTTAAAATTAATTTAAAATTTAAAATATTTAAAATTCTCAATTTACAGAAGAGGAATCTGAGAGTCAGAGAAATTTGGTGATTTGCCACTGTTTAGCTCTGAGAGACAAGAGGATATAGAGCTCCCTTGACTATTCTGTGTAGGCCGTTGTGTCTTATTACTAAGTCATGTATTTGGCTATCAGATAAAAATAAGCAATTATCACCAGACTTCCTGGGTTGGCCTGCAAAAAATGAAGGCAAAAAGTTTGTAATTATTTGCTGACACAGGGCTATGTATATCAACAATAAGGATCATTCGGGTCCAGGACTGTTTCTCCTTAATAGATCACTAATAAAATTGCTTGAGAACTTTATTCCTTATTCTACTTACCGTTGCCTGCTCTCTGGAAGTGAAGATAACGGCCACTCAGTATGACTGAGGCTTGCCAAAGATGACTCTTTTTTGCCATTTCCTCCACTACCAGCCTGTCTTCAGACTACTTTTTCTCCTCCTGACCAAATGAAAGTATTAGGGTCAAAGTAACTATTCCAGAGTGAATTGCAAGGGCCGAAGGCCATTGTTAGAAATGTGTGTAGTTTTAACAGAGAGTGAAAGAAACACAGTCTTGCAAAATTGGCTCTGGCAGGGGTGATCAGCTGTGACCAAGGGAGTGATGCCAGGTCAAACAAACAAAAACTGGTATCAGAGGGATTATGCATGCTTTGCTGTAGTGTGAACAGGATACGTTGAAGGGCAGGTGGTGTGTGACCTGAACACAAATCTTCATGTGTAGAACCTCACAGCTTTTCCTCGGGCTGGCTGTGGAGAAGTCTAATTATTAACTTTCAATTTAATTTTCCCACGATGATTTGCAGGTTGGATTTATTTCAAACTGCAAAGTTTGTCCTGTCTCCCCTGCTGAAAACTCAACCTGAAAAATGAAAACTCAAGCTGTGTCCCTTCTGCCTCTCATAATTTGTCAAACAAAATTCGTAAACTGTACACAAAAAGCTGCACTGGACATGAACTTGTGACTTAAGGAGAAGGTAATTCATCATTTCTTTCTGTTTGTCTTTGTTGTCAATAAAGCAATGCTTATAAATTAAGTAAAAGCAAGGAGCAGTAAAAGCAAGGCTGAAGCTGAGTCTGTTGGGTAAGGAAAGATGTGAGATTATATTCAGTGTTTCTCAATGAGGATGACATAATCAGTACCATTGATCCCTTTCATGGCCCTTTCCACTCTCCATTCCCAACTGTTACTTTTGTTCTAATATTCTTTTCCAATTGATTTTTTTCAATACGGCCTCTAGGCATTAAGCAACAGGAATATTGTAGATGATTCTACTAATGCTTATGACAAGTAATATTTATTATGCAGTTTTGGAAAAATACAAATAAATGTCTTTTGAATATTTCAAGGGTTACTATTAGGTGTCATTGTAAAGTACAAAAATAGTTATGAAACACTTTCAGAATGAATCTAAAATCTCAACCTTGGTCATAGTAGCATAAAATGATACTTAACAGAGAATAGAGTCTTTCCAAAGCTTCCATCCACCAGAAGGGTAGCAATAATGCTCAGACCTTGCCACTGGTGTATTGTTTAGGTCAGTTCTTGAGGTAATGTCGAAAATAGATCTGAGTTTCACCTCCTTTAAACTCTGTTGAATTTTTTATGTATTCTTTGAGCCCTTAAATAAATTCACATAATTAAAACCTTAAATACTACACGGTAATAGTATATAATGATCAATCATATCCACATGCTGTAACTGTTAACTGTTTGCTCCTGTGTTGACTGTTTGCTCCTGAGAATTAATTTTTAAACAACAAACCAATCCATCCAACCATCTCATATAATTCTAGTGAAACTAATTAAATAAAGAGAGATATTTAGGAACCACTTGAGTAGATAAACTCCAACGTATGACCTAATTGATTTCTGGATGATTAAAAAGCAAGCTCACATAAATCAAACCCTTACTTCCTATAGCCATGATGTTATAAACTGGGACTTGAACCCCAGAAACCCATTTTATACCTTAGAAATACCAAAGTCAGGGTGCCGGGGTGGCTAAGTTGGTTAAGCGTCCAACTTCTGCTCAGGTCACAGTCTCTGGGCTGGGAGTTTGAGCCCTGCGTCAGGCTCTGTGCTAACAGCTCAGAGCCTGGAGTCTGCTTCAGATTCTATGTTCCTCTCTCTGTCCCTTCCCCACTCATACTCTGTCTCTCTCTCTCTCTCTCTCTCTCTCTCAAAAATAAATATTAAAAAAAAGAAAATTGAAAAAACCAAAAAAGAAATACCAAAATTACTTTTATAAAAATTAACTCTCTATGAGTCATAGACTTAAATGTAAAATACAAAAGTATAAAACCCCTAGAAGATAACAGGAGAAAACCTAGATAACGCTGGATATGATGATGATGACTTTTTAGATTCTACACCAAAGGCACGTACATGAAATAAATAGTTGGTAAGCCAGACTTCATTAAAATTAAAACCTTCTGCTCTGCAAAATAACATATCTAGAGAATTAGAAGACAGGCCATAGCTTGGGAAAAAATATTTGCAATAGACCCATCTGATAAAGTACTGTAACTACAACAATTAGTTAAAGGATGCACAAGATAAAAAGACATAAGATATGACATCAAAAATGTAAAACATGGGGGGGGGGCACAGAGTAAAACTAGAACTTTAGAATGTGATCAAACTTAAGTTGTTATCAACTTAAAATAGACTGTTATAGCTGTAAGTTGTTATATATAAGCCTCATGGGAACCACAGAACAAAAACCTATAGTAGGTACACAAGAAATAAGGAGATCACTAAAGAAAGTAATCAAATCACAAACGAAGAAAGCAACTAACAAAATGACAATAAGTACATAGCTGTCAATAATTTCTCTCTCTCTCTCTCTCTCTCTCTTTCTTTCTTTTGACATTTATTTATTTTTGAGAGACAGAGAGAGGCAGAGCATGAGCAGGGGAGGGGGAGAGCAAGAGGGAGACACAAAATCTGAAGCAGGCTCAGACTCTGAGTTGTTTCTTAGCACAGAGCCTGATGCGGGGCTTGAACTCATGAACTGTGAGACCATGACCTGAGCGGAAGTAAGATGCTCAACTGACTGAGCCACCCAGGCACCCCAATAATTACTTTAATTTAAATAAACTAAATTCTCCAATCAAGTCACATAGAGTGACTGAATGGATGAAAACATAAGGTTCATCTATATGCTGCCTACAAGAAAGATTCACTTCAGATGTAAGAACACACACAGACTGAAAGTGAAGGTATGGAAAAAGATCTTATTTGCAGATGGAAACCAAAAAGTTGGGTAGTTATATTTATATCAGACAAAATAGACTTTAAAACAAAGACTGTAATAAGAGACAAGAAAGAGCATTCCATGATGACTAAAGAGGTCAATCCAACAAGAGGATATAATTTATAAATATGCACCCAACATAGAAGCACCTAAATATGGAAAGCAAATATTAACAGACCTAAAGGGAGAAATGGCGGTAAAATATAGTAAGAAACTTTAATACCCCACTTACATCAATGAGTAGATCATGTAGACAGAAAATCAATAAGAAAATATTGGCCTTAAATGACACCTTATACCAGATGAACTTAACAGATATATACAGAAACATTCCATCCAAAAGCAACAAAAGATACCTTCTTCTCAAATGCTCATGGAACATTCTCCAGGACAGATCATATATTATGCCACAAAAGAAATCTTAATACATTTAAGAAGATTGAAATCATATCAAACATTTTTTAACCACGATAGTATAAGAGAAGAAAACCAGAAAATTCACAAATATGTCACATGCTATTGACCACAAATGGTTTAAGGAAGAAATCGAAAGACAAATAAAAAAATATCTTGAGACATTGACAATGGAAATGCAACAAACCAAAATTTATGGGATGCATCAAGAGCAATTCTAAGAGAGAAGTTCATAGTAATAAGTGCCTACATTAAGAAACAAGAAAATCCTCAAATAAACAACCTAATAATATATAACACTACTGCTAATAATATAATAAATATATAATATAATTTGATGTTCTCAGTAGATGCAGAAAAAGCATTTCACAAAGTCAACATCCGTTTATGATTAAAGCTCTCAAGGAAATAAATACAGAAGAAATTTACTTCAACACAAAAAGGCCAGCTGAGAAAGCCAATAGTTAACACCATATTTAATAAAGCTTTCCCTTGAAAATCCAGCACAAGGCAAGAATGCCCACTCTCACCACTTCTATTTAATGTAGTATTGGAAATCCTAGCCAGAGCAATGAGACAAGAAAAGAGAAATAAAAGGCATCCAAACTGGAAAGGAATTAGTAAAATGATCTCTCTTTGCAGATGACATGATCTATATATGTAGAAAACCCTAAAGACTCAACAGCAAAAGACTATTAGAACTAGTAAATGAATTTAGTAAAGTGAAGGATACAAAATCAACATACAAAAAGCAATCACATTTCTGTACACAAAATAATAAGCCATCCAAAAAGGAAATGAAAGAATAAATTCCATTTGCAACAGCAAGACGAAGAATAAAATATTTAGGAATAAACTTAATCAAAGAGGTAAAGCCTTGTAAACTGAAAAGTATGAAACACTGATGAAGGAAATTAAAGAAGACACAAGTAAATTGAAAGACATTGTGGGTTCATGGATTGAACTTTGTTAAAATGTCCATTCTACCCAAAGCCATTGGTAGATTCAATGTAATCCCTATAAAAATCCCAATGGCATTCTTTACAGAAATAGTAAAAACAATCCTAAAATTCATATGGGACCACAAAATACCCTGGATATCCAAAGCAATCTTGAACAAGAATAACAAAGCTGGAGGCATCACATTTCCTGATTACAAAATATATTACAAAGTTATATTAAAACAGTATAGTACTGGCATAAAAAAGACATATAGACCAATGTAACAGAATAGACAGCCCAAAGTAAATCCATGAATTTATGGTCAACTGATCTTTGACAAAGGTGCTAAGAATGCATAATGATGAAAAGATAGTTTCTTCAATAAATGGTGTTGGGAAAACTGGGTGTTCACATGGAAAAGATCTAAACTGGACCCCTCTCTCACACCATGTAAAAAAATCAACTTTAGTGGATTAAAGAATTAAACATAGGACCTGAAACTGTAAGACTACTGGATAAAAACATAGGGAAAAATTTTGTTGGTATTGGTCTGGGCAACGACTTTTTTAAAAAATATGGCACCAAAAGCACATGTAACAAAAATAAAATAGACAATTAAGATTGCATTAAACTAAGAAGTTTCTGCACAGCAAAGGAAATGATCGAGAGTGGAAAAGAAACCTGCAGAATAGGAGACAATATTTACATACCATCTATCTGATAAGAGATTAATATCCAAAATATATAAGGAGCTCAAACAACTCAACAGCAAAAAACCCAAATAACCCAATTTAAAATGGGCTAAGGACCTGAATAGGACCTTATTTCTCAAAAGGACATACAAATGTCCAACAGGTATATGAAAAGGTGCTCAACATCATAATTCATAAGATTAATGCAAATTGAACCCACAATAAAATATTATCTTACATTTGTTAGAATGGTTATTATCAAAAAGATAAAAGATAACAAGTGCTGGCAAGGATATGGAGAAAAAGGAACCCTGGTACACTGTTGATGGGAATGTAAATTAGTACAACCATTATGGAAAACAGTATGGTGGTTGCTCAAAAAATGTAAAACAGAACGACCATATGATCCAGCAATACTATTTCTGGGTATATATCCAAAAGAAATGTAACTAGTGTCTCCAGGAGACATCTGCATCCCTACATTAATTGCAGTTACGCACAATATATGATGTACGAAAACAACCTAAGTGTGTATACACAGCTTTAAAATGGAAGATAATCTTGCCATTTGCAACAACATGGGTGAACCTGAAATATATTATGGTAAGTGAAATAAGCCAGACACAGACAAATACTGCATAATCTTACTTATACATAGAATCTAAAACATTTGAACTCTTAAAAGCAGAGAGTAGAAAGGTGTTTTCCAGCAACTGGGGGATGGGGAAAATGGGGAGATGTTCAAAGAGTTTACAGATTCAGTTATGCAGGATGAGTAAGTTCTAGAGATCTAGTGTAGAGCATGGTCATTTTAATGAGTAATATATTGTATACTTGAAATTTGCTAAGAAAGTTGATCTTAAGTTGTTCTCACTGCCCCCAAATATAGTAACTATGTAACTATGTTAATTAAATTGATTGTAGTAATCATTTTACAATGTATATGTATAGTAAATGATTAGGTTGTACACCTTAAATACATACGTTATATTTGTCAACACTTCAATAAAACTGAAGAAAAAGACTGATCATTGGGAAATTTTAACAATTTGAACTGTTCTTATAAAAAATGATTCATTTGTAATCAACTAGGTATTATATATTTCATTATATTTTGATCCTTTGAAAGATAATTTTCTATGTAGAAGAAATTTTTAGCCAAACAGTATGACAATAGCAATAATGCATTGCCTGCCCCTAATATTTTGAACAAGAAGCTGTTTTCTATGTTTTGTTTGACAAAGGGATGGGAAGTAGTGTTTTCCCAGTTTTTACAGAAACCAATGAAGGAGTCCTATTACTTTAATGTCTTTTTTCTCCTGTGCAGAATATTTCTTCAATTTCTTTCCAGATGAGTGTGATTTTAGTTTTTCATGCTAAAATCAAACTGAAAAGTACAATTTTTTAATCATTAAGGAGGGTAATTTATAATGGATGTGTTCGCAGAAGTGAGATATTTAATCAAGTATTTAAAATAAATTTAAATCATCAGTGCTTATTGCCCTGATTACAAAAGAGGCATCCTCTTATGTAAAATAGAAATTTATGGACGTGTGTTTTCAATCATTTTGAGTACAGATATGCATTTAGAAAACTCTTCAGGTTTATTGAAGTTCCTCTGCTCTAAAGGACCGGTTTTAGTTAATAGGTTTTTCATCGTCTTCATCCTTTTTATGGTGCACACTTACAGGAAATATAATGGAATATTTCTATAGTGACTACTGCCTGTACAGTCATTAGAAAATCCAAGATATGGAAATGAATGTTGGGAAAAAAACTATGTTTGAAGATGTAAATAAACCTTGCTTCTAGATTCTCTGCATCATATGCTTTATTCTCTAATTAGAGATAAATATAACAACATGGAAGCAACACAAAGTGTTTTATTGCGTTATCTCTTTATGGATTCTTTTGCTGTTTCAGAGTGTTTTTTAAAGGCATTAAAATCATTTATAGCAGTTATCAAAAAGTCAGTCTCGACAGGTTTTCTAACAGTCTAAATTCCTTACAATTTAATAACTTGAGTGCCTTGCTATTGTGGGATCAAGTCATAGGAAAATTGTCCTCACCCACACTTTGAAGGAAAATGCTGTGGCTTCATAGAGACCCTGTCTGAAAGTTATAGGAAGCTTTGCTACTTTGAATGAGGTTTCAAATAATCCACAGAAAAGGTCAGAACAGAGGCCAATTTCTGTACAGAGTTGACTTCTCTCGCCTGCCACATTACTGCCAATATAATGTGAAGGAAAATTTATGAAGTCCATGAGGCAGATATATCCTGGGCAGACACAGTAGGAGCACTAGTAATGTGAGAATAACTTAAAGGGTATAGAAATCACCACCTCCCACCCCAACTCCTCCATGTCTAAAATATCTTCTCATATCTGTCTTGGTTCTTAAGAGTATATAATTCCGTATTTATTTCTTTGGATAAAGATGCTACGTATGCAGGAATCCTCGTTTTTTAAAAATTTTACATATGATAAATTTTGCTTAGTGAAAATTTTACAGAATTGTGTGTCAAAAGATTTTTAAACTGTTGGAAATATAAAAATGAATGACGTAGAATCCTTGCCAATATTCTCACTGTCTAGTAAGAAAAGACAGACATATGTTAAAAATAGTGTGATGAACTTTTGCATGTACTATGATAGAGTGTAGATTATTGTGAGGGCACAAGTGAATGAATGACAAACTTTACTTGTTGGGATGGTTAGAAATTGCTTCATAGAGGAAAGGATAATAGAGTGTTGAAGAATTAATGGATATGTCCCAGGTAGACAAAGAGATAAAGTATCCTCAAGTAAAAAGAGCCCCTTAAGTATCAAGTCCTGGAAATGTAAAGCAGATTTGGTTATTTGAAGAAATTGCAGATTGTTGGCCATAGATGGGATGAAAAGAGAAAGTGAAGAAGTGATGAGGGAAGAACAAGAAGTGAAATAAAATGGGGGAGTAGCCAAGAGTTTGATTATCGGTAACATTTTGTACCTGGATAAGGCATTTGGAATTTATTACATTATCAACATGGGGGGCATATAATGATTGCAGTCAGGGAAATGATATGGTCAGGTTTGTGTACTGGGTAATTTTAGTCATGCTATTTAGAATGGACTGGATGGGAGACTTGAGGTAGAGAGACCATTAGAACACCACTGCAGCTGGTGAGTTCAGATACGGTAAGGCCTTGGACTAAGGCAGTATCAGTAGGAATGGAGAGGAGGGGAGTATCTGTGAGTTGGGTAGGGTCTTTTATAAAGATAAGGAGTACATCAGCAGGTACAGTTTGAAGAGGAAGATGATTTCAGTTTCAGTTGTTGAGTTTCAGATGCCTGTGGATAGATATGCACATAAGGGGCACTTAATTTAGATGAGTTGAATGATTAAATGAATGGCCACATGAGCATGGGGCTAGAGAAATAGTCTGGCCTGGAGACAGCACATAGGTGGTAGATGAAATCAAGGGAAAGGATGGAATTCTCCAAGGTGTCTTGTAAAGGAGGAAGAGATAAGGATCAAGATTGGAACTCTGGGGAACTCCACTGTTTAAAGAGCAAGTGTAGGAGCAAGAGCTGCAAAGGAGACTGAGAATATGTGGGCTGAGTGGTAAGATGGGGAGCCCAGAAAGCTTAAAGTCACAGAAACCAAGGGAGGACAGAGTTTTATTGTTGGGGGAGGAGTTAGCAGCACTGAAATGCTGGAGAGAGATCAAATATGCTGAGAACTAAAAAGATCCCCTGGATCTTTTCAGGGATCTTTAGTGACTCTGCTTGAGGAATTTAAGTAGTGGTGAAAGGGGAACTTGCTCTCAGTGGGCTGAAGAGTTAATACAGTGATGAGAAATGATCATCCAGTGTAATTTATTTTTAGGAGTTGTTTGTAAGTGGAGAGATACACTAAGAGATGGAGGGATTTTTATTTCCTCTTATTGTTTATTTTTAATGGCTTTATTGAGGTATGATTGACATATATGCATTGTGTATATTCAAAGTGTACAACTTGTAATCATTTTTGTCTTGCGTTTGGTGCCCATCCCTGCCTTCAGCACCACTGTCTTCCCAAATAGGGATCCATTCTGCACTACTCATTCTGTTCCTCTAACAAATCTACCCAGAACAAGCACTGAACTAGGAACAAGGAGACTTGGGTTCTAGTCTCATGTCTTGTCCCAACAAGTTTTATGAACCTATACAAGTCCCATAATTTGTTTTTCGGGTTACTTATTTTTAAACTATAACAGTTGAGAAGGCCCCTTCCAGTGTTTTTTTCCCGTATTTCTTTGATAACTCTTGCATACAAAGCTATAAACATATTTGTTGATTGATAACTTAAATGGCATCTGTCTTTGTGGTCATTTGTGTTGTAATAGTATTCAAAACCTTTAAGAAGGGTTCTAACAGTGTAGATTCCAGATACAAACAATAGGTGGGGGATTTTGGAGGGCACTGTACCTTCCTGTCACTCTAGAAATTATTCCATGTTGTTACATTTTCCACGTGTAGAATTGACTCTTCCATATGTTGTTTGAGATGAGAAGCTAGATAAGAAACAATAGCCAAAAGTTGTTCCAAACCCTGGTAACGAGGCAACTTTTGAAGCCTGCTGGGAGTCACTATTGATAACAACTCCATCCTTTCAAGAATTGCTTGTCAAGCCAAAAATCTTAGACTCGTCCTTGATTTTTAAAAAAAAATTTTTTTTTCAACGTTTATTTATTTTTGGGACAGAGAGAGACAGAGCATGAACGGGGGAGGGGCAGAGAGAGAGGGAGACACAGAATCCGAAACAGGCTCCAGGCTCTGAGCCATCAGCCCAGAGCCCGACGCGGGGCTCGAACTCACGGACCGCGAGATCGTGACCTGGCTGAAGTCGGACGCTTAACCGACTGTGCCACCCAGGCGCCCCTCTTTTTTTTTTTTTTTTTAATTCCACTCTCCATTCATTCCCTCAGAAAATCATATTGCCTCTACATTAAGAGGCTGATCATTTCTGGCCATCTCTATTGCTACCAGCCTGGCCTATTCAGCCACCACTGTATTTTGTCTGTATTATTGCAGTAGTCTCTTAGCTAGTCTCACTGCTTCCACTCTTGCCTCCCTACTCCTTCTCAAAGTAGCTACAGTAATCTTATTAAATCATAAGTCGGGTCATGCTACTTCTCTGCTCAAAACTGTTCAATGACTCCCCATTTCATGCAGAATTAAAACCAAATTCCTTATAAGGTCCTCTCAGGCTGTATATAAACTGGTTCTCTGTTTGTTCTCTGACCTCATCTGCTATTTATCTCTCCCTCATTCACTTTTTTTCCAGCCTTATGTCCTTATGTGTCTTCAATCATACTGAGAACTCTCACCCTTAGGGCCTTTGCTGGACGTTTCCTCTGCTTGTAATACTCCTATGTATCTTCAGGGCTCATCTCCTTGAAACCTTTGTTTAAATGTCATCTTTACAATGACGCCTGACTATCCCATTTTTTAAAAAAAGTTTACTTATTTTTGAGAGAGAGAGAGAGTGAGAGTGAGAGTGAGAGAGAATCCTAAGCAGTCTCCACCATCAGTGCAGAGCCTGATATGGGGCTCAATCTCATGAACTGTGAGATCGTGACCTGAGCTGAAATCAAGAGTCAGATGCTTTACCAACTGAGCTACCCAGGCACCCCTGACTATCCCATTTGAAATTAAATCTCACTCTTTATTTTCAGTTTACACTTCTGTTCCCTAATCTGCTGTTCTTATTTTCACCAGGGCACTTTTGATGTGTATAAGTTACTTGCTTATTGTGTTTAATATTTATTTTGTTTCTTCCTGGTAAAAAAAATCAGATTTAAAAAATTATTTTATTTTTTTAATTGAAGTGTAGTTGACACACAATGTTACATTACCTTCTGATGTATGACATAGTGATTCAACGGGTTGATATGTTATACTATGCTTACCACAGGTGTATACCATTCAATGCTATTTCAATATCACTGACTATATTCCCAGTGTTGTACCTTTCACCCTTGTGATTTATTCATTCCATAGCTGGAATCTTGTATTTCCCACTCCCTTTCACCCATTTGGCCCATTCCCCCACCCCTCTGGCAGCCATCAGTTTGTTCTCTGTATTTATGGATATGTTTCTATTTTTTACTAGTTTCTTTATTCTTTTGTTTTGTGTTTTAGACTCCACATGTAAGTGAAATCATATAGTACTTGTCTTTCTCTGTCTGATTTATTCAAGGTTCATCCATGTTGTTGCAAAATGGCAAGGTAAAATCAGAGATTTTTGTGTGTAGTTAGTTCACTGACGTATTCTAATCACTTAGAAAAGTGACTGGCACATAGTAGTCACTCAGTAAATACTGATTGTTGTTGAATTAAGAACAACAGTGGCTGCTATGGTCTGAATGTTTGTATGACCTCAAAATTCATGTGTTGAAACCTAACCCCCAAGGTGATGATATTAGGAAGTGGGGCCTTTGGGAGGTGATTAGGTCATGAGGGTGAAGACCTCACGGAGGGATAGATGGGGCTCCACTTAGATCTCTCACTGCTCCTGCCAGGTGAGGATACAATCACAAGTCTGTGACCTGGGAGAGGGCCCTCACCTGGCTGTGCTGGCACCCTGATTTTGGAATTCCAGCCTACAGAACTAAGAGAAATAAAGTTCTATGGTTCATAGGCTACCTAGTCTCTTGTAGTTTGTTACAGAAAGCCAACAGAATAAGACAATGGCTGCTTATATTTCCATAACAACTTAGAGTTTTTAAAATACACTTACTTTGTTTTTAGGAGGTTCTAATAATATGGAAATGGCCCGGGAGCTCTTCCATAACCAGTGTCAAGAGATTCTCCAGGGACAGTAGAACCCTAAGGGACTGGGAGGGAAGGGACACATATTTGATGATCAGTGACCCTGCAAAATCCATTATACTCAGGTGCGTTTGTGCAAGTGACCAGTTGTATTAGTGATTTGTTGGTTGGGGCTATAGAAAATAGAAAGAATGATTTCAGAGATGAGATAAAGGAGGCATTGAAAAATGAGCATTGCCTTAAGTCACAATTTATGTCTGTTCCTTTTTTGATCATTATAATCAGAGAACATAGTGTTTGATTGGTTAGGCATCACTTAAGGAAGAGAAAAATTGGTTTACTTTTTAAGTCATGCCCAGATTTGTGTATATGAGGTTTATGCATTGAGTGTCCAATAGGGAAAATCCCATGCAAGCAATTTGAGAATGACAATGAATGGGAATAGATATACTGGAAGACTAGGGGCATTTTTTTGGAATGTGCACATTTATCCTGTGATGCACAGCCTAATGATTCCTTAGTGGTAATAGAAGAAAATACCAAACCAATTTTGTTTTTGAAATATTAGCAAATTTAGCATGAGATTAATAGCATCAAAAATATCTGTCTTATAAATCTGTGGAAACAAAGCTATTTGAACCTGTGTAAGCAAAGAAATATTTTATTTCTCCCTGAATAGATCAAATCTCTCACCATGCAATAACGGTTTACTTTTAGCTACAATAACTAGACTAGACTATGGAGCAACTGAAGGACATAGATAGCTCCCTTGGGCAGAAAGAGAAGAAAGCTGTGTTTTGTAAATTCAACTATGGTCATCTGTAACATTTAATCAGCTTAAGAAAATCAAATAAACCTCATTTGTATCTGAAACGTGTGTTGTAAATGGAAGATTAAATATAAAAGAATTAGATTTCAGGCTATAGGAATATGCTCCTCTGTCTCTAAAGTAAATCTGGATATAGAAGATGTATTGTTTGCCAGAAAGGTATTAATTATATATTTAAATAATCACTGAGAACATGGAAAATAACATAAGCTGAAAATATATCATCACTATAATAAATTAACAACTCTATTGTTATCTTCACATATATGATGGACTACATTTATTTTTAAAAAAAGCTTTTCCTTGCACAAGTATACATGGCATGAAACTGTTCTTATAAGCTATTCTAAAAGACTTTGTTGTTAAGTTTACCTGTTCAGCAAATAATAACAGCAATTAATGCCATGTAGCAGTTTCTCCCAAGTTTAACCATCTATATATATCTGCAAGAACAGATGTTCAAATTATAGGATTTTAAAAATGTGATATGTTTATCTAAAAGTTAGTCTAGCTCTGGGGTACCTGACTGGCTCAGGTGGTGGAATGTGTGACTCTTGATCGCAGGGTCAAGAGTTGAAGCCCCGTGTTGGGCATGGAGCCTACCTAAAAAAGATAAATGAATGAATGAATGAGTGAATAAATGAATCTATAATGTTTATCTCTAATTTTTCTATTTGTAACACCCTTTACATTTTGCTTCATTTTTTTCATTGCATATCTAGCTCCAACCATAGGAACTAGATGTCTAATAAGTTGACAAGAAACTGTTTTTTTAAAATTTTTTTTAATGTTTATTTATTTTTGAGAGAGAGAGAGAGAGAGAGAGAGAGAGGAGGAGTGGGGGCAGAGAGAGAAGGAGACACACAATCTGAAGGAGGCTCCAGGCTCTGAACTGTCAGCACAGAACCTGATGCGGGGCTTGAACTCACAGACCGCGAGATCATGACCTGAGCCGAAGTCAGACGCTCAACTGACTGAGCCACCCTAGTGGCCCTGTTTAGTTTTTTTTTTAAAGAAAAATAATACTTTATTCCCAATCTTTTGAAATCATAGCTATTAAAAATAATGAGACCAATGAATAATTATTCTAGAAAGCAGTATTTAAAAGCCCCTCACACTGGTAGAGAGATTGTCGTCAAGACAGACTGTCCTAATATCTGGGAGGAAATTGTCCGGAGGTAAATATAATTTTTTTAATAAAAAATTCATGGCCATTAACAATTTGTACATTTTTAAAATATAAATTTTATCAGATATCAGGGGTTTGATATGCAATTAACAATTCCTGATGGATTGTAGCCTAGGTTAAATAATAAAGGCAAGAAATCTGCAAAAGATAATTACAGGTTGGCTATAGCAGCTACAACAGCCCAAGGGTAACCTTGCACTTTGTGAGCATCTCCATGCTTCCACTGGCCTTCCTTTCATGATCTCAAGATGGTTGCCACTGCTTTAGGAAGCAGGGCCACACAACCAGTATCCTGGGTAGAAAGGAAGGGGCTGGGATGCAAACTTCTTGTAAGGACTATATTTTCATCTGGGAGCAACATTTTTTTTTTTTTTGAGAGAGAGAGAGAGAGAGAGAGAGAGAGAGAGAGAGAGCGCTGGGGAGGGCTAGAGAGAGAGAGGGGGAGAGAGAGAGAGAATACCAAGCAGGTGCCATGCTGTTAGCACATGGAGCCCAACCCTGGGCTCAATCCCATGAACTGTGAGATCATGACCTTAGTTGAAATAAAGAGTCAGATGCTTAACTGACTGAGCCACCCAGGCACCACTGGGAACAACATTTTATGTCAAAGCTTTCCAGAAGATTTTATCTTATGCTTCATTAAATATGACCGTTGTCATATGGCCACCTCTATCTCCAAGGAATATAGGGAAGAGTACCCAATGAAGGAGAATGGAATAATGGGATTTCTGCGACAAGTTTATATTAATCATGAGACATTTTCTAAGGTTAGCAAAAAGGCCTATCATTCCTGAGATTAAGGAATCTTAACCAGCTATCTGAATACAACTAAGATTCTGTTAGGGAAGACCTGAGATGATACTGAGAAACATTTTTTCTGTTGTCCTGGAATTATGGCTAAGACCCAAAGCTGGCAATAAAAACAAAAAGTATTCCACCTATTACAATCCATCCTCATCAGCAGTTGGAGCTAGCTGTCGTTCTTTAGGGCCTGTTGATATGTGCCAGTTCTGAGAAGAAGCTCTGATGCCCCCACCTATCCTATCACTCAGAGTCATTATAAGGAAGTAGGAAGTGGGATTTGGAAAAATGCAGTGTTTGTGAAGAAAGGCTGTCCTTCATTCTCCTCAAGGCTAAGAAAAGGTGGGCGGGGCGGGGGGAGAGAATGCCTGAAGATTGTGATGGCGGCAAGAAGGAGCTTGGCATTTGGTTTCCTGAATGATATCCGTTCACATCTGCTTCTTTGAATTCTTGAATTATTTGGTAGCATGTGCACAAGTGATCAGGTGAACTCACAGAAACTATTTGTCATTATTTACTTATTCTCGGCTCTTGTTGCATAGATTCTTATTATGGAGGTCGGTTTTGTAGACTCCTGTACCCAATGGTTCTGGATAGTTGTATGAACATTGTTAGAGGTTAATGGTGCTATTTTGGTGGTCCTTCAGCTAGGAGCCTCAAAAAATCCAGATTATCTCTTCTCACCTTCCCCCCTTCCCTAGGTGTCTGTGCAAGTAACAGATACATCTAAGAAACATTAGCAGAATATGCATCCAAGAACCACATTATCAATGATCATACAGGTTTTCAATAACTCCTGGTAAAGTACAATTGGAACATGTATCTTAGGCTCAAGCCCTAAGCAGTGACCCTATGTGATTTGGCTCCACTCCTCACCTAGTTCATGTATATTCAATGATGGAGGAATCAGAATAGTGAAAAGGCCAAGAGAAGTGAGAGGCATGTGAAAAGCAGATACTTCTCCAAATCTAAGCCTCTAGAGTCATAGCTCTAACTTGAGTTGGGATGAGGGTATAAGAAGGTCTTTGAATCAGATATGTAATTAAAAATTTAAAACTAAGAAGACTAAGTCAACAAAGCTGAGATTAGAGGGGTGCGTGGATGGCTTAGTCAATTGAGTGTCCCACTCTTGATTTTGGCTCAGGTCATGATCCCAGGATTGTAGGATCAAGCCCTGCATTGGGCTCTGTGCAGAGCACAGAGCCTGCTCAAGATTCTCAATCTCTCTCCCTCTGACCATCTCCCCCATTTATGTGCTCTCTCTTTCTAAAATAAAAAAAAATTCAAAAACCCTGAGATTAGACTCTTCTAGTAACTAAAGTAGCTAAAAAATTATATAATCTGGTTATTATGGTGAGGGAGTAGTTCCTCAGAAGAAAAAGGAAGCCTAGAGGGAGAGATTTGGTATAGCTTTATTGAAAAACAAACAAAACAACTATGTCATCTTGTAACTCAGTGAACTGTCTAATAAACTAGTCTCATAGATATGTTTGTGACTGTATATCAAGTACACAGTTGTCATGTCTGCACTATAGTGTGTGTGTGTGTGTATTTATGAAAGTATTTAGATACATATGAATTAATTTATTTTTAGCTATGAGCTCAAATAGAAAATAGAAAACTGATAGTAAAGTACAGCAAATTATTTAAAACCAGTAAGGGTCAATGGTAAAAGCAAGGCACCAGAGAATTTAACTATGGAGAATTGATGTAGTTAGTAGGATACCAATGTTTAGCCAAATACTCTAGAATGTTACTCATGAAGTAAGCATTATTCTTATGGAGCATATATTCTCCTTATATACTTGCTATGAGTCAATAACAGATTTAACTTTGAGTTTTCTAGAAGCCAGTGCAAAGCAGAAGCATATTTCTGTTTGTGATTCAAGGAAATATAATACAGGGGTGCCTGGGTGGCTCAGTTGGTTAAGCGTCTAATGCTTAGTATCAGCTTAGGTCCTGATCTCATGGTTCATGGGATTGAGCCCCACATTGGGCTCTGTGCACTAACAACATGGAATCTGCTTGGGTTTCTTTCTTATTCTTTATTTGCCACTCCCCCACTCTCTCTCTCTCAAATAATAAACTTTAAAGAAAAGGAATTATAATATAGAAGTTAAGTAGTTGCTGAAAAATATGGCCATCACTAATACTAAAACCATAAAGAGATGTCCCCTGAGTGTCTCAAAAGAACACTGTGTACTATAGCAACAATATCCTCAACATCCTTGCTGAAGAGCCAATGATAAGTTTCCTGAGATTGTATAAAAATGAAAATTTGGATGAAATAAAGTTACAGTAGCCATTTTGATTACCAAAAGAAGAGTATCATCTATGATAAACATTACACTATTTTTTTTACAAAGTACCCTCAGGATTTTTCTCATGGTTCCTAACTTTGTGTTTGAATGTAAGGGTTATCTGAGAATAATGCAATCACAAGTTAAGTTGACATTTCCATTGTAGTTTCCTGTTTTGAAGGGGAATGATGTATGTTGTTAATATAATGTATAACCTAATTTTGAAAAGAGTGAAGATCAACTGGCTTTTAGTCAGAGTTAAATACCCACTTATTTGCTATTTCTAGTTCTTCAAGATCAGCATATTAAAACTGAAAACGTGGTTTGATAGTCAACGATCACTGCCAAAAGTTTTGAATATACATGTGTGTATGTGTAAGTGTGAGTGTGTGTGTTTATGTGTGTGTGTGTGTGTGTGCCTTTAATAAATATTTGCTGAAAGAATAAATGAATGGATAAATATATTCCTTTTAGTCATTTACTGGACTGATTCCTGAAATTTCTGGTGGTATGCCTTATTATGTCTGAGACAAAATTTGAACATTTCCTATTGAAACAGACATTTATAAATATTAGTAGAATGCTTTAAAACATGGCTCATAAAATAAAATGATTTTTAATAACTTGGATACAGGATGGATATGTAAGTGCATAGTAATCCTTTTATTTTTAAGCTTAAAAGTGAAATCAATAATTACATTAAGGACCTGACCCAACATTAAGATCTGAAAATACTTAGTAACCAGTCATTAAGAACAACGTATATCCCCAAGCTGTTTTCTTTAGCAGGCTGTTTCTGTGTTGAAATCTGTAATTGGCAAAAACAAAGCAGAACAAAATTACACGTATGGGGGAAAATAGCCAACTGCAACTCCTTTGTACCTCAGAGACATTCACTGCCTTTTTGTTATAAAGCCTGGAGCAGGCTCCTAGCATATTGTGAAACTTCTGATTTGGAACTCCTAAACAATAAACAAATGAACAATAAACAAACAAAAGCAGTTATGATGATTTAGGTATAAACTTTCTGGGAAGCAATAGAGAGTATTGATGACCTATCCAGTCATACCAAAACTTGGTTTTATTCCCAAATATGTGTCTTCTTTTTCTTCTGAGCTAATCTTATTTTTCAGCTCTGTAATGCCTCTTTGCCCCCAGATATATTATGGCCCATCTGGAAGGCATTTCTATTATATTCTTTTATTAATTCATGTTCCTTTTATCCTTTCAAACCAAGATCAAATTTTGTTCTTCCTATCAGGTAGTCTCCGACTGACCATAATCCACTCTTAGGTATCATCTCAGTTCTTATTTGTGTAGTTACCCATCATCATTCGTGGTGATGTTCCCTCACATTGTTCTTAAACCTTTCATTCTTAAATTTGGAGTCTTTACTTATTTTTGAAAAGCAAACCTCGAAAGTTTTAAACAGAGTAATGGTATCACCCTTATATAATTTAGTTTTCTAGGATTATTTTATCATTTGGTTAGCACTAAAATGACTTGATTTTGCAAGGCATACTCCTTAGAGTTTATTAGAGCAGTGGTTCTTGACCAGGGATCCGGGGAACACTAGAAGATCTCAAAGATTATTTCAAGGACTACTAGAAAATTTAATATTTTAAAGGAAGTCTAATGGGATTTTGTTTCCCTATAGTAAGGCCACTTACGCTAATAAAACCATCATCATTATTATTATTATTTGGTTTTTCCTAGGTTATATCAATTCAACAGCATAATTTTGCATTGTTGTCAATAAAGCATTTCAACTCTTTGCATCCATGAGGAGAATATAACAGGACTGGTTACCATTCTGGGTTATGAAAGAATTGGTTATGATTTGCATAGACCCTTTTTAGGACTTTGTTAAAGGTAGAAGATACTCTATACTTAGGTATTCCATATGTGATAATTTATATTAAAAATACTTCAATCTAATTATTGTTTTCTATAAATATAACCATAAGAATAAAATATAACTTTAAACTTTTTCTCTATTATAACAACGATCACATCTTTAGTGCCTTCTATATGACAGGCAGTCTGAGGCACTGTTCACTTACAGTCTCATTAATGTTGAAAATCATTTCATTCTGTTCTTATTTGTGTTTTAAGGTTGGAGAAATGGATGCATGTAACTTGCTCAACATTACCTAGTAAGTCAGCAGAAAATCTAGGATTCAAAAACAGAACTGCCTAAACACAGAATGCATTCTAATTTGTTCTTTTAAAAAAATTTGTTTTTAACATTTATTTATTTTTAAGAGACAGAAACAGAGCACAAATGGGGGAGGGACAGAGAGAGAGGGAGACACAGAATCTGAAGCAGGCCTCAGGCTCTGAGCTGTCAGCACAGAGCCCAACGTGGGGCTTGAACTCATGAGATCATGACCTGAGATGAATTTGGATGCTTAACCGACTGAGCCACCAAGGCTCTAATTTGTTTGTTCTATGTTGCCTTTCTTTTTACTGTTTCATTGGCAGACACTGGGTAATTCTTGCTTTTATGTGTGTGTCTAGTAATTTTCTATTGAATACTTGATGTTATAGGTAAAAGAACAGCAGAGACTAAGGTAAGTAATTTTTTACCCAGAACAGGCACACTTATTTTTCTGTCAACAGAAGACTGAGTTAAATTAGTCAGGGGCTAAGCCAGATTTGGGTTTTGTTATTGTCCTAGTTATCTTCAGTGAACTACAGTTTCCATATTGCTCAGGGGGGATTGGTCTTTTCTTGTGATTGTTGTGAGGCCTGGAATGAGGGAGCATTTTTCTCTGTATTACGGCTGTGCCCTCAGCTTTCAGCAGGCCTGGAACACTTCTGCCTCTGAGGAGGTCACTCTCCATGCTCCCTCCTCAGCAGAACACTGCTGTCTCATTACTCGATGCAAGGCTCTTGGTAGTAGTAACCATTTTTCTTCAGTTCTCCTGGATCATCCTCAGTCTTAGGTTATGTGTACCTAAGCTTCAGGAGTGGGGCTATATTTCCGCATGTAACTTTCTTTTAACAGACTTGGTTTCTTTACAAGTTCTTTCTCCCCCTTTTGAAGCTTTAAATTGTATAAATTATCATAATAAATAATTACATGTGCTTAGCCTTTTTGTCCTTATCAAGAATTTGGAACTAATTTCCAGTCTCATATTTCATATCATTTCAATCATCCTGAGTGGCTTCAGGTACCAAATAAAGTTATTCCTGTGCTTTTTAAAAAAACTCAATTTTGTTGATCTTATTCTTCTGGTAAAATTAGACACTAGAAGTCAATTAATTAATTACTTATTGAAATATACTTGACATATAATGTTGTTTTAGTTTCAGGTGTACAACATAGTGATTCAACAATTCTGTACACAACTCGGTGTTCACCATGATCAATGCGGTCACCATCTGTCACCATACAACATTATTACAATATTATTGATTATACTTCCTATGCCCTAATTCCTGTACATTTTAAAGTTCTTCATTTTGCTCCATCTGCTTCTCTATTTTCCTTTTCATCACCTTAACTTAAATTGTTGGCCAATAATAGAGAAAAATGTCTATTGGTGCCACAAATTTCAAAAATTTTACCGTCAATTGAATCCCCATTTTGTCTTTAAATTCCCCTATCCAGCTCCTTCTCTATTGATCTCAGTGGTATTTCAACTTTACGTATGCTCTACTTCACCATTTCCTCCCAGACATGTTGCTCGAAACGAAGGATGTAATCAGACATAGTGATTAACCTCACAGAATTCTCAGAACAGTGATGGATATTAACTGATCAGATTTAGCAATAGCACCATATGTTTGCCATCCTTCAGTTCAGAATAGTATCTCATACTTGATGTGACTTCACGTGAATCTTCTTGTGTTTCTCTTTCTTGGAATTTATTCAACTTCTTAGATATGTAGGTTTGTGTCTTTTATCGATTAGGGAAAATTTTGACCACTATTTCTTCAAAAATTTTTTCTGGCCCTTCTCTCTTTGTCTCCCTTCTGGGACTCCTATTGTTCATATGACTGTACACTCGATGGTGTTCCACAGGTCTCTGAGGTTCTGTTAATTCTCTTTCCTTCCTTCCTTCCTTCCTTCCTTCCTTCCTTCCTTCCTTCCTTCCTCCCTTCCTTCCTTTCTTCCTTCCTTTCTTCCCTCCCTCCCTTTTTCCTTCCGTGCTCCTCAGGCTAAATCATTTCAACTGAACTAAGTTTAGATTTGCTGATTCTTTCTTTTGGCTGCTCAAATATGCTATGGAAACCCTCTTGTGAATTTTTATTTGTTATTGTACTTTTTAGCTTTAGAATTTCTTTGGTTCCTTTTTAGAAAATTTCTATCTCCATTAATACTCTCTATTTGTTGAGACAATGCTATTAAGGTTTCCTTTGGCTTTTTTTCAACTGTTCCTTAGTTCTTTAAAGGTATTTAAGACTACTTGATTTAAAGTTTTACTGTTGTAAGCCCAATGTCTATACTTCTCAGGGACACTATCAGTTAATTCTTCTTCTGATTAAGTCATGCTTTCTTTTTGTTTTTGCATACATTGTAATTTTTGTTGCAAACTGGACATTTAAAATATTATAATGTGATACCTCTGGGAATCAGATATTTCCCCTTCCTTAGGGCTTGATTTTATAGTTTGCCATAGGTTGTAATTGTTCATTTGTTGAATGAATTTTTTTTTTGGGGGGGGGGAATCTTGGATGCAATTTTATTCTGACCTTGTGTTTAGTGCTTACGCTTCCCTGGGGGTAGGGGTAAAGAGTTCTACCATCAGGTGTCGGACTCTATTCTAACACCCAGCCACTGGGATGTAATACAGCCACCAATCACGTTTTAATGGAAACTGAGCAATCCTGTGTGACTGAAGATTCAGAATGACTCGTGGTCCACCTGCAGCCATACAACCTGCTTCTGCTTTCCTCCTCCATGTTCTTTTTCCAAAATGGTACACCACAGCAGAACATATGTGGGAAAATGGTATTTACACAATATGGCTTTTCTTCCTTTCAAGGTAGCTTTCTTAAGGACTTTCATTGTGTACAGCTGTTCCGTGTCAGACCCCTTGGTCTTCCTCACCAGGAACACCTTTCCATAGGACACTTGTCCTAAAACTTTCAGCAGTTCAAACTGGAAAGGGTCTGCCTTTTCAAACCCTTCTCACATGGTGGCTGACGTCGATTTCCTTGACGGTGCCTTCCTCCTCTAGTGACTTTGTCTCAGGCAAGGCGGAGTCACATTTGCCTTCTTCAACGGTGTCTTATGTGGTGGGCTCCGAGTCCAGGTTAAGATCCTCCTCGGTGGTCTCTATTTCCATGGGCTCTACCGCGATCTTCTTCCATAGCTCTAGCAACTGTGCAATTGGCATTTCTTAAAACTTTCCTTTCCCTCTGATCAAGTACTGATGGTAAGGAAGAAAAGAAGCAGAGGCACAAGAACAGCGCAGAGAGGTGGGCCGACAGAGTGTTGGCGCCCCAGGTAGAGGCAGGCACCGCGGGGAGAGGGTCCCCAGGTGTGGGCAGAGGTCTGCAATACGGCTCAGCGGCGGGTCTGCTGCCCTCCCAGCCCGGGCTCCGCTGCTGTGCTGGGCTGTACTGGGAGGGGCTGTGCTGGGCTGGGCTGAGCTGCTCTGGGCTGTGCTATGCTGGGCTGGGCCCTGCCGACCACCAGACCAGACAACCTCGAATCTACACTAGCAGCCTCAGATCGGGTCCCGGCCTCTGTTGAATGAATTTTCTAAAGTATTTTTGTAACATCTGTACTCTTTTATGTGTATAGTCTCTGTACTGTTTAGCTTACATTTAGCCGCTGTGTTGGCAGAATTTTCCTTGAATGCCTGGAGCTAAAAAAAGAAGGAACAAAACAAGAAAAAAAGGGGGGAGGAAGGAAGAAAAAAGTAAAAGAAAGAAAGAGTGGAAGAAAAGAATAGAAAGTCTTTGAGTCCTTGCAGATTTGCTCTGTGTTGGGGGTACTCCTTCAAGTCAACAAGGCTGTTTACAACTCAGCCTTCACCTTTTCTTCCTGTATGTGCTAAGTCTAAAGATCAGTCAGAGGTGAAGGCCTCAAGTCTTCTTAAGTTTTACTCTAGGTATGTGTGCTGTGCAACTTTCTGTATTCCCTGTTTGCATGGGTGCTTTTCAATGCCCTATTATTTTATTTTATTTAAAAAAATTTTTTTTTCAATGTTTATTTATTTTTGGGACAGAGAGAGACAGAGCATGAACGGGGGAGGGGCAGAGAGAGAGGGAGACACAGAATCAGAAACAGGCTCCAGGCTCTGAGTCATCAGCCCAGAGCCTGACGCGGGGCTCGAACTCACGGACCGTGAGATCGTGACCTGGTTGAAGTCGGACGCTTAACCGACTGCGCCACCCAGGCGCCCCAATGCCCTATTATTTTAAAGAACGTCCCTGCTTTTCTTCCCAGGCATTCAGTAGGTCTATTGTTTGCCTCTCTATTGTAATGTTTTGCTTTTGGTGGCAGTGCATTGTTCATTTGCCTTGCAGTGTGGTTTTAGCCTCTGAACACAGTGTTTTTCAGCTGAGTGGCTGGCTGCTTTTTCACCTGAAGGAGTTCTGAGTTAAGTGAAACAAAATCAAGCACCTTGCATCACCCCTTCTGGGAGCCCCCAGACAGGTCAAAACAGACAAATGTAATTGTATGAGAGTGAGGTCTTCTTGACTCTTTCACAAACCAGGGGCCACAGTGCCATAGTGGGGATGTAAGCTATCTTCAATATCACTGTCAAGCTGGGGAGGGGGGACAGGGCAAGAGCATGTATAAATGACATAGAGCTTTCCTACCATTCCAAAGTTCCTTTTTTTCTTGATTCAGTATTACTAGATTGCTATAAATCTTTGATTAATTTTCAGAGTTCTGACAAAATTGATTTGGACAGCTTTTTCTTTTTTTTTTCTTCTTTTTGTTTTTTTTGCTGTTCCTGTGGAAGGATGGGCCTTTGGAGTTACTTATTCCACCACTTTTGCTGACATCATCTCTACAAATGGGTTTATATTTTAAAATCCTTTAAAAATCAAAAGAATGCCATTTCATGGCCTATGAAAATTATATGAAATTCAAATTCAGTGCCCATGAGTATTTATTGGAAGATATCCACGCTTATTCACTCAACTGTTGTCTATGTCTGCGTTCATGCTACATTGGTAGAGTTGAGTAGTTGGGCAGAGATAGTTCTACAGCCTAAAATATTTACAATGGCCCTTTATAGCAAAAACTTGCCTGCTAACCCTGTTTTAAAGTATCCCAGTCTCTAGTTTTCTGTATCTTCTAACCCCTAAGTTGTTACAGAAATCTCATCCAAAGTTGTTTTGATTTGTTTAAAATCTTAATTTGGATTACAAGGTGCTTCTTAATCAGACCTTAACCTGCTGTTTAAACCTTATCTCCCATCCCTTCTCCAGATTCACCCTAATTATTTTATACTTCTTACTCTTTCCCTTTCATGGTGTTTGTGCATTGGCATATACCATTATTTCTAAGTATATTCTTTCAAACTTTTTCACCTGTGAAAATTTGGCTGTCTCTGGAATGGGTTGAATAGTGGCTGTCCAAGAAATATGTTTATCTGGGACTTGTGAAGATGATTTTATTTGGAAAAAGGATCATTGTATATGTAGTTAAGATGAGGATTTTGTATGAGAGGAGACCCTCATCCAATGGTGAGTTTCCTTATGCAAAAAGAGGAGGGGAAAAGACACACAGAAGAGGTGATGTGAAGACAGAGGCAGAGTTTGGAGTGATGCATCTATAAGCTAGAAGTCATCAGAAACTAGGATTGAGGCATAGAATGTAGTCTCCCTCAGAACCTCTAGAAGGAACTGAGCTTGCCAACACCTTGATTTCAGACTTCTGGTCTCTAAAACTGTGAGAAAATAAATTTCTGTCATTTCTAGCCAACGTTGGAAGTAGTTTGTTAAGGCCGTCCTCATCCTTTAAGACCCTGAATGAAATATCATGTTATGAAAGGTTACCTGATTGCCCTATGCCCAGGCAAAATTATTTGCTCATTCCTCTTTTGTATTATAACATCTACCATGTTACACTTGAACCTGTGTATTTAAATATTTATCTTCTCTAACAGCTGTAAACTTGTCCAGTATAAGAACTTAACACTTTTGTCCTTCGCCCTTAACATATTATCTGGCCTACAGTAGTACTCAGTGTTTATTGAATGAGTGAATCATAGTAGAATATCAAGAGACGTGGCAAGCATTTCTTGGAGTGGGATTATTAACATACTATTTTTGGTTCTGACACATAAAAGCTTTTTCATATGCCACTTTGGTCCTTAGCTTACTCATCAATATACTATAAGAGTGGGATTAAAGCCTTTTCAGCTTTAAAATTTTAAGATGCATTATCTCTTTTGGGTGGTTTCTTTCAGTCATTTTCTGTTCTTATGATTGAATCTGGAAAATAATATCTTTTAGATTTTCAAGGCAAGCTACTACACTATTAACACTGAGGATGTTTAAAAGGACTTTAAAGATTTACCTCCTTTCATTTATTTGTGGGACAAAATTGGAACTAATGTGAAAGGGATATGCAAAAGAATTTATATTGATACTTTCATAGTATACAAATTTTGTTGCCTTAAGAGTTGAATTTTTATGCTTTGATAATGAATGTGCTTCAAGACTAAATTTTTTTCAGAAAATATTTTATAATAGTAGGTATTGATCATTTGAAGTGTTCAGGTTGGTACTTTAAAAATAGATACATATAAAATACATGCAATTTATTATATAAATGACAAACTCAACTGTAATATGCGTAACTAATTTATTATTTGTAATCAACTTTTAAATGGATTTTCTTTTTATATATAGTCAAATTATTTACTTTCCCCCTCATTGTCTATTTTCAGTATTTCTGTTATGGTAAAATGCTAATACATCAGTCAGTTGACAATATATATACACTTGTGTATCCACATGTTAGGAAAGCAGTTAAAAGCCAACAAAACATATTATTTATACATTATTTGCATCATTGAAGATGCACCTTTATATAGGCCCTTTTTCACAGTGCTATTAGAACTTTGACTCATCAAATCACTTACAAGGTAATTGTTACAAGGTAATTATCCCCACAGAGATAAGAAAATAGAATTGTCAGTATAGTTATAGAATCAGGGCTAAAAGTGATATCACTAGCTGAATTTGAGTCAGAAGTTGAGAACCCAATTGCAGAGTAAAGCCAAGTGTTGTTTTGAAAAGAAATTAGGAATCTTTATAAAAGCTGCTTAATTTTGGGAGCACTTAAAAACCACTCCACTAGCTTAAACTGGAAGGAAACCCAGAAATCCCTTGCATTCCACATTTAGGTCTTTTCTCCAATGCCGTTCTCAGAATTTTCTCACTATTTTTCAATAAAGCATATTTTTATTAAGAATCTGTTATGAGGCACCTGGCTCGCTCAGTTGGTCAAGCATCCGACTTCCTCTCAGGTCATGATCTCACAGTTTGTGAGTTCGAGCACTGCATTGGGCTCTGTGCTGATGGCTCAGAGCCTGGAGCCTTTGTCAGATGCTGTGTCTCCTCTCTCTGTCCAGCCCCCTCCCCCCACCCCCTGACTTGTGCTCTGTCTCTGTCTCTCAGAAATAAATAAACATTAAAAAAATCTGTTATATGTATGTATCTGTACCATTGGTCACAAGAATACAATTTGATCTGATTCTTAAATTCATGATCATGTAGTATTCTTCTTGATCATGTAAGACATGTACAATATAGATACTTTCTTGGCGTAAATCTGAGTGATGCAGTTTATAAGATATGAGAAAAAACAATAATCAGTGCAGATCAATGTTTTGTGAAGGTCTCCAAACAGGAGATAAAACCAGAGCTGGGCCTTCTGGGATGGATAAGATTGGCATGGCAGGGAGAAGACAAGCATGAGATAAAGAGGCAAGAATAAGAGTAGAATTCATGAGGACAGTGGAGAGATACATTGATAAGTGAATATTAACTATAGGGTGTGAGTCAGGCTGGAGAGATCTGCATTTAAATCATCCTAGAAATGCAGTGTTGTATCTTTTGTTTTTATTTATTTATTTTTAAATATAATTTATTGTCAAATTGGCTAACATACAATGTATACAGTGTGCTCTTGGTTTTGGGGGTAGATTCCCATGATTCATCGCTTGCATACAACACCCAGTGCTCATCCCAACAAGTGCCCGTCTTAATGCCTAACACCCATTTTCCCCTCTTCCCTCACCCCCCATCAACCCTCAGTTTTTTCTCTGTATTTAAGAGTCTCTTATGGTTTGCCTCCCTCTCTCTCTGTTTGTAACTTTTTTCCCCCTTCCTTTCCCCCATGGTCTTCTGTTAAGTTTCTCAAGTTCTGCATATAAGTAAAAATATATGACATCTGTCTTTCTCTGATTTACTTATTTCACTTAGCATAATACCAGCCAGTCCATCCACATTGCTGCAAATGGCAGGGTTTCATTCTTTCTCATTGCCAAGTAGTATTCCATTATATATTTAAACCACATCTTCTTTATCAATTCATCAGTTGATGGACATTTAGGCTCTTTCCATAATTTGGCTATTGTTGAAAGCACTGCTATAAACATTGGGGTACATGTGGCCCTATGAATCAGCACTCCTGTATCCTTTGGATAAATTCCTAGTAGTGCCACTGCTGGGTCTTAGGGTAGTTCTATTTTTAATTTTTTGAGAAACCTCCACACTGTTTTCCAGAGTGGCTCTACCAGTTTGTATTCCCACCAACAGTGCAAGGGGGTTCCCATTTCTCCACATCTTCACCAACATCTGTTATTTCCTGAGTTGTTAATTTTAGCCACTCTGACCAGTGTGAAATGGTATCTCAGTGTGGTTTTGATTTGTATTTCCCTGACGAGGAGTGATGTTGAGCATCTTTTCATGGGTCTGTTGACCATCTGTATGTCTTCTTTGGAAAAGTGTCTATTCATGTCTTCTTCCCGTTTCTTCACTGGATTATTTGTTTTTCAGGTGTTGAGTTTAGTAAGTTCTTTATAGATTTTGGAGACTAACCCTTTATCGATATGTCATTTGCAAATATGTTTTCCCATTCTGTTGGTTGCTTTTAGTCTTGTTGATTGTTTCCTTTGCAGTGCAGAAGTGTTTTATGTTGATGAGGTCCCAGTAGTTCATTTCTGCTTTAATTCCCTCGCCTTTGGAGACATGTCAAACAAGAAATTGCTCGAACACGACAGGGATGTCCACACACACCACTGTTGTTTAACGTAGCGTTGGAAGTCCTAACATCAGCAATGAGACAACAAAAGAAGTAAAAGGCATCAAAATTGGCAAAGAAGAAGTAAAACTTTCACTTTTTGCAGGCGACATGATACTCTACATGGAAAACCTGGAAGACTCCACTAAAAAGCTGCTAGAACTGATACATGGATTCAGCAAAGTCACTGGATACAAGATCAATATACAGAAATCAATTGCATTTCTGTGCACCAATAATGAAGCAACAGAAAGAGAAATCCATAAATTAATCACATTTACAGTTGCACCAAGAACCATAAACTACCTAGGAATAAACCTAACCGAAGATGTAAAAGATCTGTATGCTGAAATCTGTAGAAAGCTTATGAAGGAAATTGAAGAAGACAAAGAAATGGAAAAACATTCCATGCTCATGGATTGGAAGAATCAATATTGTTAAAATGTCAGTATTACCCAAAGCAATCTACACATTCAATGCAATCCCAATAAAAATTGCACCGGAATTCTTCTCAAAGCCAGAACAAACAACCCAAAAATTTGTATGGCACCACAAAAGACCCAGAATAGCCAAAATAATGTTGACAAAGAAAACCAAAGCAGGAGGCATCACAATCCCAGAGTTTAGCCTCTACTACAAAGCTGTAATCATCAAGACAGCATAGTATTGGCACAAAAACAGACACATAGACCAATGGAATAGAACAGAGAACCCAGAATTGGGCCCACAGATGTATGGCCAACTAATCTTTGACAAAGCAGGGAAGAGTATCCAATGGAAAAAAATACAGTCTCTTTAGCAAATGGTGCTGGGAGAACTGGACAGCAACATGCAGAATAATGCAACTAGACCACTTTCTTACACCATACACAAAAATGAACTCAAACTGGTTGAATGACTTAAATGTGAGACAGGAAACCATCAAAACCCTAGAGGAGAAAACAGGCAACAACATCTTTGACCTCAGTGTTGTATCTTTTAGTCTCAGGGAAGTTTGAGCTCTTTACTAACTGAAATAACTTCATGGTTCTTTGAAACAGGAAATATCTTATGAAACCCAATCCTCAGATTTATAAAATTTTGGGAATAAATTATTAGGCCTACTTAGATTTTTCAGTTGTAGTATGTATATCACAAGTTTCCCTGTACAGGTACTAAGATATCTCATATTGAATTGAGAGTGGTACATTCATTTTTGACATTACAGTGCACTCCAAATTCATTTAGTCTCACTCTCTTACAATGTTTAAATTATTTATTTACTTAATTAATTGTGGGTATTTACTTATTATGTACTATACTGTCATTTATATTTTCTTATTCTTTGTGGGAATGTCAATTGATATATTAATCCATTAATTAATTAATTAATTAGTTTCCCGTACACTAATCCACCACAAATCTCCAAAAGGTAGTTGAAGACATTCTCGGATATTGCGGACCTGAATTGGGAATCATGGCCTCCAAAATTTCTCTGTTAATGTCCCTGGTACATTTCCTTTCAGTGTTTCCTGCTGCAAGGGAGCAATTTTCATCTACAGTTTGAATTGATTCAGGAACATGAGAAGAGTTTGTCTTTTTGACAGTAATTCTAAGGAAGAGTGAGGGACAACTGCTACAGATTTTTTTTTTCTTTCAAAGTAAGGTCACTTTAGAATTTAACCTCATCTCAATCAAAATTTAAAATGTGAATATTCTATGACGTTTGAGGTCTGATAGATTTGAACCAGCAGAAATAAAAATTTGTCAGAAAGCATGGGCCATATTTCTTCAAGGTGATTACTCTCCTGTGAAGATGAATTATGATTTCTCACTGTTACAGTCATGCTGTATATACTGAATTTGATGACATCCACTAAACAGGAGGGAAAAGAGGTCTAGCCTTATCTTGTAATCCTTGGGCCACAGAAGAAGACTGTTAGGTTTGGTAATCTTTCTCCAAACTGTTGTGGAGTAAATTCTGCTTTGCTTCTATTTTTGGGAATATTGGTCATTGACAGGTTGACCATGTACTTTATTATTCAAACCAAGATACTTTTAAAGGTAAAAGGGGCTGCTAAAAATTAGCAGGCATTAATTAATCTATAAGAAGAATAACCTGGGTCTGTCCTGGGCAAACCAGACATATGGTCACCTTCTGTCTAAAGTGCAAGCCTTTTCTATCATGAATTATTGCTGTGAATATCATCTACACTGTCCCAAACTCCCCCGACCCTCTCAAACTCTTCTAATATACATTTTAGAACTATGAATCCATGATCGATAATTTCCCTCCATCCTTAATCGTTTGAGAGTAGCATAGTGTAGCAGTTAAGAGCATGGTCTAAGGAATCAGAGCCTTAAGTTAAATCCTAGCCATGACAGTTATTAGCTGCATGATGTGGGCAAATTACTTCATCTCCTTATGGCTAAAAGCTAATCAACAGCCTTCGTGCTTCGTGTATTGCAGGGTGCAGGGTGCTTTGCCTTGGCTTCTCTCCTAGGGCCCTTTAACATAAAATTACTTCCCTCTTTCCTTTTGGAGTCATCACTCATAAGATTACCCAGAGAAGCATCCTCTAATTTCCTGCATGGAAGGCATAAGCCTGTATGCCAATTTTCAGACAGATGAGTAGGAGTAGAGGGCAGGGGGAGTGGGTCCTGTCATTCAGATCTCCATTTCCCTTCCTCTCTCCTGTGCAGGATGAGGGAGGATTACGTTAACTGGCTACGTGGAGTCAATGGGGGGGGGGGGGTTCTAAAGATTTTTTGAATCTTAAACTTTAACCACTTCTCTTATTTTTAGCCTTACCCTCATCTGTACTTTTAGAGGTAGCTGGAGCCTCCAGTTTCTGGATATGGGTTCTGTGGTATAACTGAAAATTGCCTATGGATTTTCTCACTATCAATTTAAAATTTAACTTGCTTGAATCTTGTCAATGAGTTGCTTTTTTAGTTTACTTCACCCCTTCCCCCATTTTCTCATTTCCTGTTCTCATTGCCTTAAAGATTTATGCCTCAAAAATCTCTTTATTGTCATTTTACTGAGGTTTATTGAGGGAACAAAAGTAAATGAGTGTGTTCAATTTACCTTCTTTACCCAGATCTAAAGAACATTTTTTAATTAGATTTTTTCTCTTACTTGTTAATATGTAGGAAAGAAGTTGGTTTTGGTGTAGCATCTTTGCAGAACTCTGTTATTAATTCTAAAAATGAGTCTGTAAATTCTCTCAAGTAGTTCTATATCTAATTAACCATAGAAATCACTCCAGGCTGGTTTCTACTCCCAACACTTGACTAAAATTGCTCTTACTAGGGCCACCAATTTCCTCCCAAGTTGCTAAATCCAGGGGACACTTTTCTGTTCTAATCATAATTTGTGTGTTTCAGCAATATCCCGTACAACTCACCCATTCCTCCTTGAGGTCCTCTTCTTTCTTAGCTTCTTTAACATCTTATCCTTCCAGTTTTTCTTGTATTTCCCTGGATGCTCTTCCTCTCTGATGGGTTCTGCTCCTTCAGTCACTTGGAGTTTCTTAGAGCTTGTGCCCAGGCTCTTTTATGCTGCCTTGTTATCATCACCTTCACTACCAACAACTATTATTGTTTGTATTGAATTGTATTCATTATCACTATATAAATAGTTTTTATAACTCCCACATCTCTTTTAGAATCTCGGACTTTTATGACATAAAGCTTGAAAAATCAAGACTGTACAGATTTCCTAACTGTTCAAGCAATCAACAAATCCACAGGCATTTCATGACTTCAGGGGTAGGAAAAATGAGATTTAAGCAGGAAAAAATGTTAATTGCAAGAAATGCAGACAACATCTAAAAAAATTATGAAGTTTCAATCTTCAAAAACTTTGGTTTGGTTTGCTGGGGCCAGCTACCAGAATCAATATGATAGTCCCAATTGTATCAATGATACAGCATGGTGTATTGATTGTTAAGTGCTTCCATGGTGAACTGTATTGGCTGATTTGGCCATGTGAAGGATTTATATATTGGTATAAGTTCAATATATCTGAATGGCTTAAATGAGCTTATTCAAATATGGGAAACAGCTTTATTATTAAGCATACATAGCAACTCTTTTCATGAAAATTCTGAGCATTAGTACATTACTCATACTCAAAAGATATATCTTTTTCAGCCAGATAAGGAGTTATGCACATAGTCTTGGTATATGACCTTTGTCACATACATCTCTATCTCTATGTCTGCCACATATTTACTATCTATAACTTGCATTTTCATTTTCTTACTGATGTCTTTTGAGGAACAGAAGTTTTAAATTTTGATGAAGTCCAATTTCTCAATTTTTTAAGCTTATGGTTATTGCATTTTGTATGTAAGATATCTTTTCATACCGCAAACTTACAAAGATATTCTTCTCTGGTTTCTTCTAAAAAAGAACTTAATTGTCCAGCATCTTTTAAACTGTTCTTTTGGCTTCTCACATTGATGAGGTCTATAATTTCAATTTTATCAGGGTCACTTTTTAAAATCTTAAATATAATGATGTGACTTATCCTTCCTCCACCAATTTCAACCCTATTAGGCCTATTTGCTATCATCTTTCCAAACTCTTAACTTGGTTTACAGATCACTTCATCATGTTTTTCTGTCTCAAAGGAAATTCTTACCTCTATCCTCATACTCTAATACTTTGTATTAGCTTTCCCAAACCATGTATGGTTTCCTCAAATCACCACACTCTCCTTTACTTCTGGACTATTACAGTTTCTCTTTGGGACTATCTTTTTGCCTGTTTATTCCTCTCTTCACCTAGGTAACTGCTACTTGTCTCTCAATCTTTATTTCAATGTCACTTTCCCTGGAAAGCCTTTATGATTTTTGAAGACTGGTGCCATTCCCGCATGGTTCCATAGTGCTTTAGGATTTCTGTAGTATTCTGTACTGGTTATGTACTAGCTGTGTTTCTCACTCCAAGTTCCTGGAAGGCCAGGGATATGTCTTGTTTACTATGGTGTCTGCAGTGCTCAGAGGAGTTCTTACTACATAGAAGGGGTGATGGAATATCTTAGATGGTGGGTAAGGCAGGTGAAGATAGCAGCTGTGACCAGTAAACTTGGTTCCTTGAACCCACCATCATTTATAGAAGATTTTTGGTAACTGATTTGCTTTCCATCTTGGTATAACATTAAACTTTTTTTTAATGTTTATTTTTGAGAGAGAGAGAGAGAGAGAGAGAGAGAGAGAGAGAGAGAACGAGCAGAGGAGGGGCAGAGAGAGAGGGAGACACAGAATCTGAAGCAGGCTCCAGGCTCCCAGCTGTCAGCACAGAGCCCAACTCGGGGGCTGAACTCAGGAACGGCAAGATCATGACCTGAGCCAAAGTCAGACACTTAACTGACTGAGCCACCCAGGCATTGCTTGGTGTAGCATTTTAATACATGGACACATATTTATTATGGAAATTTTAGGAAAGGATACAGAAAAAAATGAAATTATCCATTATACTACATTCTATAGCTAATAACTGTTAATATTTTGTTGTAATTTCCTTCCAGTCATTTTTAGTTGTATATGTGCCTTACATGTTATTTAAAAATAGAACTTAAGGGGCACCTGGGTGGCGCAGTCGGTTAAGCGTCCGACTTCAGCCAGGTCACGATCTCGCGGTCCGGGAGTTCGAGCCCCACGTCAGGCTCTGGGCTGATGGCTCGGAGCCTGGAGCCTGTTTCCGATTCTGTGTCTCCCTCTCTCTCTGCCCCTCCCCCGTTCATGCTCTGTCTCTCTCTGTCCCAAAAATAAATAAACGTTGAAAAAAAAATAAAATAAATAAAAATAGAACTTGAATAGCATATACAGTTTTAAATTTTAATCACTGTATCCTAAATAACCCCCAAATAAATCCATACATGAGATATGACCAAAAACAATGATAATTAAAATACATAAACTCATATTTTTATATCCAAATTATTATTACTCCCCTCAGAAAGCTAATGATTTTGCAGTTGCTGAAACATTTTTGGGCCCACTCTTTGGAATTATTTTCAGAGCCAAAGAAATATAATTTATTTAGAATCACACTTCATTTTTGATCCAAAACTTATCCATTTATTCAACAAATACTTGTCGAGTTATAGCTTCTATTTAAGGTTCTAGAGAGTCAGTTGTGAACAAGACACAGTTCTCTCTCTTCTTGGTTACTTTTTATTATTTAAGAATTTTGGTAATAATTGTCCACTCTCAGAAAATTAAATCCATACTCAAAGGATGATTATTTGCTATGATTAATGATATTAAAAATAGTACATGACTATTTATTAAATAACTATCATAATCCTTCAAAAATACATTTATTAATGGCATATATAGATATTTATGTATATATGTGTATATATACATATATATATATATAGTTGGAATAAGTCACTATTTTTAACGTGACAACAGCGATTGTGAATGAAGCTAAGTAAAACACACAGTTAAGAAAAATAGTAATATTATTTTACAGTGTGATCTCACATAAAAGTGCAAATAAGCACTTTTTTCATGATTTCCTTCAGAACTGAAGCTTTTGTGGATAAGTTGAATTTGAAATGAATTTTGAAGAAGGACAAATATATAGAAAAGAAATGAACGATGGGTAAATTTTTCTTTTTTTTCTGTGTGTGTGTGTGTGTGTGTGTGTGTGTGTGCGCGCGCGCGCGCGGAGGTGAGAGGTATGAGCTGAAGTGGGAAATGCAAGGCTTATTTGGTTAGCAGAAAGTATGAATAGGAGAATGGGATGAAATTTTATCAGTGGTTTTCTTTTTTTTTTTTTTAATTTTTTTTTCAACGTTTATTTATTTTTGGGACAGAGAGAGACAGAGCATGAACGGGGGAGGGGCAGAGAGAGAGGGAGACACAGAATCGGAAACAGGCTCCAGGCTCTGAGCCATCAGCCCAGAGCCCGACGCGGGGCTCGAACTCCCGGACCGCGAGATCGTGACCTGGCTGAAGTCGGACGCTTAACCGACTGCGCCACCCAGGCGTCCCTCAGTGGTTTTCAATTAAGGGTCACATCAGAATTACCTAGGAAACTTTCAAAAACATGCCTTGGGCTGTTCTGATAACTACTTGGGCCTATTTGATACAAAGTTCTCTTTTTCTGGTCAGCTGCTCACCTCTGATTTTGCTATAGGGAAGAGAAGGGGTGGATACAAGTAGTTACCATGTTTTGCTTGAATGAACCCCCCTCGGCAGTCAGTGGACTTTAGTTTCCAGGTTAAGGAATTTAGACATTCTTCTATTAGCAACTGTGGTATATTGTAGGTTTTGACCCATGCAGTTGAAAGGAGAAGGGCTGTGTTTTAGGTAGATCAAAGTTTTGGTGGTTTATAATCATGTTGTAGCTTTTCTGTTACAGAGAAGGTAGGAATACAATATACTGCTTTTTAAACAGGAATAATCATTTAATTTCTGTGTAAATGAGACTGTAGTAATATAAAGCCTTTTCTAATGAAGGCTTTTATTGGATGTGAAAATTTAGATATGTTTCCTTCTTAATTGTTCAAAAGTTGACTGTGAGCCTGTGCAAGTAGGTTACTGCTGTTATTAGAACTGTTATAAAAGATGGCTATTTTAAGCAAATAGAACAATCACCTGTAATGCTTATGCCCTCAACTGATGAAAGACCCAAAGGAAAGAAATTCAAATTCATTTTCTTTATTACTTAAGCATTTTCTGAGAAGACAGCATCAGTTTAAGGCTTAAGGAAAGAATGAAAAGTAACACTTAGCTCAGTCCATATAATTGGTTTTTATGAACTAATGGATTGGAATAAAGGTAGTATGACGTGGCACTACCCCTGATTTGTTCGTTAAACTTAGGCAAGGAACAGATTCTTGGTGCCTCAATTTTCCAAAACTTCTATAGGACTAGGATAATATGTCATTTTACACTTCTCATATGATGGTTCTGAGAATCCTTTCAAATGGTTGTTTTCAAATTATATAGCCACAACAGCGGATAAAGGTGAGCATCCATTTATGTTTTATCTTCTTTTTACCTTTATAAAAATTTTAAAGTTTCATTTGCTATTGCTGCAAATGCAATACAGCAATGAGAATAGTTTCTTCACATTTGGAACAAATTTCAGGGCTTCAAGTGAAAGAAAGTTTGTTGTATAAATATGTTTCAAATGATTTAATACTAGTTAGGCTAGTTACTTGAACTGAGAAATAGTTGCAAAATAATTACTGTTACATTATATGAAGAATAAATTAGAAATATCTACAAACTACCTGGCTTTGATATTCCTGAAGAAAAGCATAAAAAAAGATGATATTTTTAGTGTTCAGGGAGTACATATCCATTCATTCATTCAACAAATATTTTAGCCCCTATTATGAACCAGACATTGTTTTAGACAATGGGGTACAGCAGGGTATAAAACAGGGAATAATTGTGGCCCAAAAATGTGCTTCCAGAATAATCACATTTGCCTTATTCTCTTTAATTGCATTTTAATATTTTAAAAATAAACGTTTGGACAGTTGTGACAGAACAATATGTGGCAAAATGCATCTTTTCTAGTCTATCTGCAGGAGTCTGCAAAGCCTTTGATGATTTCTATTTGCTCATGGAAACTGATGCTTTTGGTCCTATGTCTGCATATATAGTTACAGCCTAATTAATCATACCAATAAAACAATTGAATGTACATTAAATTTGGCTTATTTTAGTTCTTTTAAAATGTTTTGTTTACTCTGATAATCAATCATGTTTTGTAACAATATTTTGAGTTTTTGAAAGGAAAGAGATTTTATTTTATAATTTTTATTGCCTTTGCTTCAGAGCATAAAGTTCTATGAAGACAGCAATTTCTCTCGATTTAAGCAATGTAGAAACAAAATTGGATAAAGAAACTGAAAAATCTCACTGCGACTTGAGTTATCTTGCTGAACCCATGAGTTAAATATAAGAATATAAGAAATGTCACATTAGATTAAATTAATTGCCATGGAACATGCTATTTTATGAAAAAGCATGGAATTCGCTCTCCACAACATTGATCTACTTGAACATAATTATATTTCCTTAGTAATACATTACATATCAATTTTCCATAAATCAATTTTCTACAAAGGCCTTCTTTGATCCCATTTCTATTTTCAGTCAATGCTATCTCTTCAATTATGAGTCTGTTACCTCTTGTGTATGCCTCACTTCCATATTCCAATGACTGTGTAAACTCTACTTTTCAAAACACCCACTAGAATACACGATAATTTGGAATATGTGCCTGACTTCTCCATCTCTTTCTTTAAAAAAAAAACAAACCTTATACTTGCTCACTTTGAAAAGTGTGAATTTTTAACTGATTATATGTGGAAAATTTTATAGCCTTTTGCTCATTTAAAATATAGACCAGTTCCTCTATGATGTCCTTTATGATTAGAGAACAATGAAAACTGTGCATACATTCCTAAGAAAAATGATCACAATTTTGTTTATGGATAATACTGTTTTATTGCCATGGGGGAACAATGAGCATTTTGTTGTGTTTATTGTTACAGCAGCACATTAAATCATTGTCTTGAGAGAGTATGTTGAGTACTCTTTTGTGTGATCTCCATTGCATGTTGTATGAAATAGATTTTCCAAACCAAAATGCTCATAACACTTTGTCCCATGCTACAAATCACATGCTGAATGTAATATTCTACACTACCAGCACTGAATAAATATTCATACTGACAGCATTTCTGGATTCATGTACCTTTAACATTCTTTGAACTTGTATAGATTACCATATATGCCTATAACAGTGTGATCACCTATATTTGTTAATTTGTATGTAGCTCATCCTCTTAGTAATTTTTTTAGTCCTACTAATGGAAACTTCCCTTAGATGTCTGTACATGTATTACATCCTCCCTGCCTTGGTAAAGTCTAAATTTCTAGAAAGAGAAAGCATATTTAGCTGATCTTGTTTCTTCTTTCTCAAAGCCTTCCTTTTGCCTTATTTTTGTCTTTGTGCCTTCTAAAGTTGGTCTTAAATAATTATCAATGAATTTAATTGATAATATCTAATTGATATGTTTGAAACTAAAATTTTTTCATAACACCTCTGCTATATATTTTATACATATGTATAGACCTCCTATGTCAAAATCCCCAAGTTTTTCCTCTTTAAAATGATTTGTTTCAACCAGCCTGAATGCATAGTTCTTACTCAGACTGTATTGAAAACAAATAAATCTGAATGTTTAATTATTCTCTTAGTAGCAGATTCTTTTCCAAGCTATGTCAATATTAAAATGTTATATATTAAAAATATTCAGCTTTGAGCAGTGCACATTGAGGCTAAATGTGGACTTCAGAGACATTTCTTTCTCTAATCCTGCAAATCATGTTTAATGTTTTATATATGCACAGGAATTTTTGTACATTCACCGTATCTATGAAATCTTCCAAGAAAATAATATTTAGGGCTTATCTTACTAGAATAGCATTATCTAAAATGGAACTTAAATGGCTATCAGAGGAAGTGAGATACTCTGATGCACTGTGAACACCTTTGTCTTGCTCTTCTTAGAGCAGACATCTTCCTAAGAGCACAGATAGAGAATCATTTTACTCTATGTGTGAAGATAGAAACTTCTTCCTATCTTCCTTGAGTAAACAAACTATTACTTCCAGAACCAAGAACATATAGGTCTAAAGGCTTTTACCTGGTTCAGTGCATTATTTGTGGAAAAAGAAAAAAAAAAAGTCCTATCCTCTTTATGTTGTCTAATTAAAGTCCAGCAAAATCTGACACCTGGGAAAAAAGACCAGAACCAGAACAAGAAAGAGGATCTGTCCTTGACAGGAAGTATTGTTTTCTTTCCTAAGTTTCATGGAACACACTAGAAGAGTATTTAAAACTGCCACATGGAATTGCCACTTCCAGATGGACATGGCACCAGTCCATAGGAAATGATGACATGAGCAAGGTGATTATAAAGGGACTCACATAAGTTGATCTTTCTTTTCTGCAGATGACACAGATAGAAAGCTTTGAGCCAGAGTGGAAAGGCACACTGTCACTTGCCTTTCCCCTCTGAAGAAGCTGGGACACATTCTGCTCAGCCAACATGTTCCCATAGGAATGTGATTTAACTTCCACTTTTCACACAGAATGAAGCAACACTGGAGACCTGTCGGGAGGGTGATAGCAGCCTGGGAGGAATTTGGATAAGTGTTTTTCACTCCACTGTTTTCATGTGACTTGACTCTCCTCTTAATTTAGTTACATCTTGACCTGGAAAATGCAGCCAATGTTTGTCTCTGTTCATTTGGCTTATCTTGATTCATCATGTGCATACCCCTCTTTCCCCTACTCTCACCTTATGCAGCCTTTCCCCTGCAACCTACTAATAGACTTTATCTAAATGTCTACACATGTATTAACTGTCTCCCTCCGTAGGGGCTTTACTTCTAGGGAAAGAACATGTATTTGGGTCCTTGAAATATATAAAAAGAATATTCACCTAAAGCATCCTAAGAGGCTCCCCACTCCTTTCATCAGATCTGACTATTCATATATCTGGCAGCTTCTATAAGAACCCTCTGGTAGTAGAGGAATTAATATTTCTCACTTCTCCCTAGGTTCCCCCCCCCCCTCACCCCACCATCAAACGACTGATTTTTATGCATGAGATAATAGACAAGCCTTGGGTGACCTGTTTTTTTCCCCCCTTCCCCCTCCCTCTTTTTCCTTGCGGTAAAATAGTGCTGAAGAAAGAGGGCACTAGTGTACAGCCCAGATCGCATCCTTGCACCGTCTGGCTTAGAGCTGAGGCGTCTGCGAACCGAGCGTGGCCCGAGTGGTGTTCTGGCCCGAGGACCATAGCGCTGTCTATCCGGACTCAGGTACGTCTCAAGTCCAATTCTCCAAGCAGACCCAGGTAAGCAGACACCTCTGGGCGGTGAAACCCACCCACAGTGGCAGACATAGTTGCAGTCTGTGGGATTTCCTCTTGATCTCAGAGGCATCCCCGCTTATTTATTTATTTTAGCCCAGCATCCCCGGGAAGCGTCGGGACCCGTGGATGCCTGGGTTATCTTCCTCCTGCCTGGCTCACCTCATGCTCTCGCTCCCCGCCCGCTTCCTTAGCTCCTTTCTTGTCCGACTCTCACCTTGAGAAACGGAGCCGGGAGGAACGAGAGGGAGCCAACTTCAGCCCCAGAGGCTGCTGAGATTTGGCGCCTCTGCCCCCGAAGCGGTCGGGTTTGAATATACCTGCAGGAGCACTGGCTGCAAGGCAAAGAGAATGAGGATGGAGGGGTGGTGGGAGGCGAAGGAAGGTGTGTGTGTGTGTGTGTGTGTGTGTGTGTGTGTGTGTGTGTGTGTGTGTGTGTGTAAAGAACGCAGGAAGGAGGGTTAAAAGAGCGAAGTCGGGGGTGGGGTGGGGGGTGTCAAAGAATTGCAACTCGCTGGTGGAAGCGTCCGCTCCAGGCCCTGCAGGGGAATGTTTCCGCAGCTGGACTGAGCACTGTCCAGGGTTCTGAAGGCGGCAGAGCTTGAGCTACCGCTGCAAGAGCTACCCAGAAGCTCCCCTCCGTTCCCTTTCTAGAAATGTGCAAAGCCAAAGGTCCCGATTTAGGCGGGTGCAGGGGCCCCCTCCGCCCCCTCTCTCCACCCTCCATCGCGGGCATCAAGTTACCTTATCTGCACCCTTTCTCCCTGAACATATACAGTAAGCCTGACTTCTTGGGTGTGTGTATGGGGGGGGGGGGTGGTGTGGGAGACATACCAAACTCCGACATGCTGAGACTTTACCAGGCGTTGCCTTAGTAACTAATATGGATTTCCTCAAGCTGGCAAATTATATTTACTACTCGGGTTGTATGTTGAGGTCTTTTCAACCCCTTTAATTTAAAGTAAAAGGTGCATTCCTTTTTTGCGTTCATCTTGAAGTAGTGCTTCCACCCTCATAATGAGTTTCCAAATTTCTTCTGGGAAAAAGTTGATCTTTTCAAATCCGGAAAGTTCTCTAAGGCTGGAAGACCTAGCTCCTCCTCTCCTTTATTCCCCTTCCCCCCCCACCCCCCCACCAAGTCTGTAAGTGTGATGGGTATTTGGGGACCTGGAAGAGGCTTGAAGCTGGAGGAGGGGGAGGGTCGGTGGGGCTCTGCGCCTCCAGGGACCGATGAGGGCACTGCGGGCAGGACGCACCACGTCCTGCCTTGACCACAGCTGTCTCCCAAGCTGCCCCTCCGGCCGCTATCATGTGTTGAAATGGACCGGGCAACTATTAACATCACTGACCCAGAGTTTTGAAACAGGTCTTGTGATAACGGAGCTTTGATTTTCTTCCTTTTTTTGTCGGCAGCGTCCAGCTCACGGCTGCCACCACGATGCCCATTGTACTCTTGACCAGTTTACTTTGATGCACCGGTGAAGAAGGGGGCTCGAATTCCCCTTTTAGAAGCGTCTCCAGGACACGGAGGTGGTCGTGGAGGACTAGGTGGCGGAGGAGGGGAAGGAGGCCGGGGTGCAAGCGGCGAAAGTGTTGAACCAGCGGTGTTGGCGAGCAGGACCGAGCAGGGAGAGGCAGGCGTCGGGTGTCTGTCTACGCTGTGAGCGCGCAGAGCCGGCTGGCAGGACCAGCGTGGGAACGCGGCCAGCAGGCTGTGGACCGCGTCCTCAGCACAATGGTCCGGCTCTTCCTGGTTTTTTTCCCAGCGATCTTTTTGGAGATGTCCCTTCTTCCCAGAGGACCCGGCAGGAAAGTGTTGCTGGCGGGAGCCTCGTCTCAGCGCTCGGTGGCCAGAATGGACGGAGATGTCATCATTGGAGCCCTCTTTTCAGTCCACCACCAGCCTCCGGCCGAGAAGGTGCCTGAGAGGAAGTGTGGAGAGATCAGGGAGCAGTATGGCATCCAGAGAGTGGAAGCCATGTTCCACACGTTGGATAAGATTAACGCGGACCCGGTCCTGCTGCCCAACATCACTCTGGGCAGTGAGATCCGGGACTCCTGCTGGCACTCCTCCGTGGCTCTGGAGCAGAGCATTGAGTTCATCAGGGACTCTCTGATTTCCATTCGAGATGAAAAGGATGGGCTCAACCGGTGCCTGCCTGACGGCCAGTCCCTCCCCCTAGGCAGGACTAAGAAGCCTATTGCGGGCGTGATCGGCCCGGGCTCCAGCTCCGTAGCCATTCAAGTGCAGAACCTGCTTCAGCTCTTCGACATCCCACAGATTGCGTATTCTGCCACAAGCATCGACCTGAGTGACAAAACTTTGTACAAATACTTCCTGAGGGTTGTCCCTTCTGACACTTTGCAAGCAAGGGCAATGCTTGACATAGTCAAACGTTACAATTGGACCTATGTCTCTGCAGTCCACACAGAAGGTAGGCATTGCATTTGGGAAAGAAAGGTACAGAGGAAGCGAGTATATTGCATGATGTGCCTTTATGATCATAATACTGCCCTCCACCCCCCATTTATTTCCCGCACTGTGGGCAACAGACTTTACCCTTGTCAGTACACACCCACCCAGGCATTACCTTTGATCCTCCTTCTGTAATTATAGTGTAAGAAAACTGTGTCCCATGGTGTTTTGGGGGATAGTAGGAATCTATAAGATACAAACTCTCCGTGAGTAGTATCCAACTGTAGTTTTTGGGCTACATGTTTGTCTCACATTCTGAGTTTGTGTTTGAAAGGCTTGTTTGCCCAAGGTGGTATACTACCCTTAAATGACTGGCTGTGGTTTTCCAAGCTTCACAGACTAATCCAATATGAGCAACTGGGGAAACAAACAAAAACAACAAAACTTGCTGTCACTTAAATTGGTCTTGAAAGCTTTATCTTGTCTCCAACAGCTGAAAGTACTTCTTTGTCCTAGTGTGTGGTTCCCCTTCTTTCACATACAAAGCTTCCTTGGAATGTTGGATTCATGCGTCCATCTTCCTCTGTATATCAGAAACTTACTTCAAATTCTAGGGTGCCTCGGATACAAAGGAAAAGTAAATAGTTTAAATCATATATTTATTTTCTATTAAGTATGTTAAAATTATCCAGATGCCCTCACTCCTCCCAAGAATTATCTTGTTTTATGAGAAATAGCACTGGTGACCTCTTAGATTTGAGTTTGGTTTCTAGTCTTTTTCTTCTAACACGATGATTTTGCTCATTAGAATTTAGTTAGATCAGTTACTAATAAAAGGATAGTAGAAATTAGGTGTAAAATGGCTTTAAAAAAGAAATAGATTTATTTGAGGTTAAAAACTTTTGATTTTTATAGAGTCTTACATGAATTCTCAAAGTATTTTTTTTAAAGATTTCCCTTACTCTCCTTCTCTCAGCCTATGCAGATTTGGGGATAAAATGAGACTTTTGAGTCATTTACTCTTAACTCCCTTGTTAGGTCTATAAAGAAACTGAGACCTGGATTAAATATCAATTGCCTACGGCAATTCACACACACACACACACACACACACACACGTGCGTGTGCACACACACATATGTATGTGTGTATATATATATATATATATGTTAGCATATGGAAGATAATCTTGAGACTATTGCTGCATTCATATTTTTAAATATCAAATTATTAAAAGAAAGGCCAGGAAAGAAAGGCATGACTTCATGTTCTTGCAACAGTTACACAATATTCAGCCACTGGTGTGAACTCTAATTTCAAAATTAAAAAGCATTCTTACTGATGTGGTTATATGGTGATTATTAATGAAAACCAATGCTTTAATTTGTAAAGGGAGCAGAGTTTTCAGGACAAACAAACAAAAACAATGTAGAATTATGCATTATAATTTTGGAATTTGCCTTTGGGGGAAAAACTTTCTGCCGCAATATTGTGACTTTTAACAGCTGACTCATATTTCTGAATCTTGATTTTTAATAGTGAATGGCAAATCTCTTTTTCAACAAAATCTCATGTAACTATTTTAAGAAACAATTTTAGGTTCAAATGCTAATCTCTTGCATATTAATGTTTAATGTTAATTTCCTACGTTTTTAATGTTTAACATAGTTTCCTCTGGTGCTTAGATGGAACATCTTGAAAGCACAAATTAAAGATGTGTTAATTATCAGCATTAGATCTCTTTACAAGGGAATGGCAAAATCTAGATGGAATGTGATTTATTTAAATATTAAATAATTCTCCCTCCGTTGAGCTAGGTAATAGTTTATAGATACTAGGAGTATAAATTCCTCTTTCCAAAAGTAATAGTTCATTACTTTTATACCCTAGTTTTATTTCCCATATTTTAATATAACATCATTTTATGTTGGGGTAGTGAAGAGTAAAGACTTCCCTATCTATCTTCAATTTGTTTTTCAGTTGCATCACTTTGCTAAAAATAATTGCTTATAGTGGGTTGCTTTCTGACAAGTAGAATTATGTTTTTGGAAAATTAATTTGACTTGTGTTTGCCAATTTTGTTCAGGAAGGGCTAATATTAAAATTTCACCCTATATTAATTTGGATTACTTTATTTCCTTTCTGCCTTCTGAGTGATTTTGTGCGGCAGAGATTATGTCTCCATACTATTGTAGTAGTTGATTCTAGACTACGTTGTGTTCATAGAGCAGTGTCAGAGCTAACTTTCGTGTCTATTATCAAGAGATGACGCCATTCCCCTACCTTTTACATATGATCTTATTTCCTCTCAAGGAGAATTTGTTCCTATTCTTATTAGACATAATATGTATGGAAATGAAATTGATTTTATTTTCTCCTATCTGCAAAGAAACGTAACAGTCTCTTTTGTATAAGCACCAGCTGAAAATTCATTTTTCCTGAGGTTCTGCCCTCCTGCTTCTCAGGGACCCATGGTGTACTGGCCTGCAGGCATTTCCTTGCATCATTTAGTAATTTTCCTGCCTTCAGACTGATGGGGTCACCTACTGGTGACAGTTCCTTGTCAAAAAGCAGCTAAGACCACATATCAGTGTTGTCTCTGCCATCTGGGCACTATTCAGGAAAGAGGCCAGTTTGGATATTAACAATTTGGAGCTTAGAAATTCTGGAACCTCCAGTGACCTTCACCTCTCCTTTCCAAATTAGCCATTCTGTAGTAAATTTATCATCATAATTTTTTAAATTAGAAGTTAGCATAGTTAAGCTAGTATTAGAAGAATAGCTCATATAGTTAAGCTAGCATCGTATAGTAAAAGTACTAAGTGACTAGATTAGTGTACCTTCATTTCCATGGTTAATTTTGATGGACTTTACAATCACAGTTGGGGCATCCTATTATTTGAATGCCCCAACTGTTTTTATAACCCTTTCTTATTTCATTTTATATCAAAGTTAAGCTGGGAGATATTTTCTGTTTGCTTTCTAAACCAGCTAGAATTCTGTTGTAATATTCTTTTACATACTTTTCAATCTTCTGCCACATCATTTGCACCACACTTAACCTCTGGTCATGACAACTGTCAGTTTACCTGGCATCAAAGAGTATTGGTACACGTGAAGGTACCTGCAGTAGGCTCTCCAGAAAAATTTTCAGGATAGTCACTGAGGAGAGTATTGAAAAAGGATCCGTCGAAGGGTAGGTACTGAAGCAATGGAGCCTTATTCACAGATAAAGATTGAGTGCATTTTGGAGCAAGTTACTCACCTGGACTGTGTGTCTTTAAATATGCTAAGCATAAAATACAAAAATAGCCTACTTCTGTGAAGAATATCTTGGCCAAGGACACAGGATTTTATCCTTGTGATGAAATGCAGATTCCCCATCAAGAATCAAATTTATCATTTCAAAAAGTTATAGAAGGCAGCACTTGAATGTAATTCTAGTTGATTACATTAAAAGCATTGAACGAATCCAATAAAGAATATTCTTTAAGTAGCTTCAAAAAGTTTTTTTTTTTTGATAGGGTACATTTTCATTTGTTTTAAGCCTTTCTGTGTCAGTATTTTGTCTTATGTGTCAGAGGAGTGTTGTTATTATAAAGGACTTAATTATGCTGGTATACAGTGCCCTTCACTGTAAGGTGCTTTTTTGTTTACAGTCACATTTTTCGTTGTAGTGCACGTTTTTTTTTTTTTTTTGATGCTTGCTTACATTTTATATGAAATTGACCTTTTTGAGGGCTTCTTTTCAAAATCTTTTTTCTTCTTAAAACCCTTTTTCTATTTGATATAAAACTTACTTTAGCAGTCCAATGGCATCAGAGGAAAATCCTCCAAAGTCAGTGAACTATTACTTTAGGTAATTAAGTTACATATAAGAGTTTTATTTCTACCAAATATTGTATTTTCTATCTATGCCCCCGCAACTTTCTTCATATCTTTCTTATCTTGATTCCAACCTATTTCACAAAAAGTTACCTTAATAGTTGCTCCATTTTGTCACAAAATAAGGAACAGCAGTGTTATCAAAGGTTATTTAGGTTAATCAATTAAAGATACTTAAAACACCACGATTACAACTTTCCCAAGAAGCAGTTCCCATATACTCTGAGTTTCCTATTGGTGATTAGGATTTCTAATATGAGTGAGAGAATATAGGACTTAAATTCAGAAGCAGTATTTCACCTACTAGTCTGCTTTTCTGTATAATGACCTGACTTTCTGAAATTTCCACCAATTCTCCATCAACCACTGGGAGTCATCCAAAACAATTTAAATTCCTCTTCCTTGTGATATTTGCCATCAGTAAATCCTCTCTTTTGTGCTGGATCTCACCAGTTCTCTCGCCCATTTATTCTAGTTTTTAATTCCTTCATCATCACAAATAACTCAAGTAGATTCGAGATAAGTTCTTATCCAAAAGTGTTCTAAAACATATGTGCTGCTGCCAGGCCGTATTCCTTCTTTTTGTGCTTGAGCAGTTATTAATATTGGTATTGTTATTATATCTGAGAGTAAGACTTTACTTTTTGTTTCCTTTTAAATATAAAATTATTAGCTTAAATTGACCTTATCAGGAAGTTCTGGGGTTTGATTATTTAATTCATTTTAGCATCACCATAAGACCAGCTTTATGTCCTCAGGATTTAATTATATACATTGAGACTAAGTAAGAGAGGGTCAAGTGTAAAGTCCCATAGTCTATCACCAGCAAACTACTTCCTGGCTGACTCTGGTGGTCATTCAGTCTTCATGAATTCCCTTGACAGTATGCTTTTCCATTATATACTGTACTACTTTATGGATAAATAAATCAATACAAGTAATTTAAATGAAAAGCCATCACAATAGTCACTCAATTCTAATTGAAGATATGCTATACAAAAATATGTAAAAAAAATTAAAGGCTTGGTCTCAGTTACTAAGTACTTTACACTGTAAAGAGGGTACAGTTGAACACATGTAAACCAAATAAAGTATAAGTGTGGACATTTAGAAACATGAATTTATACATGTTTAGGGAACACTGGAAGAAAATATTGGTGAGGATAATTGGTGAGAAAAAAGCCACAAAAAAGGGAATTTTGATAAGTATTTTTTTTTATATGACATTTCTTTTAAAAGAAGCAGTAGTAAGAATGTCCCCATGGGATAAAATAAGCAGGTTAGCTTGTCTGGAGTGGCGAGTGTGGTCCAATAACTAATAATAAAGATAGCAACTCAACTTGGATTCTTATATTTTGTGACTGTGAATGCTTATTAATTTGAAGGACAAAAACTGGAGAATTTTGAAGCATGTGCCAGAGAGTTTTGGTTTCAAGAAAGATATACCCAAGCACAGTTTGATGTGATTCAAAAATAATTAAAGTGAATTTTACTGAAATATGTAGGGGAGATCCATTAAAGGGAAGGGCGAAAACTAACTGTGAAAATGTTAGTTATTGTGGAATTCTAGCTACTAGGCTGTTGAAATAGTTGGGAAAAATAAAAGGTGTTCCTTTGTCAATGATAAGGAGGAGTCCAAACTATGCCTAGTCTTGCAATCCTGGAGGACCAGGAGAATTTTGGTGTAATTCACAGGCGTGTCATGAGTAGGTTTCAAAACCATGATTCTTTAGGTTTAAACAACATGGACTAAGATTTAATATATTTAATATATAATTATATCAGTGTGTAACTTGGGTAAGAGCACATACATTATTAGCAGGCATGGGTATGTGGACAAAAGAAAAACCAGGGATAGTTATGAGATACTCTATTTGTGATTTAAGAAAAAGGGTTCACATCCAAATAAAACCTTGTTCATCCAGAACCTTGATTCTCCAGCTGACTTACCTGGGTACTTGAGACTTGGCTTCTTTGACCTCCAACCTTTTACATTTTAAAAATTGAATTACTGTTGATATACAATATTACTCTAGTTTTAGGTGTGCAACATAGTGATTTGATGTTTTCATAATTATGAAATGATTATCTCCATAGGTCTAGTTACCCTCTCTCACTATACAAAGCTATTACAATATTATTGGCTATATTTCCTATGCTATACTTTATATTTTAAACATTTTACAAGTTGATCTTTGCAACCTATATAGTTCTCTGACTTTTTAAAAAGAGTGCTGGATTTAATAGACACTTTCCTCAAATATACAAAGTAATCATTATGAATATCAGTTGCTACATGTGCTGGGACACAGTGGTAATCTTGAAGCCTGTTGAAAAATATAAAGCCATTTAGGGGCACCTGGGTGGCTCAGTTGGTTGGGCATCTGACTTCAGCTCAGGTCATGACCTCACAGCTTGTGGGTTTGAGCCCCACGTCGGGCTCTGCGCTGACAGCTCAGAGCCTGGAGCCTGCTTCGGATTCTATGTCTCCCTCTGTTTCTGTCCCTCCCCTGTTCATTCTCTCTCTCTCTCTCTCTCTCTCTCTCTCTCTCTCTCTCTCTCTCTCTTTCTCTCTCTCTCCCAAAAATAAATAAACATTAAAAAAAAAGAAAAATATAAAGCCATTTAGAGGCGCCTGAGTGGTGCAGTAGGTTAAGTGTCTGAATCTTGATCTCGGCTCAGGTCATGATCTCTGTGAGTTTGAGCCCTGCATTGGGCTCTGTGCTGATGGCATGGAACTTGCTCAAGATTCAGTCTCTCCTTCTCTCTGGCCCTTCCCTGCTTGTGCTTTCTCTCCTCTTCTCTCTGTCTGTCTGTCTGTCTGTCTCTCTCTCTCTCTCTGTCTGTCTCTCTCAAAAATAAATATATAAACTTAAAAAAATATATAACACCATTTTTTCCTACCAAAAAATGACCCCAGATTACTATACTTATGAGTTTCTATATTTGTTATTTTTTTACTATATTGGCTAGCCTTATTAAACCATTTTATAAGTTATTTAGTCAGTATTTAGTGAACAGCTATTATGTGCAAGGAATTAAGGTGATGTTCAAAGATGACAAAAGAGAGATATCTTTATTATTTTGAGAAAGATTGAACTCTTCTTGATTCTTCTGCCATACCATCAATCACTCTGTGACTTCATTAGCTTTGGAATAAATTTTTCAAGTAGCTGGCCTGCATAGGGTAGATGGTGATGGCAACTCCTATTTTATATTTCCCCCATCATGTGGCTTGGCAGTTCCCACTTCTCTTCAGTCACTAAAATTTTTCTCCTAGCGATCTATGGTACTAATATACAATGACTGTTGTATGGATTTTTAATAACTTTCTAGGTAGTGGCTAGAGTGGCATCATCTTGAAGAAATTTGTCAGAAGCCGTATTTTCAGCATGCCCCATAGTAAGACCACAGAGGGGTGGGAAACCACAGTGGAGGACAGAATAGTTTCCTGAGTACCTAAAACCACTGAAAAAGCAACTCATCGTTAATGGGTTCTGATATTAGATTGGAAGCAACATCTCGGTAGGAGAAGGTTTTCAGAGAAGGTATAGTTGAAAACCAGAGTCAGGCTGAGATATAAAGGCAAAATGATGTGACTGTCTTATCCATGAGAGGCCTAACATTGGATTAAAATTTTTATGCAGAAATATATATGTAACTTATGTATTCAGGTGTTATTTATTTATTCTATTTATTTTTCATGCCTAATTGTTTTCTTTTTTTTTTTAATGTTTTTATTTATTTTTGAGACAGATAGAGACAGAGCATAAGCAGGGGAGGGGCAGAGAGAGAGGGAGACACAGAATCCAAAGCAGGCTCCAGGCTCTGAGCTGTTAGCACAGAGCCCGATGCGGAGCTCGAACTCACAGACTGCAAGATGATGACCTGAGCTGAAGTCGGATGCCCAGGTGCCCCCATGCCTAATTGTTTTCTATGAATGTCAAAAACACTTAAGATCTAAATTTACAGGAAAAATTGTAATTTTAATTTCCTTCAATCTCACGGGAAGTTTTGCTTTCTTAAGCTTAAGACACCGTGGTACCAAATATAGTGTTAATGTTTTTATGAAGATAATTTATTGATTCAGGCAGAAATTCTCCTTTATCAACTTTAAAATTATCTGTTTTGGTCACTTCATGGCCAAGAAATTAAAGATTCGAGCTGATTATCTAAATGATCCTGATAAAAGCCTAAATTGGCAACTGAAAAACAAAAACGATTTTGGGAGAGCAGTTCTTTGATTACCAACTAACTTATTTTGCATTCTGATGAAGACATGACCATCTTATACATTGGTCTATTATGTGTCAGACCCTGGTCTTGGTGCTAAGAATACATAAATTAAAGCCATTTTGATTATTATTATCATTGCTATAATTATTATCCTTAATGGTCCCATAGTCTGTCAGAAGAGACATATATGTAGTTGTAAGACTCATGGGTTACAAAAATTTAATCATAAAAAATAAATGAATGAAAGGCTATTGGAAATACTATATATTCATCTCAGTTTTATTTGTAAAATGGGAATGATAATCACTGCTATATTATTTACCTCATAACAGTGTTTTGGAGAACAAGGAGATGGAATATACAAGTAACTTTTACCTGCTTTTGTTAAATTCCCACCAAAGGGACAGATTCTTAAGATATCAGCCCTTTTTAGCTGGTGAATAATGAGCAAGTACATGCAATCAGTTAATCAGGTATAGATTTTGACTCTAAAGCCCAGTAAAATAAGACAAACATGAAATTCGTGGTTAAAAGCATAGCATGTGGTATAGATTTTAGGACTCTTTCTCATGCTATAAATGAGAAAACAAAAGATCCAGGGAAATAGAATGGCTTGCCCAAGACTATAATATGTGTTAGTAACAAAGCCAGGACTAATTCAACTTGGTATTAGATATTTTTTAAAAACAAGTCTCATTTGTTTGTTTGCTTGATTGTTTTTTTAAGTTTTTAAAAAAAATATATTATTTATTTTTGAGGACGAGTGAGTGCGAGCAGGAGAGGGCAGAGAGAGGGAGAGAATCTCAAGCAGGCTCTATGCTATTAGGGCAGAGCCTGACATGGGGCTCGAACTCACAAAACCATGAGATCATGACCTGAACCGAAATCAAGAGTAGGATACTTAACCGACTGAGCCACCCAGGTGCCCCATTTGATTGATTGTTTCAAAATCATATGATTCAACCTCCTGCATTCCTCTCTCCTCTGAGGTTTATATCATCCAGCCACGCTAAATTCTTCCCAACTTCGCTGCTGTCATTTAGTAGCTTCCGGGAGACTCTGCTGTCACTGAAAACTCATTCTTACTGCTGATAGTCTGCCTTTCAATATGGACTCTTGTCATACTCCTGAATGATTCCAATATTCATATGTGTGATCCACTGATGCTTATCCTCTTAGTTCAGTGACATAAATTCTGTGTCATTTCCCTTCACTTCCGCAACCCACCTACTCTGACCATCGTCTGGCACCTTGGCATTGCCAAGAACTGTTATATCTCTGAACTCTTAAAGGTCAGAAGGACTCTGAACAATAGAAGCCTGTTCTTTTCAAACTCTCTTGCTTCCAACCCACCTGCTCTTAACATTTCTCTTGAAAGCCTGGGTAAAGCCGTTTTCTTATGTGATCTGACTTCTTCCCAGGATTTATGCAACTCTGTCTCCATATTTATGTTTGTTACCATCTTGTAATAAAGTTCCTTTCTTAGAGAAAATGAAATTCCAACTTGAAATGCCCATTCCATATGAAACTCTAGTTGAGGCTTTCATTTTTTTCTGGCAGAAAAATAAAGGCCAGTAAGGGGCATCTTTTTTTTTTTTTAATATATGAAATTTATTGCCAAATTGGTTTCCATACAACACCCAGTGCTCATCCCAAAAGGTGCCCTCTTCAGTGAGGGGCATCTTTTTTAATGAAAGAAGAAAGGATTCTATCCCTGTGAGGGCTGTGATCAAGAGTGAGAGATTACACTTGCTCAGATGGCTGAATGGTACTATCTCTACAGCAAGTGATCAGGGGTTGTGTGTAGTGCATAAGGATGAGATGAGATTAGAAAAGGATGCCTAGAGACAGATTCTAGGGATCAGGGGTAGGATGGAAACAAAGGCTTCAGGGAATTAGCCATGCTTAGAGAGCCATCAGGGTAAAATGTACAAAAATAATCCCTTAAGTTTATTGTACAGATGAGATAGAGCTAAATAAATGTAAGATATTATTGTTGTTGTCAGACTATTCCAACCTTAAATAAGAAGATGTCCTTATTCTAAGGGAGCCCATGTGAAGTAAATATAAGAATGTTCTGTAGTGAATGTATGCAAGTAAAGGAGAGATATATTTTGCTGATTTGCTGACTTTGAGTAGCACACTTAGCTTCCTGTATTTTTCCTTCATAACAGTTGCATCCATAGCATGTGGCTATAGATGAGGGCTTTCATTTAGACTTGTATAGATTGTTCTGCAGCTATTGCTGGATACTTGAGGCAGTTTCCTCTGTTTTCTGTGGTGCTCTGACGTATTTTATAATTTGTACATTACAAAGGGCTGAACAAAACAGATCAATAAACAAATTGTTCACACTATGTTGAAGAGGAGAAACTGTTTACAGTAGAATGGAATACAAGGTGATATGAGGATATTGGAACAGGGAAACAACTTAAACAGATAATGTCCCATTTTCCTGGATAAATGAGTGTACCATATTATTTTTACTTTTTGGCTGACAGGTGTCATTCTGATGGTAAAAATAATATGCATTCAGATGTTTATTGTAATTAAACAGATGTTTAGTGAACACTTTCTCTGGGTCACGCTCTCTGCTATAGTCATCAATGACCAGAGCTGAACTATAATCCCTCTATCAAGAAGTTCATCATGCGGTGGTTACCATTCAGTTTGGTAAATGCAACCATCAGAGTAGGTATGAATAAAGAGATAAGAGAGAAATGTCATTACTTTTCTCTGGACCAAAGAAAGAAGTGAGAGTAACCTCATAGAAGCCTCCCAAAGAATGTGACATTGAAATTCACACCATTACAGGACACAGAGGAGTGATTATGAGTCAAAGTATTGATGTAGAAAACAAACCATGTTCAGGGAACTTAAAAATGTCACTAATTCTGGAATATATGTTCAGGGAAAAGGATTGGGGAAAGAGCAAGTTGTAAAGGGAGGAAAGGCTTAGGTCATGAAGGGACAGGCTTGCCATGCCAAGAAATTTAGATTCTATTTTGTAAATATGGTGAGCCAGTGAAAGATTTTAAACAGAGAGGAAACACAATCAGATTTATATTTTGAAAACAGCACCCTGAAAATTTTGGAGAGGATGGCTTAAGAAAAGAAGTCAGATTGGAAATTAGGACACAAGTTGATGGGCCATTGATAGTTGGGAAAGTGGTGGAGAAAAAGCCAATTTAATTAATCAATTTAGTCAAGAATGATAAGAGCTTTACTAAAGTAAGTGTCAGTTGGGATGGAAAGGAGAATGGATTGGACAGGAATTTAGTAGGGAGATTCGGATTTAGTGAATGACTGGTTATAAGGATAAAGGAGAAAGGGGAGTCAGTAATGACTACCACGTTTCCATTTTGTATAACTAAATAGTGAGAAAAGAGGAAGCATAGACTGGCAAAACATGAGTTTTAGAGTAGTTGAATTTGAGGTATCTATGGGAAAAAAGGTTGAGAGACCCATAGGCCAAAGATGTAGAAAGGGAGGTAGATTTGTGATTTGTCAGCAAATAGCTGTAGTTAAAACCATAAGAGTGGATGAGATTACCAAGGGAGATGATATGGAGTGAAAAGAGGAACAGTAAAGGCAGGACTTTGAGGAAGGTGAAAATGAGAAAGAGGATCCAGAAAAAGGATGTAGAAGGAACAGTTAGAAAACTAGGAGAGCGGTGCCTGGCTGGCTCAGCTGAACTCTTGACTTCAGCTCAGGTCATGATCTCAAGGTTTGTGAGATGGAGCCCTACTACTCTGGGCTGAGCGTCGAGCTTGCTTGAGATTCTGTCTCTCTTTCTGTCTCTCTCTGCCCCTCTCCTTGCATATGCTCTCTCTCTCTCTCTCTCAAATTAAAAACAAAACAAAACAAAACAAAACAAAACAAAACAAAACTCAAACAAAACTAGAAGGAGAAAGAGGAAGAACCAGGAAACAACAGACATTATGGCAGCCAAGGGAGGAGAGATTTTCAGGAAGGGAACCACCAAGCTGACAGGGAAAGGAGGGTTATGGAAACAGTGCTCTGTACCAGTAGCCTCCACTTCCTCCTAGCGTCTGCCTCCCCAAGAATCTCTCTCATTTTCCCCCCAAAGTCTGAGTACTTTAATGTGATTTTCTATAAACAAGGATACTTTTAAACTTAACCAAAATACAACCATCAAAACCAGGAGATTAACAGTGACACATTACTACCATTTAACTCTCAGACCCCATTTGAGTTTTACTTGTTGTCCCAATAAAGTCTTTTGTAGCAACAGGATCTAGTATAGAATTAGTCGTGTCTCTTAATCTCTTTCAGTTTGGAGTAGTTCCTCAGTCTTTCCTTGACTTCATGATCTTGACAGTTTTGCAGATAACAAGTGCAATTATTTTATTATTAATTTATTTTATTTTTTCTTAAAGTTTATTTATTTATTTATTTATTTATTTAGAGAGAGAGAGAGAGAGAGAGAGAGAACACCAAGCAGGCTCCACACTGTCAGCACAGAACCCCAAATGCTGGGCTAGATCTCACAAACCATGAGATCATGACCTGAGCCGAAGTCAAGAGTCGGTTGCTTAACCGACTGAGCCACCCAGGTACCCCACAAGTCCAATTATTTTCTAAAATGTCCCTCAGTTTTGTTTTACTGATGTTTCCTCATGATTAGATGTAAGGTATACCTCTTCATTAGGAATATTCCAGAAACAATGTTGCATTCCTGTCACTGCACTGCTAAAAGGCATATGATTTAAATTTTCCCCATTATTGACGATGTTAATTTTGATCACTGGATTAACATGGTATCTCTCAGTCTTCTCCACTGTAAAGTTTGTAATTAATGAATATTTTATGGGAAGTTGCTTTGAAACTCTGTAAATACCCTGTTAATCATCAAACTTTCGATTTATTCATCAATTTATTTATGTGAGTATGAACTTATGGATTCCTATTCTATTCAGTGCATTTTAGTCTATTATTAATCATCATCATTATTTATTTTGGTACTAAATTGACAAGCTGGCTTTTGTATTCTTTTGGCATGTACCATCATTTTTTGAAAACTCCCTATTTTCTGGTACAAAAACTTTTCAGGTTAATTATTTACTTTTTCTTTTAATTTTTTTTATCTGAGTATAGTGGATACACAATGTTACATTAGTTTCAGGTGTACAGCATGATGATTTGACAAATCTGTGTTATGCTGTGCTTGCTCACCTCAAGGGTAGCTGCCATCTGTCACCATACAACACCATTACAGTACCATTGACTGTATTGCCTGTGCTGTACTTTTTGTTCCCATGACTTATTCATCTCTTCATTTCTAAACCCATTAGAAGGGCAGAGGCCAGGAGGAAGTGGAGGCTGCAAGTATGTTGCATTGTTTCTGGAGACTGAGAAGGGAAGGGGAGAGAGAGGACGGTAGCTAGACCGAGATGTACTTCTAAGTGAAAACATTTTCTAGGATGGGAAAGCGTGAAGCAGTTTTAAAAACTGATGGAAAACAGTGGTAGAAAAGGAGAATTGGAGGATAACTGAAGCAGAGTTTCTGAGGAGGCAAGAAGGAATTGTGGCTGGGCCACACTGAATAGGAAAAGTCTTTCTTCTGGGTGGTGATACAATTAAGTTTGGGAAAGAGGAGAAGAGAAATAATATTTGGTATCCTCTGTTTTCTCAACTATTCAGTGAGGGAGAAGGAAAGGGAAAAGGAGAAGTTCAAAAACAAACAGGACAAATACTTAAAGGACCCACCAGAGATAGGAAACCATGTATTTCTAGCAGTGTGATTGCCTACTGTTTTGATATTCTCTCCATTCAGAAGTGTACAGTCCCAAGATACATGTGAGGAGTCCATCTTTCTCAGCACCTCATTAACTTGGCCACCTGCTGGCCCAATGTCCAAAGCACTAGAATATTCTTTTAGTTAATTACATAGGCTACCAGGTGCTTGCCAAAGATTATAGCCACGGATTATCCTTTGTCCAGCTCCTGTCACAAGGCCAGATGAAATTAACTTTTCAGAAAACTACATCCCTGACTTTGTTTGCTCTCCTGGAAGAACTGCTTTTTCTAGGTAGTGTTTTAATACTGTCTCTGTTTATTTCTTACAAGTCAGAACGAGCATTGGAAATGTAAATAATGCCTTATAATTTTCAAAGATTTGTAGAAAATATTTCTTAGTATGTTGTTCAATATCCCTTTTATAAAGTCCATTTTTAACAATTCTTTGTAGACTTTAATATCATGAAATCATTTATCTCTCTTGAAGAACTGACATGTTTCAACTTAACTGGTAATGAGAGAATTGTGTTTTCCATTCTTCTCTTTTCCTACCCGGAATCTCAAAGGTAAATTTGATGCTTGATTACAAAAAAATGTTTAGTGTACATGCGTAGATATTAGCTTCTTCATCTTCAACAGCATTATTTAATACTTTATATACTTATAAAGTGCCTCAAATCCATTTTAAGAAGAGTGAGGACATTAATGTATAGGTAAATGGAAGTGACCCTACTGTAGGTATAGATCCCTCCTGAAGTTTCTCTATGTTATGAAGCAGAGGGTAATGACAGGCTGAGAGGTTTTTTAAAACTGTGGAAGAGGAGGAGTTTATGTTACACTCACAGTTGAAGACGGAAGAAAAATTTCCTTTGTATTTAGTATGGTAGAAGAGTCTTTAAGCTTTGATCATATACCAGAGGAGAATCATACTCCTTTAGATTAGTGAAAAAGGTCTTCTGTGGCTCATAGAAGCTCTGCCATGGCTGTCTTTTCCTTCTTTAGTACATTCTAGAGTCTGCTCTGTGGCTATGCTGGGATGTTTTGCCTAATGTTGGCAGGGTATATGTGTGGGTGAAACATTCTCTTTACCATGGTCAACACTGAGCAGGGCTGCTGCGTCTCTGTGAATTTCCAACAGCCTCCTTCCCTGTTCTCCCTTTTTTATCTTTAGGGAAAAATAAATCCATTTTCGAGTGACTGTTTCGTGACAAATGGAGAGAGAGCTTGCCTTCCACCCGCTTCCTAGCTTTTCCTAATGTTTGTATCATGTGTCTTCCAGACCATAATTGCTTGGCAAACTAAACACCTGAAAGACACCCTCTGTCTCCTACTTCTGTTAGTCACAATGGTTGTGAAATCACAGAGCCTAGAGAGAGACCCTTGTGCACTGGTACATGTGATAGACAACTTACCCCTTGTTTTTGGCTTGAAATGCCAGATTTGAACAGTGAAAAGGCAAATTTCATTTTTTTCAATGTTGACACACACCGAAGGAAAGGTTAGTATGTAATCTCCTTGATCTGTCATTTTAATAATATATATATTTTTTTAACGTTTATTTATTTTTGAGACAGAGAGAGACAGAGCATGAACAGGGGAGGGGCAGAAAGAGAGGGAGACACAGAATCAGAAGCAGGCTCCAGGCTTGGAGCCATCAGCCCAGAGCCCGATGCGGGGCTTGAACTCACCCACCGTGAGATCGTGACCTGAGTCGAAGTCGGAGGCTCAACCGACTGAGCCACCCAGGTGCCCCGATCTGTCATTTTAAAAGTAAAATTTTACTTGAAAAGAAACAACTGCTTGAAAATGAAAAAAAAATATGGAGCGAGTGATTAATTTTTGAAGTGCTTATGTTCTCCCTTTCAGCAGTTTATTTTTAGGCTGTCTTAGGTGCAAAGAGATGTACTAGACTGGTGCATCTCAACCTTCATACGTGTACAAAATCACCTGGGAACTCGATAGGTTGCAGATTCCAGCCCTGGGATGGACCTGAGAGTCTGCATTTCTCCTAGGCTCTCAGGTGGTCCGTGGGCCACAGTTTGGGTAGAAATTCAGGAAGCTCCTTCTGATAGTGTCTTTCTTGTGATAGTACACTGCATATGCCTTTTCACACACTTATGAATGATTTCCTTCAGAGTCATTTACACATGTCTCAAGGCAATGTACTATGCTCCTGAAATAGGCAAAAAATGGGTTTTAAAATGTGTATGTTTAAAAAATTACACCAAAGACATTTATCTATTCATTTCTTACATTACTTGCCAAATGTGGTACTGCAGTTAATGGGAATCTTAGTTCTGTTTTGTTCACTGACTTATCCCCAGCAATCGAAACAGTGCCTTGCACACAGTAGACATTCAATAAATATTAGTTTAATTGAATTATGTACAGAGGGCTTTTGTTCCAATCCCTCTTCCTGCCTTAGTAAAGGGTTTGATGATTTAAGAGCTTGCAGTATTTTGCATTAATTTTCATTGCTAGCACCATAAATGTAAATGAAACAAGATAGTAGACTATTCAAATTTGAGAACCAAAAACCTTGGAAATGTTTGTTTGTTGGTTTCTTTTTTGCTAAATTCTTTATAATTTTTTAATTTGCTTTTTTCTTACACTGGTGGGCTAAAGAAAAGAAAACATCCAATTAATTGCATATTTTGTGTGCAAACTCTTCTTAATTAATATTCTTCTTTACCTTTACCTTTCTAATAATTGAGGAAGAACGACTACACTTACTGTCAATGAAAACTCTCAAGTGGTTATATTTTTTCATTTTCTTCTTTTTTATGATTTTTTTTTAGTTTATTTTTATTTATTTTTAGAGAGAATGACAGCAAGCAGGGGAGGGACAGAGAGAGAGACAGAATCCCAAGCAGGCTCCACACCATCAGTGCAGAGCTCGATGTGTGGTTCAAACTCATGAACGGTGAGATCGTGTCCTGAGCCGAGATCAAAAGAGTCCGATGCTTAACCCACTGCACCACCCAGGCGCCCCTTCTTTTTATGAATATTGATGTTACATAACAATAGTCTCCTTAGACTTTAGTGCCCAACATCCAGTGGGAAGTGTACTGAGTGGGACGAACTGGGTTTGTCTTATTTCCCCATCAGCTATTCCTTGTGACCTGGACAAGTTACCAGACCACTTAAAGTCTGTCTTCTCATCTGTAAAGGGTCTGTCATGCTTTTCTCCCAGCCTCCTGTGAGGACCAAATGAACTATTATGGAGGTGCTGTTGAAACTGTAAAGTTTTTTTTAATGTTTATTTATTTATTTTTGAGACACAGAGAGAGAACAAGTGGGAGAGTGGCAGAGAGAGAGAGAGAGAGAGAGAGAGAGAGAGAGAGAGAGAGAGAGAATCCGAAGCAGGCTTCCAGGCCCTGAGCTGTTAGCACAGAGCCCAACGTGGGCTCAAACTCACAAGCTGTGAGATCATGACTTGAGCTGAAGTCAGATGCTTAACCAACTGAACCACCCAGGTGCCCTGAAACTGTAAAGTTTTACATAAATATAGCTAGTTGCAGTATATTGTATTATAGCTTATATTATTATATTCTCATTTTAATTATTAATAACTGCCTCCTGACCTCTGCTTTTCCCCAAACATTATAAGCAGTCACTTCTATTTAGTATTTATTTAGAATGATAGTTTTCGTGTTGGAGGAAATATTTATCTAAGTCCTTGATTTAGAAAAAAAAATGAGGTTAGGTGACTTACCTGAGGTTACACACAGCTCATTACGATAAGAAGACTTTTCCTTGTAGTTTGGCTTTTGCTCTCTATAAACCGTGAAGCATCTCCAAATCATTTGCCTTTATCTCTTCATATTCTCTTTCTGGTCTCTGATTTTCCTCCACCCTTAGTCTTTCTATGTGGGCTTGAAGGGCAAGCCTTAGTTTCTTATCAATGAGTCAACCAGTTAATTCATTTATTTGACAAATGCAGGTCCCACTAATCACCCAGCAGTATGCTGGGCATCAGGTATCAAGAATGAATCCAGACTGCAGATGTCCATCAAGGGTGCTAACATAGGCAAATAGCCATCAGAAATGATACTGATGTTATATTTATAGCAGCGTGTGTGTGTGTGTGTGTGTGTGTGTGTGTGTGTATGATTATGTGATGAAATAATATTATCTATGCATCCTCCAGACTTTATGGATACTCTGTAGTTCCTACCATTGCTTATAGTCCAGAAGGAAAGATAAAGAAATAATTTTTGCCACCTACATGTATGGTTGGATGTGGATCAAGAGAGGGTGTGGAGGTTCAAGAGAGGAGGACATTAGTTCTAGATGGGGGACATTAGTCAGGTATTTTGGAATAAGTAGCATTAGAGTCTGGTCTTAGATGTTAGCTAGCCATGCAAGGGAAGAGCTAGATGGAAAAGGAATTTCCCATGAAGGAAGTCGTATAAATAAGGGCTCTGAATAAAATGCTAACAGATACACAGGGAATGGTGAAATGGTTAATTTGTCTGAGGAAGAACTTGCCTAAAAGGGAGTTGAGAAAGAATTTATTGGAAAAGTAGACCCAGATGTCAGAGTGCTGAGAACGTCAGAGTTTGAACTTGTCTTCCATCTGCTAATTTAGTCAAAACAAAGTGGACTCTCTTTTGTAAATTTCTACTGAAGACCGATAAATAGGTACTTATTTTTAACTCTTCCCGCCCACTCATTTTCTGGTCCTTTTTTCTTCCTTGTAACATTTGTGCTAGAAAGTGACACCTTTGCAGGGAAGCCATCTTCTTTGTTTGTCTGGAAAAATGTCATTAATCATACAGCCCATTTACATTCCCATAGCAATATAAATATTTGGTGGTAAGAAGAATATAGGCGAATGTATTGCAATGTTTTGCAGCTAGACTTGGAGTCTATGTGGACATGTGGCCCGCCTCTCAGTGAAGCAAAAGGCATATTACAAGCTGGTTTCTCAGCTGTGAAATGCCACTACTTAGGTCGCATGCCTCACTTAAAAAAAAAACTGCCAGGAGCAACGCCTTCTACTTGGCGGAGAGGCGTGCCACCTGTCACCCCAAGCTGCCATCCCCTCTGGCATCGTGCACGGGTAACTTTGATTCACTTCTGCATATGGGGAGGTTGTGTTCTGTGCCTTTTGCAGCATATTTCTCCATGGTATTTATTGGGGTGAATTCATTCTTGTACTCATTGAACTGAGGGTTATTGCCCATACTCATGGGGGCCAAACCTTAATCTGGAAGAATAGTTGTAACCTTGGGGACAGCAGTTGAGTGAAAATGTAAATTGTCTCATATGTGAAAAATGGCATGTGATAGGCATATTTCCACTCAACACCTAGCTGTGACGCCACTCTTGGTGATATTGCAAGATCACACTTTATTTCACTCTGCAATGACATTCCTGGAAATCAGGCTTAGAGAGCACACATTCTAGATTCATTAGGGACCACGTCCCATCAACTCTTAAGGACTATAAAAAAGAAAATAATTTATATCTTCACATGCTGGCAAAAAAACTCCTTACAGCATGTACCTTACTTTAGATTTCCTCCTTTGTAAGGTCTGGAATGAGGTTAAGCACAAAATAAGTGCTTGATTAACACATGTTGAATGAACAATCAAATAGAGGTTCTGTTAAAAGGTAATCTAATAGGCATTTGTGCTGGCCATAATACTAGAATCTTTTGGCTTCCTTTTTTTCTAAGAAAGAAATATTTAAAAACCAACTATGCTCTATGTTTATAGAGATACAAGTTCTGCCTGCCATAATAATCCCATCTTGGCACAGGTGTTGGACTGTAGAGTTTATAATGCATTTTCTCTTGTGTTTTGAGTTGCTCAAGAAAAGAAACTATATTAAAGTAAATACTTTCCAAAATTTTTTCAAATGTAATTCTCATTTTTACCATCTGTTCTTGTTTGGGTTGAATTGTGGTCTCCCCAAAAAGTTTGCATCTTAATGCCTAATTTCTCAGGATGTGACTTCAACTGGCAACAGGGTCATTATAGAGGTAACCACGTTAAAATGAGATCATTAAGATGGGCACTAACGCAATATGACTGATGTCCTTATAAAAGCGGGAAATCTGGCATAGAGAGAGACAGGCAAGCAGGGAAAATACCATGTGAAGATGAAGGTAGAGACTGAATGGAGTACCTATAAGACAAGAAATACCCAGGAGTGTCAGCAAACTACCGGAAACTAGCAGAGAGGCCTGGAACAGATTGTTTCTTCCAGTCCTCACCAGGAACCACTCCTGCTGCCATCTTGATCTTGAACTTCTGGTCTCCGAAACTGTAAGACAACAAATTTCTGTTGTTTAAGACATGTGGTTTGCACTTTGTTACAGCAGGCATAGGAAGTGAATTGCAGTTGTTCTCAGGTTACTATATTCTGGAACCTGGGCTAGGTTCAGGTACTTTTTGAATGTGCTGAAAAAAACTAATCTTTATGGTGCAACTGATGCTCATATGTTTATGGGCTATTAGTTGCTTAGCTTTTAATCTTTCTGCCCCCCCATCTGACCCACCACATTATTTTCATAAATGTTAATATAATTTAGGTGTCTATTATTATTATTGAAAAATAGTAACGATACCAACACCATTGATTGAGCATTTATTGTGTGCCGTGTACTGTGCTGAGTGTTTTATGTACATTACTTCATTTGGTCCTCCCAATAACCCTATGAAGAAAGTACTTTATTATTCTGAAAGATGAAAAATGTTTTCCTGAGTCACACAGGTAAAAATTGTCAGACACAGGGTCAGTCTTATTCCAAAGCCCAGGTGGCTGACTGCTATATAATTTGTATAAAGAGGTGCTACATTGTGGCTTTTTGTCTACGCTATTAGGGCTTTTGGTCTGGATATTGTCAGCATTTGAATGCCTATTTAAATGAGTAAGGGAAATGTAAATAAAGGCAAAGACTCTATAACCATAAACCAGACAGTGTCTTAAAAAAATCAGGTCCTTGAACTAGATTGTATCCAGCACACCTGCCCTAGTCAATTGGGAGGCCCACATAGCTCAGCCTATCACTACCTCAGGAAAGAATAAAATAAATGTATCCTGGGTCTTCTTTATCAGTTCTCTTCAAATGCAGAAATGTGTGTCCACTCCAAAGCTCGCTCCTGTTTGACTGTAGAAGGACAGACAGGGGGAGATGTTGTGAGAGTGTGAAGATGGCATTTCCTATGCCTGCTGAAACAAAGTGTAAAGATTTATCACTATTAATCTTTTAACATGAATCTTTTCAGATTATTCTGTGTGGCTTTTTAAAAAATTAAATATAATATATGCTTTCCATGAAAACTGAGAAATACAGAACAGTGTTTCAAGCCAATGACAATTATCCATAATTCCAACTCCAGGAAATAACCAGTGTTAGCATTTTATCACATAAGATGGCTACGTATTGATTTGTTCTAAAGCATACCTGACATTTCTTAAAAAAAAAACTTCAAATTTAGTATTCCTGGAAATGATGGTAAAAAGCCATGCCTTCCTTTTTCTGTGTCTAGGAAAGTACAATAATTAAAACAAACAAACAAACATACCTATGTTTCTAGAAACGAAGTTTTTTTTTTTTTTTCCCAGTGCGCAAAGGGGAAGAAGTCTTTCTCCTCTCTCTGGAAATTTCTAGGGCTTTAGTGCTTGGGGAATTTATTCCATTTTCTAACTTAACAGTGATCTAAACTAACTCATTCTCAAAAAGCACAATGTACAAATACTGCCAACTGATTTTCCAGGAGTGTTAGTTCATGTGGAAGCCAGACTCTCCTGTTTGGTTCCTAGTGTTGTGGGCATATGTTTCTGAGACTCTTGGTTTGTTGTAGGAGGAATGCAGGTGTTAGGTGGGGTTGGACTGAATGAGTCCAAAGGCCTGAGAAGCTGTGATTCCTTGAGTAGGGGTTCAGAGAGTCTATGGCTTTGTAACAGCAGTATGATCATCCTTTCCTAGGAGTGGTCTATCAATGGTGTTGGCTCACTATTGGAGCTCTCAGCCTTTTGAATTTTGGCTCCTCCATTTGCTTTTAGTTGTTCAGGTAGATGCACAATAGGAATTGTGGGTATCAAGGAGGAAGATTAGTGGTTAAGAGAGAGGTTTCTGGAGTAAGACAGCCCTGGTTTCTTATCCCATCTCTGTCAAATTTGAGTTCTGTGACTTTAAGCTAGTCACTTAACTTCTCTTAGTCTTGCTTCTCAACTATGTAATCTAGGGATTGTACTTATACTTACTTCTCATGGCATTAAACAAGATAATGACTGGCATATCATAAGAACTCAGTAAAACACACACACACACATATGTATACACATACATACACAAAAGCTAAATAGGTCATGTGATATGGCATATTCTACTTTGTTTGGTTTCTGTTAGGAAGGACTTTGTAAGTATGATACCTTCCAGAACTAACATAGAATTTATTGATAGAGGGGAGAAAAGGATGCCTCATATACTACTTTTCATTGGGGGAATTTTCAGTTTTTAATAAGCTCCTGTTAAAAGGTAGTAATTTAACAGGAAAGAATAGCACTTAAAGCTATTTTTCAGTGATTATCTCAGAGTTACCAGAGAAGCATAGGGTGGGCATGGCAGAGTGGCCAAGAGGAGAGACCTGATCCCTCATAGGCCAGTGGGAGGACATCAGACGTTATTCTTATTTCATCGCATTTATTTGGTTCTAGCTATGAACATAGGTATAGCACTGTTTCCTGAAAGTCTTTGATGACCATGTTTAATCATTATCACTATCATTTCCTAAGTACCCTTATGTAATCTTGATTTATATATAATAACTGCTTCCACCCTTTATAACTTTGAAATCTGAAATGGATGAGACTAAGAAGGAAATAGGGCTACACAAGGTGGAGGTTTTAAGTCACATCAGTAAGATCATCTGAAAGTAGATATTTGTGTGGTTATAACCTTCTTGGGGTTAGGATCCCTTTTTTGGTTGCGTGTGTGTGTGTGTGTGTGTGTGTGTGTGTGTGTGTGTGTGTGTGATTCATGTAGCATCTATGACAACTTCTTGTTCATAGATTGCATATATTAGTTGAAATACACAGACCTTGCATAAAGTAGGAATTGTCTCAGACTAGTGAGGCTGTGAGGAAAAGATACTCTTTATTTGTCTTAGGGAAGGAGTTAAGAGATTTGTGGGCATTTTCTGTACCCAAACTTCCTAAAACATTTTATTTACTTTATTACATTGCCCTTCCTTATTTATTTTTTTTTCTGGACCATAAATTCATCCCCCAAAGTTAATATATTAAGACTTTACTTTTTACTGGTTCTTGTTTCCGGCTGCACATTGGACTCACTGGGGCAGCTTTAAAACCTATAGATGCCTGACCTCCTCTGCAGAGATTCTGATGAAGTCTGGAAAGCAGACACTGGTGTTCATACCCATGTGTGCAAGGCCTTTCCAAGGGATGAAGTGTCTGGAGGCAGAAAGAGAAAATGGCAGACAGTGGGTCTGGCTCTGGAAATATAGAGGGTGAGCCTGTTTTGGTATTATCTGGTATCACCTGTTCCATCCTTCCTCCAATACTCACTTTGTAGCCCTGGGTCTGCTTGCCATCCTTGAGCACATGACAAAAGGATGCCCCTTCATCGACGCATTGGGGTTAGGACTTTCCTTTGGCTAGGATCTATTTCCCTCCAATCTTTTAGTGGCTGGCCACTTCTTTTCACCCAGGACTTACTCAGTTCAAATGTCATTTCCTCAGGAAGGCCTTCTCCCTCTAACTTACCACTCTTCTTCTCTCACTTTCTATCCTATTGTTTTATTTTATTTACTTTATGCCATTTACAACCATCAGTAATTATTTAATTTATGCAATTGCTTACATAGTTATTATGAGTCTCACCTACTGACAAGACACTGCTGTATTTCCAAAGCCTAAAACAGTGCCTGGCACCCAAAGGGCTTGCAATAGATATTTTTGAATATCTGTTTGTTCTATTTTTGATTTTTGATTTTTTTATTTTTTGTGAGAGAGCGAGGAAGTCTGTGAGTGGGGGGAGAGGGGCAGAGGGAGGGAGAGAGAATCTTAAGCAGGCTCCACACTCAGTGTGGAGCCCAAGATGAAGCTCAATCTCACGACCATAAGATCATGACCTGAGCTGAAATTGAGAGTCAGATGCTCAACCAACTGAGTCACCCAGGTGCCTGTTTTGAATATATGTTTGTAGCAAGAGTAACAACTATATGTGCAGATGTTGCTAACTCACTCTGGTACTGCTTCTCCTGGATTTAGTAAGATTCAATTCAACATAGTTCTCAATCATTCATAGTTAACCTCAAGATTTTTTTTCCATATTCCTTATTTAAAAAATGATTTTTGGTGTATAGCAGTTGAAGAAATGAGGCTCAAAAGAGTTAAGCAATTTCTATTTGTCCTTTTGGTCTTTCATTCATTCGCTAAAAAATATTTATTGAGAATCTAGAATATAAGAAGGAAGATTCAGGTTTTTCCCAACATGTGTCCAGCACTTGGATCTTGTGCTATACTTGGTTATAATATGCTTTTCAAGATATATTTTCTTTTTTTCTAAATTTTTAAAAAAGCTTATTTATTTTGAGAGAGAGAGAGAACACAAGCCGGGGAGGGATGGAGGGAGAGAGAGAGAATTCCAAGCAGGCTCCACACTGTTAGCACAGAGCCCGATGTGGGGCTCAAACTCACAAACCGTGAGATCATGACCTGAGCCAAAACCAAGAGTTGGATGCTCAACCAACTGAGCCACCCAGGCACCCCTCGATATATATTTTCTGAATTTAATTTAACATAGGCTTTAAAGGAGATAGACAAGTACTTTTTATAAGGCTATATAAGACAGGTGTAGGTGGAATAATTATAATGTAGATCATAGGGTAGAATTAGAATTATTCTTTAGTAAAAGGGATTTCAGATCACCAGTGGCCTAATTTCAGGGATGAGGAAGTTGAAATCCAGAGAGGATAATAGTTTGTTTTCCATGAATGCTTGTAGGATGAACAAAGAACTGACACAGAGTGGTGTTCAAGTGATTCCTCTGTGGCACAGGAGACATCAGATCCAAGCTCTCAGTCCGGAGCTCTTTTGTCCCCGCCAGTGATCCCAAAATATGTGTGATTAGAATCACCTGGGGATGTTGCTACATGCTGCGGATGGTGTCAGGGACTTACATTGTTACCATCCCTCTCCCCCATGTAATTCTGTTGCACAGCCAGATTTGGGGACCACTGGGTATACTATATTTTTAACACATGAATGCCCGTAACTGTAGAGATGAGGAGGTTCCACATAATGTATGGAGAGTCACATTTATAGGACTTTCAAAAAAACTGTTCTGTTTTTTGCTTAGCTGCACAGTATCAGTCGTTGAGTTAAATCTCAATAAACTAAAGACTTGCCTCTGACATTTGATTAACTTCAAGTTATTGAGTGTGAGGGATATAAAAATGAGTAAGACATGCTTCTTAATATAGACTCTTTAAATCCTGCTTAAATAGAAGGAAATAAGTCAAAGAATCCTAGGATTCCCTTGAATTTTAAATCATCATGATTTGTCTGGCTGCTGGCGAAATGTCTTGTACCTTATAAAGTGCATAGGGATGCCTAATTTGTTCTGATTTATTGTTAAATGAAAGTAGCAGCTTTTTAGTTGCTTAAGCTTTTTACTTTACTACTGTGGAATTATCTACCAGATTATAAGTACCCAAAGTACTCTTTCATTATTTATATTTTATGGGTAATTAGAGGAAGAAACGAGAAGGAAGCACCATATTTTGTGCATCCCATATTTTCAGATTGAGCAGTAATATAATAGACTTAATTATATTATAGGTGTAATAATCACATAACATATAATTTTTTATGGAGGTAAAATATCTATAGCAAACACTAGCCAGTTTTCAGTTTCTATGCCTCATATTTTATCTTAAGGTATCTGTAAAGAATGTTGGGTCTGACATGTTTCATGTCACAAGTTATAGAAATTCATTTCTCATATTTATGGGAAGGAAAGAGGCAAAGAAAGATTCCTGAGACAGTCACGAGACTCAAAGAAGCACTAGGAAATTCAGTGTATACTGGGGTGCCGTATTTGTTTTTGTATTTGTTTTTTAATGATCTACAGTAAATGTTTCATAGCAAGTAGGGCAAGGATTCAACTACCTGACAGGGAATATGTGAATATTTTTTTCCCCCCAGAGGCTTACTGGAACTGGGGAGTTGAAGGAGAGAGGGGTCTGGGTCATTTTTGGTGTCACCAACAGCTGTCTCCCTTGTCTGCTAAGGCAAGGAAGATGTGTGGGTTAGTGTGGAAGGCAAAGGACAGGGCAAGGGTGATTGTGGTGGGTGGGTGAGTAGGGAGAACCGAGCACAGGCTACATTGGGATGGGGAAGAACAGACTTACAGCCTTGGGTCTGGGCTGTTTCCAATATAGATAGGAGCCTGACTATCTTATTTATGGTGCATTCCTGGAGACCAGTATACTGCCTGGCACATATCAGCTGTTTTTTAAAAAACATGTCAAATGGGTGTATATATAAATAACTGTACGATTATGCTGGCTATTTTGAAAAGGCTGAGATTTAATAAAAAGGAGTAGGGAGACTGAGATTACTTTCTTGGTTCTAGCATCATACCTTGCACATAACTGGCACATAAGGAAGTTTGTGGGCAGGCTGCTAACGTTCGTGTTGAGATCAGCATTATAGATTTTTAGAAAATGTTTATTTGTTTTAAGAGAGAGAGAGAGCATACGTGAGTGGGGAGGGGCAGAGAGAGAGGGAGAGAGAGAATCTCAAGCAGCCTCTGCACTGACAGCACTGAGCCTGATGATGGACTCTGTCCCACAAACCGTGAGATCATGACCTAAGCTGAAATCAGGAGTCATACACTCAATTGACTGAGCCATGTAGGTGCCTCAGCATTACAGATTTTAACAATTTAAATGTGTTAGAATGAACTGAGAACACTGATTTTTTTTAAAAAAAATTTAGAAAAGTGTGCTTCTGTTTTCATTTTTGATTTTTTTATTATTTCTGGGAAAGAGAACTCATTTCACTCAAAATTGGAGTTGCTCCAAAATCATGATTCCCAGCCCCTACCATATTAACTTGCTTCTCCCTTCTTTTCTACACACCGACATTTGCATTGAAACTCTCAGTACAAACCCAGTGGTCTATCACGGGGTGGTATGTGTTTATGTTTGTGGGAACAGAATTTAAGGGTTTGATGCTTATTTTCTGACAGTGTGTAGGCAGCACCTAGAGCAATACATGATTTCCCTTAGCGGCTGTAAAAACAGGTAATCTTTGGTTTTGCATTGGTAGAAAAAAGGAAATAAAAATGATTGTCAACAAAGATGGGAACAAAATTGTAGTGAAATCACTTGGGGGAAATGGAAGCAGGATTGCCAGTGGTGAAACAAATGCCCGCTTACCCTCTTTAGTGAATTTTTATGATTTTTATTTATAGACACAAGTTCATTAAGTAAAAAAGGCAAAACATTTGAATTCAATCATTAAATTGATTTGAAGGGAAGAAGTTAGATTAATCAGTGGGAAAAACCTTCCCACAGATTCATTAGTTATTAACATATTTACTGTTTATATGAATTCAGTCTCACTGAAAATTTTCAAACAATAGGTTGCTATTAATTCGTCCATTGCCCACTCCCCCCACACCCAAGCTAGCTTTCATGTGTATGATTAGTGTCAGATTAGAATTCCTGTGTCTCATCTTTGAGACATATTGGATAAATTGATACATTTGGAATGTGATGTCTTCTATAAAATTAGTTACTATTTATTTATTTATTTATTTTATTTATTAAAAAAATTTTTTTTCAACGTTTATTTATTTTTGGGACAGAGAGAGACAGAGCATGAATGGGGGAGGGGCAGAGAGAGAGGGAGACACAGAATCGGAAACAGGCTCCAGGCCCTGAGCCATCAGCCCAGAGCCTGACGCGGGGCTCGAACTCACGGACCACGAGATCGTGACCTGGCTGAAGTTGGACGCTTAACCGACTGTGCCACCCAGGCGCCCCTATTTATTTATTTTTAAAAAGTGTCTTGCACAGCAGCAGGGACCACAAACCCTAATGTCTACAGGGGACAGAGAGATGAGGATAGAAAGGTGAGGCTCACCTTACGGGAACCTGAGGGGACAGGAGAGCAGGGGCAACCCCATCTTTAGCCAACTGCAGCTGTGGGAGAATGTGGGCCTCTCTTATTTCAAGAAAAATTAAAAAAAAAGTGTTTTAAAAAACACTGTGTAGACCAAACAAAGCCTAGCTGGTTGCCAGTTTGTGACCACTGCTCTCCACTGCTCTCAATAATCAGGTGGTGAACGAGGGGCACATCCTTCAGGACCAGATACCTTGGGTTCTAATTCAGCGAGAACTAGATATGGGGCCTTGGGCAAGTCAGTTTCATTTTCAAAATTATAGATTTGGGCCAAATGATGTGGAATTTAGTGTCTTTTCAAGTCTTACAAGGTCTATGCTTTCATAAGGAGGAAGAGCTGATCTTCACATCCACTACCATTCTCATTTTCACTGTGATTTACGCTATTTCCCCAAATATTTGAAATCTGCCTACTATTGGCCTCTTTGAGAGTTGTTTATGAACATTTGTTGAAACTGACCAGCGAAAATACTGTCAACTTGTCTCCGAGTCTAAGCAAATTGTTAACAGAGTTGCAGAACTTGGCTATCTCCTGCTATAGTAAACATATTAATAAGCTCTCACCAGAAGAACTGCGAACAGATGCAGTTCTTGAAAACACAGTGTCCTTGTCACATTTACTTGTCTGTTTCTCCTAGTGAGGCAAGACTTGCTTGTGGTATCCTAGTAAATACTTTCCTTTTTGTCATAACCAGATCATAGTTCATGAATTTGGAAACATCATTGTAACCAGTATCTTAAATGTGCAAATCCAAGTTCTAAGGGAAGATACACAATGACAAAATGACAAGGGTTTTTTTTTTTTTCCCATTCTGTCACAATTGTATTATCCAATTCCTTGGAGCCAGATCTAAGAATAATACATTGCCTTTGTAGCCGCTTTTCCAGGTAGAACTTTAGGTGCTTTAAATACAATAAATGTATCCATACACATCTTCCGTGGTCAACTGAGAACAATTCCCACTTCAGTGAAACAATGTAGGCATAACATAAGCACCTCTGTCTTTGCTGATAACTAGCCCGGTGACCTTGAAAATTGTGTACCTTTCTGAATTTCCGTTTCTTCACCGATAAAAACCCTGTTGACTGTATTTGCATTTCATAGAGGTGTGAGGATCACAAGAAAGCAATTAGATGTGAAAGTACTTTACAAAACATAAAGTGTGGCCCGGTCTGTGAGATAACATGCTAATCAATCACTTACTGCATTCACGCGTGAAGAATGGAGGTACAAAGTGAATAAAGCAGCTTGTTTTGCCCACTGCAGCTGTAATTCTTTAGGATTTGGAACTGGCACCCCACTTACACCTCTGCTTCCCTTCACTTAAAACCATCTCTCATGTTTCAGCAGTATAATTAACTTGTATCACTGGATGAATGGAATCAAACTTGGAATCTCCGAGAAAAAAGAATTTCTCTGGTCCTTGAAGGACCTTAAAAACAATCCTTTGGCTTTACTCTTTAAAAAGAGTTATATGTTTAATCTCTGCTCTCTTTCCTTCTCTTTGGACTTCTTCCAGTTTTTCCACATTAAGTGTTAGAATTGAAGAACTTGAGTGATTGTAATGGCACCTACAGAATTATTTAGAGAACACATTGTCACTTCTGTCCACTTAATCTTACATAATCAGCAGTTTACTGTGTGTCAACCTAGTTTCAATATCTACGATCTAAAATGGTGGCATGATATTCAAATACTGGATATAGTAGATTTTCCTTCATTTTAAGTATTCAGGATGTTTCTGGTCTGTTTTGTTTTTCTTTTTCCCCAAATACATCCAGTAGTGTGTGGATCCCCAGAAAAGTGCACAAAAGCCCTGATTTGTAGCTTTTGCTGATTTCTGCGGTGTAAATTCTACCACCATATTTGGCTTAAAGGTAATGATTTTATGTCCCTGAACATGGTGCTGGGAAGAGATAATGCCTGACTGGATCGTATGAGCCAGCATGAGCAGCCCAGCCCATAACTACACAGCACTATGATGATCATGTTAGTCAACGTGGAAAAGAAAAACTCTAAGCATGTTTTTATCATTGACTTATTATTTACAAACTATACTTAATATTTATATAATATTTCATGCAGTGAATATGGTATATTTATTACGCATATATCTATATAATAGTTTTCATATTTCTAAAACAGAATGAAATAACTATATTACTATATTTCAAGATTAATTTTTTATTTGAATTTTTTCTTTAGTTGCAAAAGTTATTTATACTGACCAGTCTTCAATATTTTTGTAAATAATTTAGCATTATGTCTTTAAAATATTCAAAAGCTTACTTCAGTTATGTTTTATCATTCATTTCCCCATGAGGTGGTTTGTTCTTTCTTCATCTCATAGTGTATATCATGAAGTGATTTTTCTGCAGAAAAGGTATTTTGGTATCATAGTTTCTGAGGTGTCACATGTCAGAGTCCCCTAAACCTCTGGATGTTGCCTCATTGTCTTTTGGTAAATATTGTTACAAGAGAAAGAAAAGTCTTTGGAAATACCAATTTTATTTCTTTTCAAGGTGAATTTATTTTCTTCCAGCCTAGAGTTTGTAGCCTTCTTTATCTTTGAGACAACAATAAAACTTACGAGTAGGTATCTAGGTTGTCAAAGGACAACTTTTTGTGTGTAACCTTGTAAATTCTCTCAGTTTCCAAGCCTTCCACTAGTTGGTTTTTACTCTTCCATTTGTAATCATTTCCATGGCCACACTGTCTTAAACTTGCGATTCTATGTCTCGTTCTGCATATAAATTTTTTTAAAATTAATTTATTTATTTTTGAGAGAGAGGCAAAATGAGAGCAGGAGAGGGGCAGAGAGAGAGGGAGAGAGAATCCCAAGCAGGCTCCTCACTGTCAGCACAGAACCCTATGCAGGGCTCAATCCCATTAACCATGAGATCGTGGCCTGAGCAGAAACCTAGAGTCTGACACTTGACTGAGTCAGCCACTCAGGGGCCCCCTGCATATAACTTTTAACTTTGGTGTTTTATTTTTTTCTTTTCTAATTTTTTTAGTTTTATATTTAAGTTTGCCCACTGCATCACTAATGCAGTTTTCCACTTTGCCTGTTCTTGGGTCCATTGCTCTTTTTTTCCCTCCAATGTGATATTTTTTGATATGTTACTCTATTTTTTTAACAGAAACAATGTCATTGTAGGGATGCCTGGGTAGCTCAGTCAGTTAAGTCTCTGACTATTTGCTTTTGGCTCAGGTCACGATCTTGCAGTTTGTGAGTTCTGAGTTCAAGTTCCACTTCGGGCTCCACGCTGTCAGCTTGGGATTCTCTCTCCCTTTCTCTCTGCCCCTCCCCTGCTCACACACATGCATACTCTCTCTCTCTCTCTTTCTCTCTGTCTCTCAAAAATCAATAAATAAACTTAAAAGAAAAGAAAAGAAAAATAAATGAAGTCATTTTAAAGATCTCTTTATGAACGTCAAGTAGATTTCTAAATTTCTGAAATTGCCTTATATTTCCTCAAAAAAACTATTTTTGAGGCTCCCCACTCCCTACCCTGACTTTAGAGAGTCGTTACTTTTTTTCTGTGCTACCAATTTTCTTTTATGGACCCATGATGGCTGTTTTGCCCATTGCCCATCTTTGAGTGGGGCGAAATCTGGCCAGGACTGGCAGGCCAAGGCAACCTACGGGAATGACTTTCCTTAGAGCCTCCATTGTCTGCTCCTCTGCCAGCAACCTCTGCTCGCAGCCTGAGATTGGAGGGCAGGTTGACTTCAGGCCACTTGGCAAGCCTCTAGCACGAAGTGTCAGCAGAACAGACACTCAACAAACACCAGGTTCTCCTTTTACTTGTGAAAGGACTGGTCAGAATTCAAGTTGAAGAGAGAAATCTTTGATATAGGCGAACAGACCTCAGATTGTTCCTTCTATTGCTTCCTAACCCAGTCCCATCCATTTGAGAGTTGTAGAAATGTATTCTAGAAGATCATTTTCTTTGTGTTAATTGGTTTCCAAACTTATTAAAGCTTTTTTTCCCTTAATTTGGATATTTTCTTGGACATTTTAGTGGTGACTTGGGGAGGGAGTTTTTTGTTCCTTTTATTTTCCTCAGTATTCCTTCTACATAGAAAAAAATCATTGCATCTTGGTTTTTTTTTTTTTTTTTGGTTTCTATTCATCATATTTTACTTACTCAGTTCCACATACACAATGAAGCCAGATGATTTTTGTAGCTATATTTTAAGCTTTTATTTTAGCATGGCCACTATTTATAGGCTGCAAGATACATTATTCCATGTATCAATGTTATGGATCCTTACTGTTCCTCTTATGTTGCACACTGAGGTCAAGGACAGTCATACACACCACACTGGAATAACTTCAGGTCCTGTATCAATAGGATAGGAGTTAATAATACTTAAGTACATTGTATATTCAAATAGTCAACAGATTATATATGCCAATTAAGAGATGCAATATTCCAGAAATATAAGCAGTCCAGAAACCATTTCTGCATTATTTTGAATTCACATGGGTTAAAGCTTTTTCTTTGGCTTCATATTTGCACAATTGCAGTTTCACCTAAACTAACATGCAAATTTGCTTGGGTTCTCTAAGAACATACCAATTGCCTAGATTAGCATATTGGTTCAAAAGCAAAAAAAAAAAAAAAAAATAACCCAGGATATAAAAGTCAAAATGGATCATTCTCAAAATGGATACTCTGCAGATACTTAACAATTGGCAAGTTTTCCCCAGGAATTTTTAAGAGTTCTTAGTGTGATATACATGTGTGCACATGTGTGTGTATACGTTTGTCTGTACTGAAGGTGTGATTATTATGAAAATGATATTGCAGTTAATTAATACAATGAGAATTATAGTTGTATTTTTTCCTTAGTGTCAGATTGAATTATAAAGTTGTTGCATGGTTTTCATCTTAATTCATTAAGCCTATTTTTATGAATTAATTTCATTTAAAACTCTGATTAATAAATACATTAAAAATATGTAAAGTCTGCAATTCTATACTAATGTTCTATTCAAGCTTTCTCCATTTTCAGAAAATATTCAAACACAGGACGTTTATGTCCAAATTCATTTGAATTATTTTTTGCTAAAATGTGGCACTTTCCTTGATTCTCAGTGTATAATATCTGTTCTACTTCCTTGATTCACTAATTTTTAATTTCTCTCTACTCTCCCCACCAGACACACACACACACACACACACACACACACACACACATGCGGAAACAAAAAAAGAGGGGTCAGACCTGTCCTCTTTATTTTTTTTCTTTTTAATGATGTATGCTCAATGATCCTGGTATGTGCAGATGGTTTTTTTTTTTTTTTTGGCACTTAACTACACTTAAAAAGCCATCAATATGTAAGTACTGGATGGTAGTTTGCAGTGTTTTACCTTATTAAAGATGGTTGCCAAAGTTGTTAGTTTGTTTTAACGTTCTGGAATTGTTATCTTGTTTAATACCTTTTTAACATTTTATTTTAAAACTATTTTAATATAAAAAGTATGCTAAATCACTCTTTAAACCTGTGTCATCTAGGAAAAGCATCTTCCAGTTCTGTACACTTTTTCAATCCCCCAAATATTTATTATTTATTTATTTATTTATTTATTTATTTATTTATTTATAATTTGAGAGAGAGAGAGAAAACACAAGCATCTGGAGAGGGACAAAGGGACAGAGAGAGAGAAAGACAGAGACAGAGAGAGAGAGGGAGAGAGAGAGAGAGAGAGAGAGAGAGAATCTTAAGCAAGCACATTCTCAGAACTGATGCAGGGCTGGATCCCAGGACCTTGGGATCATGACCTGAACCAAAATCAAGAGTTAGATTCTCAAACTGACTGAGCCACCCAGGCACCTCCAGAACTTAAAAAATTTTTTTTTTAATGTTTATTTAATTTTTAGATACAGAGAGAGAGAGACAAGAGTGTGAGCAGGGGAGGGGTAGAGAGAGAAGGAGACACAGAATCGGAAGCAGGCTCCAGACTCTGAGCTGTTAGGACAGAGCCCGACATGGGGCTTAAACTCACGACCCTAAGATCATGACCTGAGCTGAAGTTGGACATTTAACAGACTGAGCCACCTAGGCGCCCCCCAAACTACTATTTTAAATGCAGAAGAGAACCTTCTTCGTGTGAGTCCTGTAAACAATATGTTCAAAATTTTCTCAATTATTAGCTTCTTTATTAACTTTCAGGGTTGGTTTTAGAGGAAAATGTAGTGATTCTGTGCTGGCTTTTACTCAGCCTGTCTGTGAACCACATTGAGATCTAACTTCACTCACTGTCCTAAAGTCAAGTAATGAGGCAGCCCCGCACAGGGGTGAAAAGCAGTTTCTGGAGCCAGGCTGCCTCTGGTCCAAATGTGGACTCTTCCAATTACTGGACAAGTTCTTTAACCTCTCTGTGCTTTCATTTCCTTATCTGTCAAGTGAGGCTAATAATCATCTTACCTCAGGGTAATTAAGTGACAATTAAATGAAATCGGGCCTGGCCTACAGTGGTAGAAACAGTGAGATACTGTATGTAAATTATGTAGCAAAAAAGGACATGTATTGACTTATGCTGCTGGGCATGGTCTTTTCAATTTTGTGAGCAAGAGAAGAGGTAGAGTCTTCCGCTCCTGATCCACATGAAATGAGCTTCCCAAAGTTAAAAAAGCAGTAGTTCAGGTAGAAGAAGGCAGAAGAAATGTTGGGCAAGTAGAACCAACTGGTGTCCACGCTACATGGGGAAAGGTTGTAAGAATCATAAAGGACAAGAGGCAAGAACGGCAGTCCTCATGATCACAAGTACTGTTCTATGAAAGTAGGATTAGTCCTGTTCCATGTAGATACAGAGGCTGAGAATAGGGCCTATGGAGAGGAGATGCAGGACGTCAGATTCCTCTATTCAAGGGGAACAAACAAACCAGAATTCTGAAGTGGAATTAAAGTATGGTAGGGCTGTGGAATGCCTGTTGCTGATGAAGACTTTTAAACAGAGGTCTACAGAGAAAGGTACCGTATGTTTTCACTCTTATGTGGATCCTGAGAAACTTAACAGAAGACCATGGGGGAGGGGAGGGAAAAAAACAGAGAGGGAGGGAGCCAAACCATAAGAGACTCTTAAAAACTGAGAATAAACTGAGGGTTGATGGGGGGGGGTGGGAGGAAGGGGAAAGTGGGTGATGGGCATGGAGGAGAGCACCTGTTGGGATGAACACTGGGTGTTGTATAGAAACCAATTGACAATAAATTTCATATAAAAAAATAAAATCACTCGCTAAAGAAAAGGTTGTATGTAATAATAGACAAGGAGGGAGAGATACCAGTAAATATGTCTGATTCTATGACTCCTACAAATGTGGGGTATATAGGGGACCCTCTCAGATCTTTGAGGCATTGCTCTGCTAATCATGATTGTCTGGCACTCAGTCCTCCAAATTTCTAATGAAAAATGTTGACATTTTTATTCAACATTTGATTTCCCTGAGCTATAGTTTGGATGTGATTTTATTTTTGTCTTTCTTATTTAACTACATATGGTCTGATGAATGCTCATTAATGCTTGCCGGAAACAGGGAGAATCCAGAAACATTGCTAATTATCACAAAGCCCATTGTGCCTAATAAAGGCAGGTGGACTAGAGAACTAGTAAGTTTCTGGCATGACACCTTTGATTCTGGCATTAGTACATTTTATGGAGAGAACAATTTGATTTATTAATGGATGTCATGTTAGTGAAATAATTAAATTTACTCATCAGCAATGAGAGAAAATTCCTTACAGAGAGTAAAATATGAATTGGAAAGTTGGTTGTGTGTTTACCGCTCGCATATATGTTCAGTATGATACGTGCCTTAAATCTTCCATGGGAGTAGGCAGTGTGTAAATTAAATGTGTGTGTCATTTTAGACATATTTCAGCCACTATTGTTGTAACAAGGTCTATTTTTTTTAAATTTATTTTTAATGTTTATTTTTAAGACAGAGAAAGACAGAGCATGAGTGGGGATGGGGCAGAGAGAGAGGGAGACACAGAATCTGAAGCAGGATCCAGGCTCTGAGCTGTCAGCACAGAGCCCGACACCGGGCTCGAACTCATGAACCGCGAGATCATGACCTGAGCTGAAGTCGGACGCTCAATGGACTGAGCCACCCAGGCGCCCCAAGGTCTATTTTATTTCTATCTGGTTATACTTTGATTATAATTTAGAGAGTTGATTATCAAACATATAAATTTTGGGTGTGTTTAAAATTTATTTGCATGTGATAGGAAAGAATAATAAAATAACTATTATGATTATCCAAGCAGAAAAGAGTTAAATGAACTAAAATAAAATAAAGAAGTAAAAAAAAAGTAAAATAAAAAAAGAGTTAAGGGGCAGTTGGGTGGCTCAGTTGGTTAAGTGTCCGACTTTGGCTTAGGTCATAATCTCAGGGTTCTTGAGTTGGAGCCCCACATGGGGCTTTATGTTGGCCCATGCGAATCCTGCTTCAGACTCTCTGTCTCCCTCTTTCCCTGCCTCTCCTCCCCTCAAAAGCAAACAAACAAACAAATGAATAAATAAACAAACATAAAAAAATAAAAGTTTGGCCCCTGGGTGGTTCAGTTAAGCGTTGGACTTTTGGCTCAGGTCCATGATCTCGTATTCGGGAGTTCGAGCCCCGCTTTGGGCTCAGAGCCTGGACCTGCTTCAGATTCTGTCTCCCTCTCTCTCTGCCCCTCCCCTACTCATTCTCTCTCTGTCTCTCTGTCTCTCTCTTTCTGTCTCTCTCTCTCAAAAAATAAAATAAACATTAAAAAATAATTTAAAAAAGAATTAAGTAATCAAACACGATCCTTAGTAAAGTTATTTAAAATCATCCTAAACTATTTAAATTATTTCAAAATAGGTTATAATTAACCTATCTACCACAAGCTCTTTTTATAAAAGCAAAAGTTTAGGGTAAGGATTAGGTTTAGATTCTCCTTTTTAATAAAAGCCAAGTTAAATCTTAAAACAAAACAAACAAACAAAAACCAACCAGGATTCCGAAGATGAAAGAAATCCCATCAATTACTCAGCAAGTAATTCTTAAAGGGCTGTTACAAGTCAGCTCCCCAAACTTTACATGTTTATGTTATGATATGATAAAATGAAAATGACACATGCCTTTTATAATTCTAATGATAGGGAAATGATCTGATTTTATTTCTTATTTTCACTGGTTTAGTTTTGTTCAACTCTAAACATGTTATTCCAGGGTTTGAAGGGAAAAGTTATAAAGTTCTTTGCGTTTTAAAAGGTGGCTTAGGGGCGCCTGGGTGGTGCAGTCGGTTAAGCGTCCGACTTCAGCCAGGTCGCGATCTCGCGGTCCGTGAGTTCGAGCCCCGCGTCGGGCTCTGGGCTGATGGCTCGGAGCCTGGAGCCTGTTTCCGATTCTGTGTCTCCCTCTCTCTCTGCCCCTCCCCTGTTCATGCTCTGTCTCTCTCTGTCCCAAAAATAAATAAAAAACGTTGAAAAAAAGTTAAAAAAAAAAAATAAAAGGTGGCTTATAGTTTCCTCGCAAAACAACTCTTGATTATTGGCAATAATTGGCAAGGTTCATGGCAATATGTAATTTAAATACCGTAAAATCTCCGAATAACTCTGTTTAGACTTTGTGATATGATAAAGGATGTCATGGCATCCATTTTTTTTGTATTTTTTTCTTTCTCATCCTGAATTAAAATTGAAATCTATTTGTAAGATAGGGAGGGAAGTCCCAGGGATGTGGCAAGTCATGAGGAATGCCTATTTGGAATTAAAATTGAGGCTGTAGCTAATCTAAAAAATGGATAATCAGATAATCATTAAATGATCCATCTTGGAAACACAAGTGCTGTGAACCCATGGTACAGCACACCTAGTTGAGTGTAATATCAAAGGAGGACTGTCTATATCATCCAAATTAGCACAAACAGGAAGTTGTAAGGGCAAATAATTGGCTTGAATATCTTGGGATTCTAATTCTATTTTGTGATTATAATTCCTTACCTGAACAAAATATGGTTTTTACCTACTAGCACTTTCTAATTAAAAAAACTTACTTATGTAATCCAACAATCCTTGAACATCAGTTGATAATTATGTATTTTTTAAAACTGCATTTTGAAAATGTGGCCAGTTTCTTTAAAATTTTTAATATGAAATTCATGTTTGAGATTCGCTGTGGGTTCCTCGGCTTCTATGTGTTTTTTACGAGAGCTCTAAATTTCTAATAGCCTTTAAACTATTGAACTGATGACCTCTCTATATCAGTGGGCCCCTAATATCAAAATCACATGTGGAATTTTGAAATATAGATACTATCAGACTTATTTCTAGACCTAGAGAAGGAGAATATCCAGATGTGGAGTCTCAAATTATATTATTATTATTATTATTATTATTATTGCTACTATTATTTAAAATTTTTTCCTGGGTCGGGGGGGGGGGTGCTCCTGGGTGTCTCAGTCAGTTAAGCTTGTGACTTCAGCTCAGGTCATGATGTTGCTGTTGGTGGGTTCTAGCTCTGCATCCGACTCTGTGCTGACAGCTCAGAGCCTGGAGTCTGTTTCAGATTCTGTGTCCCCCTCTCTCTCTTCTTCTCCCCTGCTTTCTCTCTCTCTCTCTCTCTTTCTCTCTCTCAAAAATAAAGAAACATTAAAAAAATTAAAAAAAATATCCTGGGGAATACTGTCACTTCTTGATCCTGTATAATAACTCTTAGGACACTCACTGTATCTTAACTTCATGATGATTTTTGTACATTTTATTAAATCTTTACCATTGTACAAGCTTCTGAAAAACAATGCTTATATTACATTATGTTAATGATGAGCTTTAAAACTTTTCTTAAATAATGTTCATGTGTTAAACATTAAAAATATTTCTAGGAGGGCCTGGGTGGCTCAGTTGGTTAAGCATCCAACTCTTGATTTTGGCTCAGGTCATGATCTCAGGGTTTGTGGGATTGAGCCCTGAGTCGGGCTCTGACAGCCCTGAGCCTGCTTGGAATTCTCTCTCTGCCTATCTCTCTGCCTCTCTCTCTCAAAATAAATAAGTACACATTAAAAAAAATATTTCTGTGACTGGTTCCAGGTTGTCCTTTGAGTAATAGGAATATGAAATTGTTTTCAAATATACAGATAAGACTATAATAAAATGTTTTTTTATTACATTTATAATTGTTAACACAAATGATTCAGATTCCCTGTAGGTCAGTTTCTAGTCATATCCACTGGGCTTCCTTGTAGTCAGCACCCTACCCATAAAATTCTTTTAATAAAGTCTTTTAAATTTCTTTTTACTCTTGGCCATGTTTAAATAGCAAAATGATCCCATGTTGAATTTAAAATGTGACTCTACGTTTTCATATGATGAAAGATTTTTAATGTTGTCTTATGTAAGTTATGAAAAATCCTGGGAAGCCAATGAAACAAGCTATTGAGCTTGAGTGCGTGTGTGTGTGTGCATGTGTGTGTGTGTGTGTGTGTGTGTGTGTGTGTGTGTGTGCATGTGTATGTGTACATGTGTTTTGTGTCACCATCACTGGCATCATCACTGTCTCCGCTACCTCCATTGTTTACTATGTGGTGAGTGTGACACAAGGTGCTTTAAATATATAAGCTTATTTACTCTGTATAAAACTCTACTACTAAAAGTATTTCTCTGCTATGTTCCAGTTTCCATGTTTGACTTTTGGGAAATCAAGACAAATAGGACCTGCTCGATACCCTTGAGGAGTTTATAGTCTCATGCAAGGCCCTCAAAACACTTCTCCATCTTTCCCTCAGTGCTCTTAAAGTTATTTTTCCTCTAATGAGTTTCTTTCTTTTTTTTTATTAAATTTTTTTTCTTAATGTTTATTTATTTTTGAGAGAGAGAGAGAGAGAGAGACAGAGCATGAGACGGGGAGGGGCAGGGACAGAGAGGGAGACACAGAATCTGAAACAGGCTAGGTTCTGAGCTGTGAGCACAGAGTCCAACGCGGGGTCCAGAACAGTGAGATCAGGACCTGAGCCGAAGTCAGACGTTCAACCGACTGAGCCACCCAGGCGCCCCATGAGTTTATTTTTTAATGATCACCTAGACAAGTTTTTTTTTAAATGCCTATTTATTTATTTATAGAAAGAAAGAGCATGCAAATGAGCAGGGAGGGGCAGAGAGAGAGAATCCCAAGCGGACTCTGCGCTGTCAGGGCAGAGCCCGACCTGGGACTTGATCTCACAAAAGTGAGATCATGACCTGAGCCAAAATCAATAGTCAGATGCTTCACTGACTGAGCCACCCAGGTGCCCCAAGGACTAGGTTTTTAATGTTCGTTGAACATACCCAAGAAAATTGTCCTAAAGCTTAGAGTATAAAGAACATAATTGGGAGAATACATTAGGAAGAAATGGGCACATTTTGAGCCATCAATATGTCTGAATCCATTTAATACAACAGTCTTGTGGTGTGTATTTTATATAAGATTTATGAAGGGGAAAAATGAGGCTCATAGATGTTAAGAGAGATGCCAAAGTTCACCCAACTTGGAAGTAGAAAACACCCGGATTTTAATCTTATTTGGAAGTATCCAAACCTTGACATTTCCTTTGGAATCATGCCATTTCTGTTTCCCGTATGGTTTTGGTGCCTGACTTCTAGTCTGGCAACCATGAAAAGGGGAGGGCTCTCCAGGTAATCTGAGATTTATAGAGCAGCAGCAAGTTTTGCTATTATACCAGGTAGATTAGTAGAATCTATGTTAAAATACTTTTAACATGTTAAAGTAAGAGGTAGCAAAACCAGACTTAAATAAACTTGGTTCCAAAATCCAATCCATAAGAAATGCTGCTAAACCTATTTGTCAATTCTTAGCAGCAGAATTCCCGACCTTCCTAGTCATTCACAAATTCCCTTGGTTCAAAGGTTTCTCTACATGATAATCAGGAGGATTTGTTAGCTTGAGACCTTATAACATAAATATTAGTTGAAAATGCTGAGCTTACACCATTTAATGAGGACTGTAAACACTTAACTGAGGCATAATTATATGCAGCAATTATAAGTAATACAAGGCAGGGTTTCGTATAAATGTCTGTTTCTGATTCACTAAGTAACTACTGAGATACATAGCCTTATGGGGCTGGGAAAATCACCTGCTTATGGTCTATCTGGATTTCTCTTCAAAATTTGTGAGTCATTCTCTTTATTTATGCTGTTCTTGTCTCAATCTGGTCTGCTTCTTTGCATCAAGGTTATTATTACATCGACAGGAAATTATTGGGCTCTTTCCATGTGATTCTTATTCAGAGGTCACTTTAAGTACAGAGTCTTTCTCTGTTATCTTTAAAAGGGGATTACTACTAATATACTTTCTGTTAGATGACTCCCAAGTTAGTTCTTCTCTTTGGTAGAGCACTCTAGCACTGCCCTGAACTGTTACCCACCACCCGTCACGTCTTCTCTGTGGAGGGGATTTTACTTTGTTTATTTCCTACAGAAGAAATTCCAAATAGAAATCCATGTTAGAAATGGATCTCATTTCTAATGGATTATGCAGAACTACGGATGCCATGTCACTTTGTGCTTAATGTTGTTTTATGTCTTCATTCACTTCGGCAATTCTGGAGTTTTACTCTACTCATACTTTTTCTTACAATCTTATGGGTTGAAAAAGCTAGACTTATCTTTATGAGAAATGAAGCTTTATGAAGATCTGTTCTTTTTTAGTTGTCTTATGTTGGGTCACCAGGAAGCAGACTCTGAGATGGAGATCACACCCTGGGAAGATTATTAGGAATGTTTTTGAATCCATACCTGTGAGCAAAGGTGAAGAAGGAAACAGGATTGGGTAGACGGATGTGGTGCAATCACCATAAAGTCCCGGTTCACCTGACAGGAGAACTGCAGCTGAAGTGTCGAGCCCGTCAGAGTTATATTCAGTTAGTTTGAGGGCCTGAGTCTTCCTACCTCTGCATTGTCATTTGTTGTGGGCTGCCTTTGAAGTTGACCTTGGGTGAGGGAACTTTTTCAGTGGAGGCAATTCTGGAAAAAGGTTGACAGCTGAGAACTGTCTCCATAGCTGAGGAACAAATCCATCATTGCTAAAGACAGGATCTTGGCAGTGCAATGCAGCATCCATGACACTAGTATTTCATGAAGAGGAAATAGTGACATAGATTAAACCAATCTTTCTCAACCTTTCAAAATCATATCTCTTCTTAATAAACACAGAATGTGACTCTGATATATCAGAGGGGTATTTGGCTCTTGATTGATAATCTGCACGCTTTGCATTGTTCCACTGGATGCAAGTATATCCTATGCCCTGTTAGGAAACGTGTACTTTCTTTTGTTCTCCTTCCCTTCTAACTTTCCTTCCCAGCCTCCCCTATGCAGAATGGTAACGTTTTGATATGTTCTGTATGTATCTGAGTGGTAACGTTTCCTGATATGTTCTGTAAAATGCCAGGGTAAAATCTCCATAGCGATGTTGTGATATCCCTCCTTCTTTTTGTGCATTATTGTATAATAGCCTAGCAGTGCCAGCACCATGCCGGATGCTCACAAGATCAGGTAATTAATGTGAAAAGGAGGAACCGATGGAGTATTTGCTTTTCCTTTCAAAAATGTTTAGGAAGGGTCTATATCAAAGGCAAAGTAAATGAATTATCAGAACCTAAACTGGGTTTTTATTTTTTGGTGCTGAAAAAAATTGAATTGATACTAATTATGAGGTCAAATGGTATACATAACCATCACATACATAGCATACAAGAATCCATGTTGAAATATGGGGATTACTAATTTGTGCCAGATAGAGGAAGGGATAGATAGTGTGGCTGAAAGAAAACTCTAAAACAAAAGATGATGACTGTTAAAGGATCAGTGGAGGAATTGATCATAAAAGCAGAAACTCTTATAAATTTCTGATGGTGCTTGATATATTCATTGGCAGGCACTTATTGTTTATGATATGTAGGTTCTTGGGATACAAAGATGAATAAAGAATGCTGCCTATTGTCAACCGAATTGTTCTCTGGTGATAATGCACAGAGAAAATGTGTACAAGGGTCTCAGTGACCGCCTGAATATGAACGTCCAGATGCTTAGTCTCTTGGGTAATACTCCTCTAACTTTCCCACTTTCTACTCTGTTTGAAATTAATATGATATGTCAATTAAATATCTGTAGAGCAAATTCAATTATATGTTATGTAATAAGTATATTTACACGTATCAGGATGCACTTGTTAGTTCTAGGGATATCTATTACTGTGATCGGAATGACTGGGGGAGACATTGGCATCTCTGCACAGGAGAATATGAGCTAGCTGGTGAGCATGCCAAGCTCTGTTAGTTTGCTGACCTCAGGGCTGGAAGGGGGTATCCTGCATGAAAGTTGAGGAAATGAAAACATTTTCAGTGTGGGTTAAAGCATTATAAGAGTTTAGAAGAAAACATTTTAAAGTTTTTTTTTTTTTTTAAATAAAGGAGAGGCTTGCACTTTTGAGTTGGATGTGGTACGGGATATGAATCAAATGGCTTCACCACTTATTGGCTACATGAATGGGCATGAATGTCATGTTTTGTTTGTATTTGGAGCTAATAGTCGGCCTATTTATATGCCTGGGTCCAAGGACACTATATATGAATGCATTTTGAAAATTACAAAGCACACTGAAAATGTCATAAATTATTATAAAATTGTAGGCTCTAAGATATCAAATGTGAGCTAAAAATGAAATCTGGGAGTCATTGTACCTTGTTTCCTGCAAAACTGGGAATA